>NC_045706.1:1262161-1628411 GCF_009834535.1 Camelus ferus | reverse complement strand
CCGGCACTGCCAGGCTTTGCTTTTAAATGTCCTCCAAGTTAAATGGGAAAAAGAAAAGCCGAATCAGGAGCCAGACTGAGTCAGAACAGGGGATGAAACCCGTGGGCTCGTCTAGCCTGTGTAGGACCTCCTCCCGACGCGATGCTGGAGTTACTGGCAGTGGATGGAAATGCAGCCCTTTCATTGACGGCTTGTGACAGCGACTCTGAGTCTCAAACTTTTTTCCATTAGAAACTCAGCCATTGTGGTTTTCAGGACTTCGTTTACTTTTAAAAATGTATCTTTCATGCCTCTCCGATCCCTGGACCTCCCTGGAGGCCAACAAAGTCTTCCCGGAAGTTAATCCAGGTGCTGATGGAGCTTCCCACCACCAACGAGTCAGCAGACGGACACATCGAAGTGCCAGACGGCGAGTTGCCCTGCGCCCACCTGCCCGAATGGCCGCATCCTGCTCAGGGTGAAGGTCAGTGCTGGGAAACCTGAGCTGGGGAGACCCGCTCAGATGGGCTGTGTCTTCCACTCCCAGGGCAGGGTCTGAAACGTGGCGCCTCATTCACATTTAGGCAGACACACGTGATCTGGTCTCATGGAAAACGTGCTTGTTTGCGTGCTGTGCAGGAGGAGAGCTTGGGGAGGGAGGAGACGGGACGGAGAGGCTTTCTGGAAGCCTCAACCCAGGCAAAGTGGAGGGAAATGCATTCCAGGTTCCTGATTTTAGCAAATACTTTAAAATCTTGAAAGCTCCTCAAGTCGCCACACAACCTCCTCGCCTGAGCTGCAAAGGCCATCCTGCCGTCTCCTCCCTATGGAAGGTGCTGCCCGCTCTCAGCCCCAGCCCTGCGAAATAGCACCGTGGAAATGCCAGCGCTTCTGGGAGTGTGTCGCTTCCCTTGTTTGGGGAGTGCTCATTTGCATATTTCTCAAATCTCACCTAATAATGAGCTGGGTTTACATTTGACTTACATCATTTGAAGACAGCAGAACAATGCTAAGTGGCCCAGGGTGTCACTCGCTGATCTATGTGCTTTCCTCCCCGCTGCCTAAAACCCGCAGCCCGGCGGATGCCGTGTGATCACTCAGCATCGCTCTCCAGGCCGCAGGGGGGTCCGGGCAGACAGCGCGCTGGTGCAGGCGACAGGGTCTGCGGAAGAGGGCTGGGATCCCTCCGCAGTAAACAAACCAACGTTGCAGGGGCCACGTGCTTGGTGTCCATTCCGGCCACCGCCCTTGCAGGAGAGGACACTGGGGACAGTCAGGTGTCCCCGTCTCAGACTAAGCACCGGGATAGGCAGGAACAGACCCTCGGTCACCCGGGCCCTGCAGTGGGGTCTTCATCGCTCCTGTGAGGTCTTCTAAGAGGAAGACACTGTCTCAGGTGCTGACACTGGCCGAGCGGAGGCCTAGAAAAGGCAGAGGGAGACAAGGAACACGTACGTCACTGACCTGACGTGGAAAGAAGGGCCTTACGGCAGATGTGGTTTAGGTGGGTGAAGCTAAAAGCACTGACGTGGGAATGCATGAGGCAGAACGGGGGCCCCTTCAGTGGTTTAGAAGTACAAGAAAAGCGTCAATCATTTTGGAGTTACGTCTCAGTCGCCGGTCTGCCTTTTACAGCCGCGATGTAGCTCTGAGGTTGAGCCTGGACCGCGTGGTGCATCCCCGGCCTCACTAGGTCTGAACTGAGCACGTCCGCTCCGCTTCCCCAGCCTCGTCGTGAGCCCTCGGGGGCAGGGCTTCCCTCGGACGGGACTTGGTCCCCATGCCTAGCCCCGTGTTACAGGTATTATGAAGAAATGTCCGCAAAAATGAGGTTAGGTTTTGATCTCTTTGTTGATGGACAAGAAATCCTTAGTATGTAACATTTGATTTTCATGGTGTCTACGACCACGTGGAGAAAATACACCATTTGACTGTCGTGAAACGTGGCATTTGAAGGTCCATGCTGGGAACTGGTAAAGAGGGAAAATGGGTTTTAAATGACTCTAACGACTTCTGGATTCGTGGGCTCAGCAGAGGCGCTGATGGGACGTGAGGCGTGGTGACTGAGGTCCAGTTACTAAGGGATTGGGGCTTTAGGCTCTTCTCCACTCACACCTTGTGTTGAGATACAGGCAACCAATTAAAACCTACATTTCTAAGTAAAAGGGGGGAGTGTGATAAGGCAGTCTGTCCTTGAGTGGGAGTCTAACCCAGGGGGTAAGTTTCAGGGACAGTGGTGGCTGAGGAAAGGAAAGGTTCCACCACGAGGACCCTGGGTCTCAAGGAGCACTCGTCAGAGGGAGGTGGGGTGGCAACGCCTGCGGGACGTCCTCATAGTCGGGGACCATGCCCATCCCCCGCCACAGAGGCTGGGACAGCAGCTCCTGATGGGGTCGGGGAGAGGCGGGAACAAGAAGGCGGCAAGACTGCACTCTCTCGGACAGAGTGAGAGAGAGACGCGGGGAGGGTGCAGTACGGAGGCCAGCAAGCAGGACCCCTCGAGGAGGGGAACAGAGACATAAACACCCCAGCTGCTTCTCCTTCCCTTGGGTCACCATTTGGCCGAAACCAGCAAGAAGCCACTGATTAGGTCCATTCAGATCAGCCTCCTGGAGCCCAGAGCAGGGAGGAGAGGGGAACACGGCAGGGGGGAGCCAAACGGAAGACACCCAGTGAGGCGCTGCCCAGGGGAATGTCCACAGTGGCACGATTTAGAACAGCCAAAAGCTAGAAACTGCCCAAATGCTCATCAACTATCAACCCACAGACAAAACGAGGTCTCTCCTTACAACGGAATCATTCAGCCACAGTGACACCTTCTTCAACAAGTGGGGATGAGCCTCGAGGACACGATGCTCAGTGAGAGAGCCCGTCACAAAGGACCACATGTCACAGGGTCCCATTTATACGGAATGTCCCAAAGAGGGAAATCCTTAGAGACCGAAAGTAGATGAGCGGCTGCCTAGGCTGGGGGAGGGGGTGCTGGAGGGGTTGGGGGGTGTCTAAGGGTGTGGGTTCCTTTTTGAGGTAAGGAAAATGTTCTTAAATGGACTATTGTGAGGTTTGCACACATCTGTGAAGTTACCAAAAGCCACTGGATTGTACATTTAAATTCATGAGTTGTACAGCTTGTAAATCATATAAATAAAGCTTTTACGAAAGAAAAATGTGTGTGATTTTTTTTTAAATAAGGCAATTGCAGTATAGGGAAAGAATGGGATAATTATATCAAAATATGTCTCTACAGTTGCTACATTTGAATATCACATTTAGAGCTGAGTTTCTTGGCCTTCATGACTCAGAGGGGAGTCATTCTTCCTGTCTGATTCAAGGGGAAATGCCATGTCGCCGGGGAAGTGTCGTTCTTCCTTGTGCTTACTACTAAGATGCACCGTGAGTTGGGTACCAGGTGCGGTCGGTAAAAGCAGCTGTACGGAAAGACAGTTGGCCATCAGCTGACCTCTGGTGGTTATGCAGGGACCCCATGGCGTGAAGCCAGTCCCAGCTTCATTTCTGGGGAGAGCTGGGCCACCTGTCGAGTGTGCGTGGGTTTCCCATGCTAGTCTGCACAATGCATCCTGTGCCTGCAGGTGCGAGGCCCTCAGCGTGGGGTTGACACTCAGATGACACACCTGCGGGGTCTTGGAGCTCAGGACACCGAGGGAGGCAGGGCCCTGGGCCTACAAAGATAAGCCTGGGCATATGGGAGCACTTGTGGGGACAGACCACGCCTGTGCCTCTCTGCCCGTAATTCAAGGACGTGGTTCCCATGTGGCCCAGGAGATTTCACTTGGACATATAGGGCAAATTCCACTTTATTCCCATTTCCATGGTGAAAATTCACTACTAATTTTCAGGGGAAGAGAGTAGAGAGAGGCCAGGCGCTTTTTTTAAATTATTATTGCTGAAGTACAGTCAGTTACAATGTGTCAATTTCTGGTGTAGAGCATCGTGTCCCAGTCATGCATGCACATACATATGTATGTTTTCAGATTCTTTTTCATTAAAGGTTATTACAAGATATTGAATATAGTTCCCTGTGCTTTTTTAATCTATTTTTATATACAGCAGTTAACCTTTGCAAATCCCAAACTCCCAAATTTATCCCTTCCTATCCCCTTTCCCCTGTTACCATAAAATCCTTGACAAAATATTAACAAACAGAATCCAACAGCACATAAAAAAAGATCATACACCATGGTCAAGTTGGATTCATCCCAGGGACACAAGGGTCATTCAACATATGTAAGTCAGTTGATGTGACGCACCACATCCACAGAGGGACAAGGGTCACAGGGCCATCTCAGTAGATCCTGATGTGACGCACCACATCCACAGAAGGACAGGGGTCACAGGGCCATCTCAGTAGATCAGGCCACTTTTGAGAGCTGCCTTGCATACAATAATCTTGCTACACAGATTTTGTCTAACTTGAAAAACAAAAATACGGTTCTTGTATCCGAATTTGGAACTTATAGAGTAACAAGAGCCAAGATGAAGTGAGCGCCTGCTAGGGGCTGCACGGAGCCCTTGCAGGCAGCCTCCTGCATTTATCACAACGGCCCCATGAGGGCTGCACTTGTGTTATCCCGTTTTATGGACGAGAGGACTGAGGCTGGAAGAGGTGACAAGTGGGGACTGAGGTCTCAGCCTCCAGGTCTTGTGGACTTCCCAGTCCTCTGAGCTGACCTGTCACCCTGGACTCATCTCCGTGGTTCTTAGAAGCCAGTCCTATAAGTCCTGATGGTGTTTTCTGACTCTCTTCTGTTGCCTGACAATCCGGGTGCCGTGCGTGGTGGTTGTGCCAACGATACATGACAGCTGAGATCCAGAGCTGTCACCAAGTTCCTCACGACAGAAGCCTTCCAGGGAGCAGTGTGATGCTCTCCACAACCACAGGACACATTTGCCAAAGCAAATTCGTCTCCAGAACGGCAAGCTTAGGAGCCTCGTGTGCCTCCTTTGTCTCCGCTCCTGGAAGGACACCACAGTCTCGTCGCGTCTGGTCAAGCCGGGCCGGGCTCCGCTTCCAGCACCAGAGGGCACACTGGCGAGGGTCCTGGGCGTGAGCCTCGGCTTGGTGCGGGGCTGAAGCATAACCGGTCTTCTGAGTAACATTGCTGAAGAAGCAACATTACCTTAAACAAGAGAGGCTGAAATGATGAGACACTTAATAAGACACAAATGGGACCCGGACCATTTGTGCTGCAGGTTTGGGGCGTGATTAATGAAAATGACCGGCTTAATATGCCTGGCGATGAATAGCCTTCACGCCGCCTGCTCTTTTATCACATCCTGGCAGCGGGCTATTAATAGCGACTGAGCCCCAACTTGTCCTTTCAAACATTTCAAACACAAATAATAGAAGATTTCCAATTAGAAGGGATAATCTCCCTTCAGAAGCCAAGTAGTAAGCACAGTGAATAATTTTAGAAACTTTGGGGACATAAAGATTTTTTTCTATCTCCCCATAAGCAGTGAGTTGGCAGCTTTGATGAACAATTTAAAAATAGAAGACGGATGCACAGAGAAGAGACGTTGCAAGGCATGGGCTTTTGTCCATGGATTTTTTTTATCGTTCCTGCTTTTCTGAAATGCTGTCATTACACAAAACATTATTTCAGTTAGTTTTCTGCAAACCCCCAAGTCATATTCAGTAAGTTTTTACCGATTGAGAAATTAGGAACGAGGCAACAGAAAAAAAAAAAAAAAAAAAAAAACCTGGTTTACGAGAGAAATAGCAAGTGCCCTCAGGTTTTGTGATGCTTAAAACTGTGTTTGAAGACTTTGTCTACCTGCTTGCCATTTCGAATGAGGATACGTATGGATTAGTCACGAGGGCGGCACAGGTATTAAAACTGTTATCTGATCCAACCTGGACTGACAGAGATTTATTTAATAAGCATGTCTGGGGTGTTTTCTCCTAGCACTAATTCAAACTTAATATATGTTTCCTCCTTTCTACCCTTCATAAAGAATTCCATAGTCCTAGACACAAGATGAGCGTAAAGCTGGCCCCAGAGGAAATTCTGGAAGACTGAGCTGGTCCAAGTAAGTCTTAGGAGCGTTTCCTCCAAGCCTCTGGTAATTTCTGACATGGTATCAGCTAAAAAAAAAGAAAAGAAAAGAAAAGAAAAAGAGGCTGGCTGGCTAAATGCAATAATGGAGAAAAGAGCCTCATTTTCTCTGCAGAAATTCATTATTTGCACCCAAAGGACCTCCCAGTTTCGTGTCCCTCTGCAGACATGCTTCCTGGAGGGTTTTTTTCCATTTGTTATCAAGCTCAGCCCTAAGCAGGCTGTGGTCCCCTGCGTCAACGATAACAGGGCACTGCTGCCTGTCCGCGCCATTATTAGTTTGAATAATATTCAAGATGTCGCTCGGTGATCTAAATAGGTCTTTATAACTTGAGTTCAGTTGGTTCCCTTGGCAATAAGCTTCGAAGAGCTCTCGGAAACGGGAGCACATCGGGGAGGGGTCACGAAAGGGGTTAGCAGCCAGAGGCGGCAGGGGGTGAGAGCCCACGCCCGGCGCTGTTCCTTCCTGCAGTTCTCACCCCACCCCCCCCCGCTGGCAGTCAGCTTCCGCCCTGAGTCCCTGCTCACCCGAGGCAGCCTAGGCTGCAGGACTTGTCCAGGGTCGCAGGGCAGGTGAGTGCAGAGCTGGGAGTGGACTCATTTGGAGCTGCCGCTGTGTCCAAAACAATGGCAGGTCTAATTATAGACGCTTGCGGCGCTCGTGTCCCGACACTGGGCTATGCACTGTGCGTCTTCTATCTCCTCCTGCCCCCAGAGCCCCCAGGTTGCCTGCTCTCACTGCGCCCACCACACAGTCGAGGCAGAGGGTCAGAGAGGAGGAGCAGCTCGAAGGGGCAAACAGCCAGACAGCGAGGAGTCCAGATTCTCAGCAGGAACCTGGCTCCAGAACCACCTGCTCTTGCTGCTCCGAGCCACAGCGGGGGCCAGAAGCAAGGTTCACTGGGAATGAGGTTGGAAGCTGCAGAGCCATGGCAGGTGTTCTGGGGAAGGCCCATGACACCCAGTCCTGGGGCAAAGGGACAGGGGTGGGCAGAGGGGCGGTGGAGGGGCCGCTCCAGCACCACGGACAGCGGCCAGGCGCCTGGAGGGGACGGGAAGGTGCGGCCTGAGGTGGCGTTTCCTGCAGCCCTGCAGGCAGCCAGGACCAGAGGTCTTCAGCATTCCATCTAAAGACGCTTTGGTCCCTGGAGCCCCGTCCAGGCGATGTCACTGCCTTCAATTATCCTTAAACAAGGTTTTGAAAAGTGCCGCCTGTGCCCCTACTAGACGCTGCCAGGAAAGGCTCAAAACCAACTGGGCATCCGCTTCTGTGTCTCCGACTCTCAGTGTCCAGATGACCTGAACGGTCCTGCCCTCATTTCTTACGCATCACTTTGCCATCTCTTTGGAATATTCTTATGGCCCCCAAAGACAGTGTCATGTGATAGGTTTTTTGGGGGGGCTCCCAAAACTTGCATGTTCAAGTTGATAGGTTCAGTGAAGGGTTTGCCTGTCTTTTGCATGTATCAGAGCTTCTTTATGGGAACCAGAAATCTCTATTTGCAGAAAATCATTGCTTCTGCTAGTGATGTGATGAGGGAGGGGTGATTCTTTGGGATTTTCTAATGGAATCATAGCCCATGCATCCTGAGGAACTGGAAATGTGTCCACCATGGTCTCCCGATCATTGGCCCAAGCAGCAGCCCTCTGACTGTTCTTTATATATTCCTCTGCCGTGACTTCTTATGAATTTATGAGGTCATCTGATTTCACAGACTGAAATGTCTGGTCATCGTGATGATTTACAGACTTAACCAAGAGTCCATACAACATCCTTGTATTAAGGCAAACAAAAGGATTTCTTAAAATGCATTTTCTCTCATGCACAAACCAGGCACAGAGACAGCTTCAGCCCCCCCGGGCACTGGCTCCTGGTGCAGGATGTTGGGCCAGCCCTGACCTGTGCACTGGGATCCCTGGGTGGAGCTGGAATCAAACGAGGAGGGAAGCAAGGTTGTTCAGCAGATCATCAGGGAGGCCCTCTGTGGAGGGGTGTTTATACCTCAACCCGCTGGACGAGATGGGGCCCCTGGGACAGGAGCGAGGGCAGCGGAAGCCCAGGTGCAAAGGCCAGAGAAGGAGGTCCGTGAGTCCCAGAAGCCGAAAGGCTGCTGACACACTGGAGCATCACGGACAAGGAAGAGGGCCTAGGAGGGCCATCTGGGCCACTGTCAGCGGCTTGGAGTTTGCCTTCAGATCGACAGAAAGGGTAGGCAGAATGCCTTACATGGTTACACTCTCCTCCTGGTTGTGTTCTGGAACCTAGTCACTGGGAGGGCATCATACCCCTGGATGCTCGTCTTCCAAACTCCTGGGGTCATCTGTCCTCTGTCCCATCCCTAACCAGGCGGGCAGTCTCCAGATCTCCAACTTCACCTGGGAACACCTGACAGCAGCTCACTTTGCACCTGTCACCTTTGCAGAGTCTCCCTAGCAAGGTTGGATGTGAGAGTCACAGGACCACCAGACACCCATCCACACAAGATCCAGAAGTGTGGGGCAATTAGCACACCTCGGGGCACATCCTCAACCGTGGGGCTCCTCCCTGGGCTGCCTCCTCCCTAAATGCAGTTTCCATGGCAGTTGGACGATGGGCTGGGGGACTGAGGGTCAGTCACCCTTAGCAGGAGCCAGCTTGACATCCCACCCAGCCACTCCCTCTGTCTCTGCCCCCTCCCCCTTGGCCCTCACCCTTGTTCTCCAAAACCATGCCCCCAACAAAGGGACAGCGGCTCTGACTTCAGGGAACACAGGTGGAGGCAGATGGCAAGCATGGAAGCAGGAAGACCATGCAGCCAGCTCGAGACTGGCCTGAGGACGCGCAGGGGCAGCAAAGCCAGAGCCCCAGCAGCCCCACTCCGGCCTGCCCACCCGTCCGGCTCTTTCCATTCTCAGTGCTTCTGTGCATTTCCCTCTGTCCTGCGTGGCTTCCCCACCCCCAACCCACCCAAACCTTCGCTGATTCCTGGTGCTCCTTTAGACTGCAGCTGGGCTGCTCCGGGGAGCCTTCCCTGACCCCTCAGGTTGAGGGAAGTGACCCCCTTTATCCTTCAGACCATTTTGCCTTCTCAGCCTAGGTCACGGTTTGCAGCTACACACTGCTGCGTGTGTTCACAGGTCGAGGTCCCTCTCCAGCTGGCATCTCTGAGGTCTAGGAGGGGAGGGGCTCTACCCGGTGCCCCACATCACGCAGCAGGCAGGGTGGGCGTGCAGCAGATCCTGGGTGCTCACAGGAAGGAGCAGGCCCGCAGACAGCGCAGTCCCAGCCAGCCGCCCTGCGGCCCGGCACGAGACCTAAGCGCCATCCAGAAATTAGGCTGCAGACATCAGCTCCCGCTCACGTCCGGACAGTTGCGCACAGTGTCTGATGCTGTCATTTGTTTTTGTGAACCCATTCTTAAATCTGGTCCTAAAATGGATCTAGCCTTTCTCCTGGAAATTCAGAGAAACTAAAGGCTCATAAACAACGCAAAAACTGTTAACACTCAGGCTGGGGGGTGGAAGATGCCCATAACCATTTAAGCACTGGGTTCTCTGAACTTCATTTTAAAGACGCAGAGCACTGAATGCTCTCATTCCCCCGAGGCAGGATTCGAGTCCTTTCACAGACAGCTGGTTTCCAGTGGAGCCTGGATTGCGGTGGGAATTCCTTCCAAAGTATCCTCAGCTCTCTTTGTAGACTCCTCCCTGGTGAAGAGGAATGTTTCTAATCCAGGCACGAGTGAAGCCTGAGCGTTGTATGGGGTCCCGTGGGCGCCGCTCCTGCACCCGCTGGGTCAGGGCACAGGCGGTGCATGGGGTCCCGTGGGTGTCCCTCCTGCACCCGCCGGGTCAGGGCACCGTTTCTCTTTGGCTTCTCTGTACCTACTTTGCCCACTGCCTCCACTTTCTTCCTGTTTCCCACGCTGTTCACACGTATGAACGCTCCTGTGGGCACAGATGTGATTGTGTGCACACACAGCACACAAGAATCCCCCCTTCAAAACACAACGTTCTCAGTGGTTTCAGCCCTCTCAGAACACAAGCAGAAATGGAGGAAGCTGAGGCGCTGGATTTGCCTTCTTGGTCTCCCTCCCTTTCTCCCCCTCTCTCTTTGCCTTCCCCTCCCTCCTTAAACCCTAAATGCACCTGCAGCTCTCTCTGCAGCAGTGATATTACGGTGATTTCAAAGAGTCGTTGCGTGCTAACCGACTCTGGGCTCCTGACTTTCTGAAGAAACTGTACATTGAAAGCCTTCATCTTTTGATTACTAATCTGTTACTAAAAGGAAATAGATTACAACGTGAACTACAGCAATTGACTGAAATGGAAGTTGAGAGAGGAACACAAGGAAATTGCCATCCACTGTGGGGCCTGCATTTCGTGCTAAAAAACGATTGAGTTCAAATGCAGGGTGAGATTTTAAAACAGTTCAATTATCTCTTTAATTATCTTTCATTTAAGGCACATATCCACCCATCGGTCCTGGTCAGGGTTGGAGACACAGAAATAACGCCCTACAAGCCAATTTAATGGCCTCCTAATTCTGCCCTAGGTAGGGCCAAGTCCAACATGGATGTCTGCTCCTCTGAGCCTGTGAGCACCGGCCTGGAGGAAGGGGATGTAGTTTGAAATTCACCTTGTACAGTCTGACAAGATGAGCGTGTTTCTTGGAATTTCAATGAGTTTAGTGTGTGTGTGTGTGTGTGTGCGCGTGTTTGTGTGCGTGTAACCCGTGTGTCCTGGGGGGCGAGGGGCTGGGGGCTGGCTCTCAGCAAAGCCGGGCAGAAGGAGCATGTGTGTCTGAGCGGTCTGCTGCTGCTCTGCCCTTGGAAGCTTGAGTCCCGTGAGGAGTAAATTGCTAGAAAGCTCAGGAAGAAGACAAAGGTCTGAAGAAGGCGGAGGGTCAGACAAGGTGACCAGCCCGGAGGGGTCAGGATAATCCAGGTGCGAGACAGTGAGTGTCTGGACCAGTCCATCTGGTAAACCTGCCGGAGAAAAGAACGACTTTCATGTGCAAAATTTGTTCTCCGTGAGCTCAGGTGTGTTCCCCTATGGCCATGTGCTTTCCCACCTGTGTACAAAGCAGCCTTTTAATACTCTCTCCTTAAATCTTGCCCATGACTGGCATCAAGCCCACAAGTACGTAGCCAGCCATCTCTGCTCCCAAAGCTCCCGGAGGGCTGGGCGGCTTGCTGCCGGGCACGGGCCTGCCTGCACCGGCCTGCTGATGCCAGCAGCCCCGGCTGGGGGCTCGCCGGCCACTTCTGCTGGGTTGTCGTCTGGGCCCCTGTACGACGACCTCTCATTCCCCAAATGATCTGCTCCATTTCACCAAGGATGAGGTGCCCTTTTGTGTCTGAAGACCAGTCCCCTGAGCAAAGACAGGACCTGGGCAGCCTCTTCATGCAGCGACGTCTCCCCAGCGGCCCAGGCAGGAGACCCAGGCACTCCTGAGACTCCTCTTGTCTGAAACGCCTGCAGTAAGACGTGGCTCCTCAGCACCTTCTCAGGCTCAGCTCCCCAAGGCCCCTCGTCTCCTGCCGTCGTCGCAGAATCTCACAGTCTCCTAACATCCGCACCGTCTTGTCAAGGCTCATAACCTCTCCACGTTGTGTCCTCTTCAAAGCTGACCTTAGCAGAGACAGTCTGACTTTCCAGTCACGTTTTTCTCATTAATTTATGACGACAAAATCAAGTTGCATTTTACTGTGACTTTCCAACCTGCCTGGGCTGTCCTCCTGCCCACAGTCTCATGCCATGGGATCCGGCCTTCCGGTCTCGCCTCTGAACGCGCTTGACGTCTTCTTCATCACCGCCGTGGCGGACGAGCCTGGGGTCCCGCAGCGATCAGCACAAGTCCGCAGTGAGAGGACGGCTTGTCTGCATTCTCACATCGTAACTATTTTAGCTACAACCCCCTTTTGTCCTGTGAGGTCGTCTCTTCAGATCCTCTGCTCTCTTAGAGATAAAATTATCAGAAGGGAAGTTCAAGGCCATCGCTGGATAGGGCAATTCCAGAGTCTAGTAAAACCCTCGTCACTAGCAACAGCAAAATGGAAGATTGCGCAGCCCTCCGGGGCAACGCGTCAGTCCTGTGCTCAGGCGGCTGTGTGAGGTAAGCAAGCACAGGGGTAATTCTTACTGAGGCACGATTGAAATACGTCATTATATTAGCTTCAGGTCCGTAACATAAGATTACGTATTTGCATATATTGCAAAACGACCGCCACCATGAGCCTAGCTAACATCCACCACCGCACAGGGTTACAAATGTGCTTTCCTTGGGACGGGGATTCTTTAGGACCCAATCTTGGAGCAACTTTCAAACATACAGCACAGCGTGAGTGCCTGTAGCCACCGCGCTGCACGTGGCATCCCAGGGCCTATCTCGTTCACAGCTGGAAGCCTGTGCCCATTTTTAAGCTTTACAGCTCTCGCTCGCGCTCTTTTTAAATGACCACAGATTCTGAGCTTCCTGTCGTGTCCTTTTGCTTAATTTCCTGGAGCTTTTTGTGGTTAAACAAAGAGCAACCGTGTCCCACCTCTTCAAAGCGTAACTTGGCACCAGCTTCCCTAATGCCTCGTGAGACAGTCAGCTTTGACTTAGATGCGTACAAGGCAGTTTCACGTGGTTTCGCTTTGTTCTCACATCACTACAAAGATTGCTCTCAAGGCTCAGGAACCATCCAGGCCGGTCAGCAGTAAAGATCAAGTGCCCTGAATTTTTGTCAGGCTGGCGTCGTGAGTTCATGCTTGCTGCACCCCTTTTGCCCTCAAAACAGAGCAATGATAGATGAGACATAAAAAGAAGAAAATAGAAAGCCAGCTCAGGGCTCAGAAGCAAGATAAATCTTGTGTTGTGAACCAGCAGAACCGGCAGAAATACTGAGCAGCCAGCAGGGATGAAGCCCTGGGGCTCCTGGGCTCCAGGCACGGGGTCAGGCGGCTGCAGGAGTTTGGCTTGTACAGACCAAAGAGGGCTAAACACACTGCACGTGGGACGCGGCATCAGAGTCCGGTGAATGCTAAAGCCGGGGTGTGGAGCGGGGTCCTCTCACCGCGCAACAATCCTGAACGTAACATCACGGAATGCTGCCTGAGGCCACAGAGAAGGCCAGCCAAGGTGCAAAGGGCCGGAAGGCAGACGCATCCTTATAACCTGAGCTCAGTAAGACGGCTCCCCAGCGTGGTGATTGGGTCTGTCATAGTCTCAGCATCACCTCATGACTGAGACCCTGAGCCTCCCCTTGGAGACTTGGCTCCTGACTGAGGACCCAGACGCAACCACGACAGCTAGAAGAGTAAATACAGAGGCAAGAGAAACAGTAAAACAATAAAACCAGTCAAACAGAAAGCTTCTCTTTCAAACCCAAACCCAGATCACGTTAGAAATGTTAAGGCTTAGAAATAAAGCCCCCAAATCAGTAATTGCCCCGTGATTTACTCCAGATGATAAATCCTTCTATAAAATGATGAAAAGTACTTTAAAATAATTTTATTTAAGGTGCTTAACAGCTAAATGAAGATAAATATTGTTCACTCAAAATTAATTAATTTTTAAATTAAATCAGAAAGAAGTAAAACAAAAAAATTAAGTATAAAAATGAACCAATAATAAATCTTGGAAATGAATAATATAGGCAATTAAATTGTAATTTCAGAAGATCAGTCTACACTAATCAATTCCACATGAGATACAGTCAAAAGAAATGTAAGACAGAACTTCAGAGCTCAAATAAAATTCAGCAAAGAAAGATGTATAAATGGGGTTCAACTCTTAAAAGAGATTCTGGAAGGAATTACGTGGCGACAATATATAAAATGCTAACAGCTGTGAGGTTTCCAGATTTGATGAAAAGTATGGTTCCTTCAAATATGGAGCAGGGAAAAAATAAACCTATATTTAAGCTAATCATGAAAATGCAGGTCAGGAGTAAAGAAAATGTCCTTAAAACCACTAGAAAGAAAGGAAAACTGCCTTAAAAATTACTAGATTGAGAATGAATTTCTCGTCTTCAACAGTAGACATTAGAGGACACCATCGTCCTCAAAAAAATCCAGTTAGCAGTAAAGATCCAATGATCGTAATTTTTGTCAGACTGGCGTCGTAAAAGTAACGGCAACCTGAGATTTCATACCCAGCTGAAGGGTCATCCAAAATGTGAGTGTATGTTTGAAACTTTCCTCCACATCTTACCGTGGCTCCGCTTGTGGTGAGCTCTCCCTCCCTGTCCCACGGACTTCAGGCCGGGTCAGGTGATCTGCTCTGGCCTGTGCAACTTGGGAGGAAGAGAGGGTGTGCCAGTTCCGAGCGGACACCTATAAGAAGCACGGTGCGTCCTTTTGGGCCTCCTGCGTCCACTGTAAGAGAGCATACTCCATGAAGCCTGTGTGCCTTCAGCCTGGAGCCAAGGCAAGAGGGCTTCATGAGCTGGAGCCGGCTCGGGCCAGCTTGCAAGCCTGCCAAGTTCGTAGGAGTTTTGACATCCAAGTGTGAAATACAACCATGATCAGAAACTAACATATATAACTTATTATTAAACAAATCATATTAAAAACAAAGATAGCAAATACCCAAAACCCATCACTTCCCACTTATTTCTTCGTATTTTACCGTCTGTCTGCCTGCGAGGCTCTGCGCACCTCCGGCCTCCGCGTGGTGGGCGTGCCGTGCGACCCTGTGCTGTCCCACGCCTCCTTCTGTCCCTGTTCAGCGATGCCAGGTTGGTAGCTTCAAATCCGAGAGCAGTCATAGGGGGAGAGTTCACAGCACAGGAGTGGGCGAGTGCTACAAACCGGGGCTTTATTTATTGTTTTGTTCATTTCCTAGACGACAGAGTGACAGAGAAAAGGTTAACAGCAGAGACTAAACACAAAAGTATGTTCATCCGTAGCCGTTGCATTCTGAACTGCACAAACATAGCAGAAATGTTCTTCCAGCTTTCAAAACCATTCTCTCATTCAGCAGAAGTTCCTCACATTATAGTTTTAAGTTAGGACAAATCATGTACAATTACTAGTGTTTGTTTTTGACTTTTTTCACAGAAACCAGCATAATATGGAGATGTTTTCAAAATTTTCCTGAAGTTAACTAAGAACAGCACATTTCCATTGTAAACATTTCTGTTGTGCTGGCTCTCTAAAATGGATTTGACACCTGGACGGCCACGGAAGGTGCGTCTCAGACTCGTTCTGTTGGAGGCTCCCGAGGACCACCCAGAGCTGGCTGAGCGTCTGTGACTGAGATGGGCTGGGACCTGACAGCGGAGCTTCTGTTTCCATCAGGGACTCAGAGCCCATCTGAGCTGAGTGTGTCCATGGAGGTGATCCAGCTGTCTTCCCAATGGCCCTGGAGGTCCTCCGTCCTTGGTCCAGAGGGACGAGACCTTCCCAAGAGACTGGCAGAGCTTCCACGTGGATGATGTGGCTGGCCAAACACCTGCAGTGCCACTGTGTCACACCTGGGGTTCTTACCACCTGAGGTGCCAGTGTCTTCTTCCTCGATGAACAAATGAATGAGCAAGCTGAGGTCAGGAGCCACGTCCCACCATCGGCACCTAGAACCATCTCAGCCTGCAGCGTGCTCGGCCGCAGGCCCGGCATCCACACGACGCAGCACTGGGAGTCCAGGTGCCCGGGCGCCGGGGGCGCTAGGTGGCCAGGGGAGCGAGGCTCTCAGCATCAGGCAGGAGCCTCCTCAGGCGAGGAAGAGAAAGGGCAGAGCTCCTGCAAGTGAGTGACCTGCTCACTGAGACGTTCTCTGTGGTCAGCACTTCCCGCAGAACAGGTTGGTGCAGGAAGGAGGCGGAGCGACAGGGGACAGGACGCCCTCATCACCACCACTTCTGGGGAGGAACGGCTGGCAGCGTGTGCGGGGCTGCCTCGGCCCGGGCCCTGCACTGACAGCCACGTGCAGCCAGGAGCGGCGGCCTGTGCAGGCGCCGTGCTCTGTTACACACGCCCTCGCTCGTCACTGCCCACACTGAATGCACGGGTCCCTGTCAAGTCTCACTGCGCGAGCAGTCGTTCAAGGCCGGGGATGTTATTTTCAGACCTTCCCAGACTCATCCGGATACAAATATGTAATCGGGAAAAATGCAGTTGAGAGCAGACTCCCCAGGGCAGCTCTCAGCATCGGGCAGGTGGAGGCTCTGAGCTCTGAGCTCTGAGGTGTTGAGGCTGTCGGGGAATTCGCTGGGGTGCTTCTCACACCGGTTCTATGAGGCCACAGGGAAACCTTTCATTGCTGGAAGACAGGCAGGTGGCTGCCAGGGCCCGTGCTGCACAGAGCACTTTGGATGGGGGTGGAAGGAGGATGGGCCCCCTCAGAGGAAGAGGAGAGGCTCGGAGAGCAGGGAGCCTGGGCTTCAGGACACCTGCTCTGCGGCTGGTGGGGGGGGGGGGGACTCACTGTCCCTGGTCAGGCTTGACTGGTCCACGACTCAGCTCCCTCCCTCCTCCAGCGTGTTGTTAGATTTCAACGGCCCAGAAGCCCTTCACTTCCATCCAAGGCGAGGCACCGGAGCCGCCTCAGAGCAGGTCTCGCTGCCTCTGGAGCTCTGTGGTCCTGCCAGGGCCCTCGGTGCACCCCCGTACTCTGCGCAGCTCCTGGGCTGCAGGGATCCGTGGACACGGCTCCCGGAGCACCCTGCGCAGGGGCTCTGAGTGGAATCAGGCAGGACCTGCAAACTGAGTCCTCGGGGCAGGCCCGGGCCGTGTTCCCTGATGGAGCTGATCTTGGTTTCCATCTAATTTCTCAGCCTGTTTCTTTTTTATGATCAGAGCTTTCTTTTGCAGAAAAAATAGTACATTTGGAAACGCCAATGGGAGAAACGGAGCCAGTGGGAGGACACGCGGTGCCCAGACAGGTCCTCTGCGGACAGACAGGCCCCGGCTCTGCGGGGACAGAGTGTCTCCAACAAGGCCCAGCGTGTCTGCGCGCGGGCGTGCTCTGCAGCTGCAACTCAAAAGACGGGTTTGACAGGAGCTGTGCTTAGAAAGCTCGCGCCATCGCGCTCACTACATAAAGCTAATTTTGGCTGCGGCTGCAGCGCTAGTAGCTCCCGCGGTTAAGAGCCTGAAGAATTCATCTTCATGTTTCCACCAGCGGAGAAAGGGCCAACCCGCAGGATGGTGCGGGTTTGGGCATCAGCACGGCTGGCGTTCCGCTTTCCACCTCTCCAGAGACGCTGGAATACTTCCCTTCTCTCCTCCCCTTGCCAGGCTGAGAGCCAGGGCCCAGCCGGACGGAGGTCCCGGATCCCACACCTCCTGACAGTGGCCGTGTCCGGGGACACTTGCAGATCATCGTCTTATTGGCCGCTCCCGAGGGACAGAGTGCGGGACAGGGGTGGAGCCCAGGCTCTGACACAGCCCACGTGCCCCGGGCTGGTCCAGCGTTCATCGATTCAGGCGCTGCCCGGTGTGTGTGGGTGACAGTGGTGACTGCAGATCCTCCACCCGAGGGACCCTCCGTGCGCCCTGAGTGGACTCGAAAGAAAACCTGCCTGTGGTTTGCTTCCGCCTCTCCGCCCAGCCCACCAGGTTGCCGACGCAGCCAACTCCAGTCACCCGGAAGCATTCGGTGCAGAATCCCTCACTTCAGTGCTTGGCGGCAGCAAAGCTTGGTCACAAAGTCTGTAGAAGCAGGTGGAATGGAAAGCAGAGCAAACAAGTAGACCCCTTTGTCATCGTTCTTTTAAAAAGTCACAGGCACAAGTGTCGGAAGAGAGAGTTGATTTTGTTTCTCTGACCCCTCGTTTTGCAGATGATAAAACGGCCCCAATGGGACGCGAGGAATCAGCCCCGGGGACCACGGGCCCATCTGTTGTATCGGAGCAGGAACCAGCTCTGACAACAGTCCCGAAGCCTCCCTCTTTGAGCATCACCTCGCCAAGCCCTGCCCTCGGGTTGGCCCCCTGGCGGCTCCGGGTCCCCTTTTACCGGAGGGCAGCGACACGGCCAAGGTGCCGGACCCGATGGGCAGCCCCGCCTCGGCCTCTCGGCCCCCTTCTCGCAGCAGGAGCTGTGTCTCCTCTAAGACGTCCCGCGCTCTTGATTTGTCTCTCCCCTGCCCCACGCCTCCTGCGCAAACCCTCCCCAGGGCTTTCTTCCCAACCTGAGCCGCAAAGACGGAGGCTCCGGGAGGGGGGGCCTTTCTCCTCGCTCTGCACTCTCCCTGCTCCCCTCAGGCCGCGTCGTCCCTAGACTCCGCCTGCAGGACGCTGGGCCCAGGGCTTCCGTGTCCCCCGCGCCGCTCTTCTGAGCGCTACGCAGTTCAAGCGTCTCCACTCTGAAATGCTGCGGAGACATTTAAATAAAGTGCCCCAAAATAATCTCTTGGCATTTTCCTTCAAATCTCTTCCTCCTCCATGATTTATATTTCATTTAACACTCAGCGAATATTGTTGGAAGGCCTGCCATCGCCCGCTCTGGGCACGCGGGACACAGGAATGATGGACAGACCAGGCCCCCTGCCCCGGGGGAGTTGCCTTCTCAGTAAAGGGCGCCACCACCCACGAGGTCTCTGTCGCCGGGCACACCCTCCTCCTCACGCCCCAGCCAGCAGCAGCCCTGCGGGAAGCGTCTCCACGCTGCCTCCCCCGCCCGACCCCGCTCCTCCTCCATGCCTGACGCAGTCTGTCTCGGCGGTGCCTCTCCGTTCCACCCCCTCCACCTCTCCCTGGGTTTCCCGACTTGCTTGTGGATGGACGCTGCTCCTCTGAGTGGCGGTTTCGCCGTCTGTCTTTAGGACATCGCAGTGTCCATCCTCTTATCCTCCTTCCCGGTCCCGCTCCCTCACCCCCACCCCTCCCAGAGGGCATCACACACAGGTCGTCCAGGAAGGTTGTCCTGCTCCTGGAAGGCCTCCTAAATGGACTTTAACACAGTGGTTCCCATTGACCAGCCTGCTGGAAGGTGCCAGTGCTGGGGGTGAACAGGGATGTGGTAAAGGTGCGTCACACGATGACAGACAAGGGTGGACGGCAGGGACACAGACCACCATGAATAGCAGGAGGCTGTTTGAGATGGAGGATAATATCGATGCAGAAGGTTAGAGTGAATACAGTCACAGGCCTGTGACGCTCCGGCATCCCAGGGGTCAGTGCAGATGGAGCACTTCCTGCACCGAAGGAAGCAGGAACCCGTCGCCTGCAGGAGAAAGGAAAGCTGCCGCCGCCGTCTCCATCGCCACTGGCGCCGAGTCCACGGCCACCGGCATCCCCTCTTCTGCTTCTAGGCTGTGGGCCCGACCCTGCAGGCAAGTGGGCATTTATGTCTGTAATTACGTAGGGGAGCAGTGTGCACGGAGTCTGGAAGCACGGCTCTCAAGTCTGACCACCTGGGCTTAAATCACAGCTCTCTGCGTGAGAGTCGTGTGACTGCGGGCAAACTCTTAACTTCTGTCGGTCCCTGTTCCCTCATGAGGAGGAGCAAAGGCGAAACTTTCATCTTGGGGTCACTGGGACGATTACATAAAACAACACGGCGAGCATCGCACAGGCCCCGCCTGGCAGCCAGGATAGGCCTGGCCCCTGCGCGCCGCCCCGCAGGTGGCAGAGCTTGTCTCTCCCGGAATCTGACAGCTGCTTGGGCTGTTCTTTCCCAAGGAGGTGGCTGTAACCCATGACGTTGAACTAAGCCACATTCGAATACACCCAAGCTCTGATGTACGGCCAACCGGCAGATGGGAACGTTGGGGAGAAGGGTTCTGGCTGAGCCGCCCGCATCGCTAACTGGGAGCTAGAGCGCACACTCCTCCTGATTATGCAGAATAAATGATCAGATCAATCAAGCCTGTGAGTCTGGGGTTTATTCTAATCCACTGGTGACTTCACAGAGTGTGCTGAGCAGGCTGGGCCCCTGCACGAGAAGCGTTCTGCTCTGCGCAGGTCGCCCCCGCAGCTCTGCCGTCCGCCCGCGGTTCAGAGAATAGGCGTGTGTTGAAGACAGTGCCTGCGAGGTCACTCCGGTGGGTCCCTGCTGTGTCCCGGGCCCTGGGCTCAACCCCCGGTGGCTTGTCCAGCTTATTCTCAACACAAACCTGCCGGGTAGATCCCGTGACCGGGCGCGGTGTGCTGGGCCCTGACTGCTGGGCTGAGGGCGATGGGTTTGTTGACAGGCGGTGGGCTCTCTGAATAGGTCGCACATGTGAACAAGCACCTTCAGCGACGGCCAAGTGTGTCCCGGAGGTGCCTTGTGGCAGCAAAACGCTAGCGGTCAGCGCGTGTCCTGGAGAGTAACTTGTATTTCCCTCCTCCCTCCTCTTGCCTGCTTGTTCTGAAAGTTCATGGTTGCAGTAAATGCTTGGCGGAACCCCTGCCTTCGTGTGTTACAGGGCGTCCACAGAGACAAAGCCCTGCGCGAGTCCCCGGGGAACTCGTTTATTTTATTTAAGTCTCTGAACAGTCGAGTAAAACCTGCATTTTAAGCAGCGTCTATAATGAGCGTAGAGGTTTTCTTCCTAAAGGAAAAGGCTGCCATTTCCCCACTGCGTGCTCTCGGGTCACTTGTCAAAGCCAGCTGCCTGCGTGAGTGGGTTTACTTGCGGGCTGTCCGTCCTGTTCCATTGGTCTGTGTGTCTGTGTTCATGCCAGCACCATGCTGCTTTGGTCTCTCCAACAAATGATGCTGGGAAAGCCAGATATCCACATGCAAAAGAATGAAGCCGGACACTTCCGCTGCGTCACACACGGACGTCAGCTCACAATAGTGAAAGCCTTAAACATACGGCCGTGATCGCAAGACCCTGTGGAGGAAACGCAGGAGAAAAGCTCCCTGACATCCCGAAGGTCTCAGCAGTGACTGCGCAGGGAGGACACCAGAAGCACAGACACCACAAGCAAGAAGCAGGCAAGCGGGCCCAGACCGAAGCGGCAGGCCCCTGGGGAGACGGAAGCTGAGGACACGCAGCACAGAACGACAAGGCGACCTGCAGACTGGGGGGAGTGGCTGCAGGCGATACGCGATAAGGGGTTGACATCCAAATTCTATCAAGAGCCTTGCAAGCTTAATTGCAGTAACACACATAGCCCAAATAAAAATGGACCAAGGACTTGGATGGACATTTATCCAAAGAAACGCAGGTGGCCGAAAGGTGTATAAGAAAGTGCTCAGTGTCACTAATCCTCAGGGAAAGGCAAATCGAAACCACAGCGAGACACCCCCTTCTACCTGTTAGGATGGCTGCTGTCCAAAGGGAAGAAAAGGCAGCAGGGGCTGGGGAGAAGGCAGAGACATCAGAGCCCTCGTGCCGATGCTGCGGAAAGCAGTGCGAGGTGCCTCCAAAAATAAAAACTAGAGCTCTACTGCATGATCCAGCCACTCCACTCTGGGTACTGACCCAAAAGAGCTGAAAGTAGGAAAGTCAGAGATACGCACACCCCCATGTTGACTGCAGCATCATTCATAAAGCCAAGATACGGAAACCGTGTAAATGCCCAGCAGTGAATGGATAAAGGAAATGCGGTGTGTGTGTGTGTGTGTGTGCACGTGTGCGTGCACACACGCACGCACACACACAGACGCACGTGCACACACACACAGAATGGAATATTTATTATTCAGCCTTTAAAAAGGAAGGAACTCCTGCATTGTGTGATGACATGGGTGAAGTTGGAGGATATTATGTGAGAAGTTGGACGCAGAGGATAAATACTACATGGTTCACTGACATGTGGAATCTAGAAAAGAACTCATGGAAACAGAGCAGAAGAGGGGTTCCCAGGGGCTGGGGGAGGAAGGAGGGTGGGGATGCTGTTCAGTGAGTCTCAACTTTCAGCGCAGCAAGACAAGTGTGTCTCAGAGGCAACGCCGTGACTGCGGGCGCGGCTCCGGCTCTTACACGGAAAAGCCCGCTGAGAGGCCCGTCTCGTGGTGAGAGCTCTCACCACAGGGAAGAGCGGTCGTGGAGAAGCTCTCTAGCAGCCGTGTCTGGCCTGAGTACCGCAAGTGGAGAGCAGGATGAGGGGTGAGTGGGACCCCGTCTGTCAAGGATGTGGGGCGGCAGCCTTCAGTCACGAGGCTCCTCAAACAGAGACGGGGCCCGTGTGGCGATGCCGTCAGCCGTCATCAGGATAATAAATGAAACAAAAGACAGTCAGTTCCAGGAGGGAATGTGTGCTGAGGCCTGTCTGGGGTGGATGGGGGGGGGGGGGGGACACAGGGACGGCTGGGGAGGTGGGAACCTTCAGGGTGCCGAGCATCCGGCTGAGGTGGGGGCCCGGCAGGAGTGTGGCCAGACCCCAGGCTTTGCCACCTGGAGCGCCCTCGGGAAGCTTGGGAAAAGGTAAATCAGATGGAGCTTCATATCCAGATTCAGGGAGGAGAGGCCAGTAGAAGGTTGCAGGGGCCCCCTTGCCCGTCTCAGGACTCCCATGATCCTTTGGGTGGTGGTGACAGCAGCGTCTGCATGAGGCTGGAGGTCACACTGTCCCAGACAGAGTCCGGCCTCTGAACGGGCGTGCCCCGCCCCTTCTCGCAGGCCAGCCCCTCGGCCGGCTTGCAGCTTCAGGGCCACCGCCTGGGAGGCTCTCCGGGCTCCCCCCCCCCCCCCGCCCCGCGCCTTGACTCCGCATCCTGGAGCCACGTTGCAAGTTACACTTGTTTTGCGACAACCTTCCCGTCTGAACAGCCGGCTTCGTGGGGGCGAGAACTTCAGCCCCGGACGGGAGAAAGAAGCAAATTCCCATGTGAGCGAAGGACGGACGGAAGCTGCCAGTTTGCTCACAAACCAGGCTGGTTCCCACGCTGGGAGATTCCTCTCTAACCAGCACTAGTTGTGACAAGACGTGTGTGTGTTTGTGGTTACAAACTTGCCGTGAAGGACAGCACGATTCACTCTAAACTGCCTTCGGAAGGAAAGAAGATATTATTCTAATAAAGATGTTGGCTCCCAGTGTGAGTTACTTAGAAAACATAACTTGCTTGGATTTACAGGTTTGAATATGTGAGAAAATAAATGTCACCATTTTATGGTCGTATCTTGTCTGAAAGTCTGCTCTCTGATTGCGTGAATGTGACTTTCTTGTTAATAACTGTTACAATTTGATTAATTTCCAGACAGTAGTGTATTTTGTCCAAAGTCCATAAACTGTGATTTTTTTTTTTTTTGAGAATGAGAGAAACTACTGGAGATTTTTTTTTAATCCAAGTAAATTAAATTCAGTTTTCTCTGCACACTGTTATTTATTCATTTTGAAAAGAGCTAAAATAAACTTACCTGATGGAAGGTTTGTATTTATTAAACAAACTTTGGTTTCTAAAGTACAAAGTTATGCTTCAATACAAAAATGGTTCTATGTTAGTTATCTTACCATTACTGAGTGGGAGTGCCCTGAGGTTGTGTAATCTAAAATTTCTGGGGGAAAAAAAAGCTGCTGCTGCATTAACACGCTCCAGTGTTTACCACGGCACCTATGAATGAAGATCTGGTGTCGAATAAGAATTTTAAATGCTGTAATTGAGATGATTTGTGATCCATGATAATCTAGAAGAGGCTGGCTTCCGTCACTATCACACCTAATGTTATGACACAAAAACCGCCTTGCTGAAGTTTGGGGCAGCTCTGTCTCTCAGAGCAGTGTTTCTCAGTTTTAGCCTCAAAAAACCACCCAGTAGGCACAACTCATCTATTCTAGATAACTTTTCAAAGATCTGTGGCAATTCTAAAATAAATTTAAAACGAGCATAGAATTTTAAAAAAGCAAAATGCAATTCTTATCACATTTGCCAACATGCTTACACGGCAGCAAGTGTTGGCTTGGGCACACCTGTCAGTGGTCCTAGGTGTTTGGTGAAACACAATATAAAGATAATGGAGCAGTTTCTCAGCGGGTTATCCCCACGGAGAAATGGTTCAATCCGGGAAACGGCGATGGATGGATTCCTGCAAAACCTTCCTACTGACATTAGGTCCTGTTCCTTTTCTTTATGATCCCTGGCAACTCCTGCACATAATTTTAAAATCAGTCTCAAAATACATCACAGGGTCTTTCCAACAGGTGAATAAAATTCTCATGTGCCCAGAAAGAGTATTGATGATGGAAGCGTTTTCCCAGCCAGACCTTCAAACAACATTGGGGTATCTGATCTTCCACGTTAAAGCCCATGAAATGGCCCGCAGGGACGGGCTCAGGGGGTCCCAGTTTCCGTGTGCGCCTTGGAAGTGCCCACTGGACGTTCCTTGGGGATGCGGCTCATTCTAGGACCGTGGCAGGAAACACACGAGATGAGCCTGGGGCACCTTATAGGGCCGGAAAGTGAGAAGATGCTCAGAGAGACAGCAGCCCCCAGTGATGGGGGTGTTGGGGGCCGGGAGTCCTGGAGGAGCTCCCAGGGGCCAGAGCTGGAACAGCACGAGCAACGTCATAAAGCAGTGCTGGGCCATAACCAAAGGTGCGAGCTGAGCGAGTCCACACAGATGCAGATACACGAGAAAATCGAGAAGCCTCCCGCGTGGAAGCCTCCCGACGAGCCCCCACAGGCCGCCCGCCCCTGCGGCGGGCAGGGGCCCCCACTCACTCTGGGCGGGCTGGCGCAGGGCCTCTTCCCAGAGAGTTAGGGCTGGAGAAGGAGGAAGAAGAAGAGAATCTTATGCGGTGGAAGCCTAGCAAATACCTCCTTGGGCCAGAGGACCGAGGTTACCGTGAAGGATGGTGAGCCCTGCTGCCGGCGCGGAGCCCTGCTCGGGAGTGACGAGGACAGCTCTCTGCCCCGTGGTCTTCCTCCTGGTCCAGTCAGGAGAAGAGCATGTCTCACCTCAGGGAACTCTGCAGGCTGCCTGGTCAGCGCTCCTCAAAGCTGCCAAGGTCACCAAAGGTGAGGGAAGTCAGAGAAACTGCCACAGCCAAGAGGCATCTGAGGAGACATGAGACTAAATGTCATGTGGTTTCCTGGGTGGACTCCTGGGCCAGGAAAAGGGCATTAGGGGGAAACTGAGGCTCTGTGAATAAAGCATGGACTTCAGTTAATAACGGTTGTGTGAGCGTTTGTTCACTGACGTTGTCAAATGAGCCACATGCCTGCAAGGTGTTAATAATAGGACAAATGGAGCCTGAAGGAAAAGGGGACTGTCTGTGCTGCCTTGGCAATAATTCTGCACATCTGAAACTCTTCTACAAGTAGGAGTTTATTTTTTTTAGTTACTGAATAAACTAAGCACAGAACCAGCGACCTGCGAGAATATCACATGGTCTCCATTTTGTGTCATTAACTTCCCAGAAGAAGAGAGAGAGAGTGGGGCAGGGAGAAAGACCTGAAGTGTAGTGGCTGGGAATCTTCCCAATTTGATGAAAATAAAAAGAAATATACAAATTTAAGGAGTATAATAAATGCTAAATATAATCAACTAAAAAAAAAAAAAAAACCACAACTAAACACATCATGGCCAACTGATGAAAACATAGACAAAGGAAAAAAACCTAAAAGCCAAGGGGAAAATACACATTCTATGCAAGGGAGCAATGGGAAAAACAGCTGCTGACCTCGAGTCCGAAACGAAGCCAGGAGGGCAGGGGAGCTCCACTGAGAGGGCTGGACTAGACCTGCCAAGGTAGAGCTCCGGGTTCAGCCAAAAAAAGGGTGAATAAAGACATCCTTCCAATAAATGAAATTGGAGAGGTTTTATAGCCAACAGACTGGACACCTGCGGACAGGATTCAGAAGGAAGTCTGAGCCTTCAGGAGCCCTGGGCCTGTAGGTAGGAAGGACGAACATCGAAACACCAATAGACGGTAAAAACGCTTTTCTCTTTTCTTCATTACTTTGAAGACAAATAACTGTTCACAAGTGAATAGCAATGACTAGCAGGTTTATAAGTGAAGTGAAGTAAAACACATGACAACATTAACAAAGGATAAGGGGAAAAGAAGTGATATAGGATTCTAACATCCCACATGAAGTGTTCTAACCTTAATTCACCATAGGTCACAAGTTATGAATGCATATTATATTCTTAGAGCAATAGCTGAAATTTTAAAATTAAGAGAATACATAAAACAGAGTATGATTTTTAAAAATAGACTGAATAATCCAGAGGCAGAAAGGAAGGAACAAAAAGCAAATAAGATAAGTGAGAGAAACAAGCAAGATGGTAGCCTAAAACCATGTCAACAATTACGATAAATGTAAATGGCTTAAACACTCCTAATAAAAGGCTGCAATTGTCAGACCATATTAAAATGAAAACTACAGAATCCAGCTACATACTGATAACCAGGATGATGACTGACTGTAAAGGAGGGAGAAAGTCAGCACCCTGAGCACAAGAACCCAAGTCGGTGTTTCTGCAAGAATCAGGCCGCTTCTAGGCGGTGTTCCCAGAGGTGCAGAGGGTGTTTCCCGAATAACAACAGGATTAATTCATCAAGACAGAATCGTCCTAAGGCTTAAACCCCTCGTAACTGAACTGCAAAATACAAAAGGCAAAAATAAAACAAAATTTAGGAGAAATAGGCAAATACACAAACAATAGAACCAGTTAAAAAAAATGGCCAAGGACAGAAAAGATTTGACTGACATCGTCGACCACTGTCACCTCACTGACATTTCAAGTGTACATGCAACGTTCATACCATACATTCTGTTTGATAACACACGGTTCTTCATGTCTGAAGTTTAAAAGCAGGTCAAACTGACTTATGGGATAAAAATTCAAAGAGAGGCAGCCTCCCGGGGTTGGGTGGTGGGGATGGGTGGGGGAGAAGCAGGAAGAACCCCTCTGAGATGGTAGAAATATTCTACTTGTAATCGAGTTACGGGTCACACAGGTATGTATTTTCACCAGAGCTCCTCAAATGTGCACTTAAGATCCCTGTGTTTCATAGCAGGTAGATTAAGATTTAGATAGTGTAACATGTAGCACAACGTAGCATACACAATCAGCTAAGATTTTCTGTAACTTCACACTCAGGGGCTGACTCTTCTAAATCTCTTTCAAATCTGAGTCTCTAGCAAACGATACACAATCAATCCATTAAACATAAACACGAATTTATGTTCGTGTTTTCCAGACACGCCCTCCTTCTGTGAGATCAGGTGCCTTGGTGAAGCAAGCCTCCTAAAACACAAGCAATCAAGGTTCACAAGCCTTTGGCCTGGCCCCAGTGGGCGCCCTGCTCTGCTGGGCCGGCCTGAGCTTGGCTCTGGTTTACGCTGAACATGCCTGCCTCACCACCTCCTCACCCGCTCCCACAAGCGTCCAACCCTGGGGGTGAAAAGGCTAGCCTCTCTGTCTCCGAGATCTGACGTCAAGCTTCTGACACCCCCTTTGTAACGCTTGGGGCTGGCTTGTCACATGTCCACCACTGCCACCTGGCCTGTAGCCTTTGTGAGAGCGTCGCCATTTCTCACTTTCAAAGAACTCTAAAAGTGGAGGGGAAAGTTCTCAGAAGCAAACAAATACAGGAATACTGTTTGAACCAAAATGCCTTTAATATTAACAGGAGAGACAGGTGCCTCCCAGAGGAGGGGCCGGGGCACAGGAGGAAGGGGTGAGTGAAGCTGACACCCAGAGAGCTCCTGAATCAAGGAGGAGGGGAGCCCGGAGCCCCAGAACCAGGTCACGTGTCACCCCCAGGGGCCCACTGGGAGAAGGCAGAGGTCTCGCCCGGGACCTGCTGATGCCTTGAAACAAAACCAGGGGTTGGGGCCGCAGGCTGGGAGCGGGCGGCTCGCAGTCCTTCCGTAGCCAAATCCCACCTCGCCAACACTGGAGCACTGAGCCTTGTGGCAGGGTGGCCCTGAGCCCGTCCCCATCATCTGCCTCTCCCGGATCACCCAGCACAGCAGGCGGCGAAGGGGGCCGCGACTGCGATGCTCTGTCGGTGCTTGTGGAGCAGGAAGCAGGCAGCTCCCGGCCCCTCGGAGGGCCTTCCCTACGCAGCTCTTACCAAGCTGCCTCTGAGACCTCGTCCACCAGGTCCCCTCTGCCCGGGGCCCGTCCCAGCCCCGGGGGCACGCAGCCCGAGGACCTCACCCGAGAAGGCGTCTGAGGCCTAAGCCAGGACAGTACTTACAGATACCCAGCAAAGGGGCTGGGGGCAGGGAGGGACCAAGCGGTGAGCACCTGGGATGGGCGGCGGCCCTCCCAGTCACCCCGGGCTCCCCAGAGCCGGGCTGAGCCTGGCCGTGCCGCCCGGCCGCCGCCCAGTCCTGGGAGGACGGCACTGAGCGGGGCTCCCCGCCGGCTGCTCCCTGGCCCCATCCTCGCTCTGGAGCTATGTTGCCCTGACCGCTGGAGCCAGAGAGCCGTTTAAAGACAGCCGTGGAGTTGCCAGCTTTTCTCCGAGCCCGGGACACGTGTTTCTATTATCTAACGGCAGCCAGTGGCAGACCCCAACGTGCGGAACCAACAGTCCACAGTCGGCAGCACTCCGCTCGGCCCCGCTCTTCCGCCAGTGACTGGAGCCTGGAGGACAGGCTTACAGGGACGTGGAGAAGCAGGTGTCCGCCACCTAGACTTCCACCCTGCTCTTTGCCACGAGGAGGAAACGGACGGGCTTCAGGACAGGAACGTGAAAATGTTCATTGGGCCTTTTTCTGTGAAATGTCAAAGTGGAAAATTATCTGATTCCAGCAGAACGTGCGAGCAAGCCTTGTCGAACTAGCAGATCAGACAGAGACACGTTCAAGCCACGGACCCTCGGACTGGAGACGGTCCCCCACGAACACCCTTCAGGACCAGCCAGAGCGGGCACTTACTCAAAAAGCCCCAGTGGCGGGTGGGTTCAGGGCTGTTCCCAGGCCTTCCCCTCACTCCCAGGGGACCAGCACTGGGGGCACAGCATCCATAGGAGTGACCTGAGTCCGTCCTGGCCCTCCCCACACGCACACACCTCTGAGATCGCAGGCTCTCAGACGCCCTGTGGCGGGAAGCCGGCCCCCTCGGAGCCGGCAGGCCTCACCCTCCCTCCCTGCCCCCTCCTGGCCAGGACCTCCACTCCGCCCACCCCGTGTCCCCAGCTGGGTGGTGGACTGACCGACCTGGTAACTGGCGCTTCAGCCTCCACCCCAACGGCCCTGAGCTGGACGCCTTCCCCACAGGGGCACCCAAATGCCTGTGAGGCCTCTTGTCTTAGAGCAGCTTGCATCTCAGACTCAAGATGCCCCAGCAGCTCCGGGCACTTCCTCTGCACCCGGCTGGCCCGTGGCCCCTGCCGGGCCTGCCCATCCGTTTGCTCCCCTGGGAGGAAACGCAGCGGGTCTGACTGGGATTCCCCAAGAGAAGTCCGCACGGCTGCATTGTCATGACAGTTCAGAGATGCTCGGAAGGGTCCTGTCAGAGAGCGACGTGGATAAACTCAAATCCCTCCCAGTGCGGCCTGAGCTGCCCTTCACTCGCCCTCACGCCCGCTGAGCCCGCTCGCCCGCGGTGGCCGCTCCCAGCCAGCTCCTCGTTCCGCCTTGGAACCAGCCAGCCAGTCAAGGCCACGACCATCTCCTCTGTCTCATACGTGGAATTTACTGAGACAATCAGGACCGCGATTGCCTTTCATAATCTGATCAATGAAAGCCTACTGGGGGAGAGACAGTGTTTTAAAAAGTAATTGTTTAAATGAACTTGATATTTTTATTGCAAAAATATATCACAACACGGCTGGATTTTTGCTCTGTGACCACAAACATTATTCAAGTGATTCATAGAGGGGCTAATGACAGACACTGCTGTCTTTTAAATAATCCAATAAAAAGCGAATTAACGCAGGGCAGATGCCGGTCGGGAGTGCGCTCACAAAGTAATGTGTTCATTCATTGTAATGAAATTAGTTAAATTCTGTCTAACTTTGTTTTTCTTTCTAAACGCGATGCCAGTGGCATTTCTCACCTCTCCTCCTGCCTTCCCAGCTGGGTTACAACCTACGACCTGGGTCAAAACCACAGGCGGCGGTGTGGACGAGGCCCCCTGGGGCCGCTCCTGCCACAGGGCAGGGAGGTGGAACTGGGCCGTCTCACCTTCCCAACCAGCGCTGTGCCCTGGGCACGGCCAGCTGCCGTGTCCTGGTTCATTCAGCAGGAGCTCCTTCAGGGCAGCAGGGCCACAGAGGGGGAGCGAGGGGGCAGGAGGGTCGGGGACCCCGCGTTCCCCAGCCTGGCCTGGAGCCTGGTGTCTGGAGGGGCGTGGGTCTCTAGCAAGACATCGAGACCAGACCCTGGTTCCACTATCACCAGGGATTCGCCGTGTGGCTCATCTCATGGCCGCTCAGAGGGACGGCCAGTTCTCCCTGTCACCTACTCCAGGAAGCTGACGGAGCATCTGGCCCGCCGCTGCGTTGCTAGGAAACGCCGGTGAAACGCAGCGGCCACTCGGGCACCCAGAGCCCAGATGGTGCTCTTTGCTCCCCCACCTCCCGCACTCGTCTCCGGGCAAACCTGCCCCGGGGCTGCCCCGTGTCACCCTGTCGGTTCTTGTTTTGCAAGACGTAAACATCAAGGCGTAGACCTGCCCAGTAAACGCCACAGAAAGGAGAACGGGGAGGGGCTTCAGGGGGCTGATCAGGGCGGCTCCTCCAGAGAAGGGGGTCCACGCGGGCTCGGGTGTGCGGAGCTCCCGGCCTCTGCTGAGCTCCGCGTCCAGCCAGGGACAGCGGGCAGGCTCAGGGCATCTCCACGTGAGGAGCGGGAGGCCGGGGCTCCCGGGGCTTCCTGCAGACCTAACGGCAGCGTGCCTGTGGGCAGGGCACGGCGCTCAGGAGAAGGTGCTGGGAGCAGGCGGCCGTGTCCGCCCCTGGCTCTGCTCTGCACTAACTGTCCGACCCTCCGCCAGTTCCTCTGCCTCCCTGTGTCCCCACCGGGAAGAGGAGACGAGGCAGAGCTGCCTGCTCCGCAGGGCCAGTTGTGAGGAGGCAGGGCTCACACACAACAGCCTAGGATGGCCCCGCACGCGAGGAGCGCTCAGTAGATGTGAGGCATCCGCTTGACCAGGTATGTTCTTCTCTCCAATCACCCAAGCCTCCCCTGCCCCCACCACCAGGCACACGCCGGCCTCCGGGCCTTTGCTCCGGCTCCTCCCTCCGCGGGGAGCCCCGCCCCGCCGGGGTCGGCATGGCCGCTCCCCCAGTCTCCCCGCGTCTCTGCTGCGACGTGCCTGGGTCGGTGCGGCCTCCCCATCTCTGCGGGGAACTGTCCTGCCGTCACCCCCGGCCCACCCGGCCCATGGCCTTGGCTTTTAGTTATTTCTTTATTTCACACAGTGCTTACTGTTATCTGACACAGTAAATATCTCTTGTTTAAAGTAAAGCAAAAACAGGCTTCTTAGGCCAAAGGGCCACTTACGCCTGAAACTGGATCATCGGGAGCAAGAGAAAAATACAAGAAAACACAAGGCACGCGTCAAAACTCACAGGACTTAGTTGGCGATGGACTCAGAGGAAGTTCATAGCTTTTAACACTCCTATTATTTGAAAATAAGAATAAAAATAAACCAAGTCTTTAGCTCAAAACCTAGAAAAATAAAAAATACACCTAGATAAAGTGACATAAATGACAAAGTTAAAGACAATTAAAGAAACAAAAAATAATAGGACTTGTGAACAAGCTAAGCACTCACGTCAGTAAAACTGAAACTTCCCGAATACCATCCCTTAGCAAGGGGAGGAGGGCAAACAGCAGAGCAGAAGCAGAAGCCGCAGCTACAGGTAAATGCGAATGAGTTTAAAAGTCTCAGTGAAACGGTGAACTTTCCAGGAAGACAGGAGTCACCCGCGGGGACCCCTGGAAGGGGCTGGAAAGCCCGTCAGACAGACGAGCAGGGAACCCTCCGTGGAGCCGACACCACGACTTCAGTCCAAGCTGAAGCAGGACGCCGCCCGTGTTCTTTCCACTGTCCCGCGGCAGCAAGGGTGCATCTGAGTCACGGAGCCGGCGTGGAAGCAGGAGCAGAGCCGACGGCGCGCGGACGAGGACGCAGCACCCACCGCCACTGCTGTGCCCGGTGCCCACGGACATCGCGGGGAGGACGGGCCCCTGGAGCAGCAAGGCCCGGCACCATCAGGAAACAGGCAGATGGACTCCATCCTGTCAGTGAGGTTTTTGTAAAAGTTCTCTCCAATTCCTAAAACATCATTGATAAATTCTAACGTTCATTTTTTATGAAGTTCAGAATAAATGGAACAAACTTTCTTAACATGACCAAATTCTGTTCATTTATCTCTAACTAAACACCAGCGTCACATGTGACCCTGGACGTTAGGGACAATACGGTCCAGAACTGGACACGTTCCTGCTGTCACTGAAACTTACCGTCACCCCCCAAATGCCACCCAGCTGTGCCTTTCACAGGATGGGCTGAAGGACGTACATAGGAGGCTGGAGGCCAGACGTGTGGTGAACTACGGACGACGTGCGTACACCTGCCTACTTGTAAATCCGTGAAAACACGCTGAAACTACAAAAAGAGTAACAGTGTTCTCATGTACCACAACCACCAGCAAAAATTAGAAGGAAAATTCTGCATTAGCAATGGCAGTAAATAATAAGTTACATACATCTACACACTTGTATACGTTGTTTGTAATTGGTAAAAAATGAAATTTTCGGAATGTCAAAGGTGGGCGATTTATTAAATGCATTTTGTTGTGCTAGTCGACGGTTAACACGAAAATGTGAGTACGTATCTACGGGTGTGAGAAAAGCGCCCCGTACGCTGCAAAGAACGTCTGGCTGTGCGGTGCTGTACGTACCACGGGGGACTCCCTACGCTCTGTGCTTACGTATACATTTTCAACATTAAACGTGAGTCTCCTTTGTAATTAAAAATGATTTTAAATAAATAAGACCAAAGTCCTCAGGCCATGCAAGTTTATTGCAGGAAACACTAACACGGAGGAAATAATGTGGCGCTGCACCCAGTTAGTCACAGCGGAGGCCTCGTGGGCAATGATCCCGAGGCTGGGTTCCTTCTGGATTCTGTAACTAAGGAGCCACAAACAGTCAGACTCCAGGAACTCAGGGCAACGGCAGAACCGTCTGCAGCCGCGTCCTAACAGCATCAAACAGCCTCACCAGAGTTTTCAGTGCGTGAATTTTAAAAAGCAGGCCTCAGTGTTAAGAATCCCGAAGTGCATACAACGCAAGCTCTGTTCTGGTGACAAGGAAAGGGGTGTCCGTGTGGGTGGGTGCATACGTCTGTCTGCACAGACACCCCGCACCCCTGCACCTCTCGTGAACCCGGCAACCAGGAGCCCACCCGCTCCCCACAGCCCCTCGGCCCGCGCCCCCCACCAGAACGGACGCAGGTCTCACCTCCGTCCCCCTCAGGGTCGCCCCCCCCCCCGGGTCAGGGAAGCTTTTCACTCTGGGGAGGACCCTCCCAATGTGTTTCACATCCACCCACGTGGTCAGGGCCTGGCTCCCCTCGCGGTTGGCCGACTGTTCCAGGCTCTTCGTTGTCCTGGGGCCATCTGTCCTCTCACCCTCGCTGGACATGAGGGCCACAGGCCGTGCGGCGGGTCCCCTCCAGGCCCAGACGGGGCGCCTCCAGTTCCCCTCCCAGCAGGCCTCCCGTCGCCCCTGTGGACCCCACAGACGTAAGGGTGTCTCCCATCTGGTGCCGGGTCCATAGGTCTGGCCCCTCCTGGGTCTGAAGTTTTGCCTGAATGACACGCCACCCCCCCCCCCCCACCGAGGAGGCGCCGTGCGAGGCCCTTCTGGAGGCTCCCTACCAGGACAGCGCCTGCATGTCTGGGAGGCCCTGTCCGCCCCAGCTGGCCCTGGAGTCCCTGCCGAAGGCCCACACGCGTCTCCCCAAACTGCCCCGGAGGCGGCTCAGGAGAGCTCGGCCACACACGCTCTGACGCTGCAGCTGACCTCTGACCTGCGGGCTGGAAAGGCAGCTGGCCCACCAGGCGCGGCTCCCTGGCTCCGCACGTCTCTCGGAGCAGCATCGAGGGCAGGTGTCCTGGGAGAGCCGGGCTGCGAGCACACTGGGGCCAGCGGGCCGGGTCTGCGCACACGCTGTCCCTGCCGTGCGCCTGCGCTCCCGCCGTCTGGCTGTCCCCGTGTCCGTCCACCCACGTGCGCCCCCACGGCCACTGGGAGGCCTCGCTGCTCTGGGGTTGCCTCTCTGCCCCCTTCCCCTCGGGACAGAAAGCCTTTCCCTCCCGTGTCTCGTGAGTCTGGGGCTCTCTGACCCCCACTCCCTTCCAGGAGCTAGGCCCGGGTCTATGAGGCACCTGCCTCCTGCCGGCTTCTCCTGGGAACTGCTTCGCACGCGCTCCTTCAGTCACCCTCCGGGACCCGTTGCCCAGGCTGCCCACAGGGTGGCCCTCAAGGCCAGGGCCTGGGTCATTCCTCAAAAGGTCCAAGAAACCTGGGCCTGAAGGAGAGTTTGGGTGGTTTTCAGCAAAGTGGGCGGGGGTTTGGCAACGTCCTGTCTGTACCAACCAGGGCGCTCAGGCGTCCCTGTTCACCCCTGTGACCCGCTCACCGCCTGGGCCGCCGTCACTCCGCCTCAAGGCTGAGGGAGGCAAGGCTTGAAACCTTGTCAGGGGGAAAGCCTTTCTCACGTGCCCAGGACCGCAGCACACAGATTGTGCTGACACCGGAGAGCAAAGCTCAGAAGGACCTGGCTTCTCCTGGAAGCCACGCAGAACGGGAGAGAGTCCGGGCATCGGAGGTCGTGCTGCGGGAGCGGGACGTTAAACACAGCAGCAGCGCTCACTCCTAGGCTGTGGGAAGTGCGCAGAACTACCCACGTCGCTGAACAGCAGCGGTGGTGCTGGGACAACTGGCTGACATCTGAGCAAGTGCTTGTGTCAAAAATGCCAAGTCGTGGTCACAGCAGGATGGAAAGTGCCGGCAAACACATTCACCCCCTGAGTCAGCGAAGAGCTGAATGTGCACTAGTGCTGGGACTGACGTGCTCTGGCTCGTGCAGGCTTCCCTGAGGACGCCCTTCCCGCTGGTGGGGCCAAACCCAGCTTCACTCCTGGCAAGAACCGTGTCCCGTACTTCCCTTCAGGCTGGAGAAACCACACACGCCTTACCCGCCCTCCTTAGAGGCCAGCCTTCGTTGATTAATTGTTAAGCTTTACCGTATCCTCAACCAAGTTTTAAAATGATGCATAGTTAAATTATAAGCTAATTAAATCAAATGCATCATGTTTGCAAAGAGATAGAAACATACAGCACATTGCAACACAGGTACCCAGGAGGGGGCGTACGGGCCACCTTAAGTAAGTTAAATAAATAAAAGGTATTTTTTTTTCCTAGCAATTAAGATGGTAGAGTATTCTTGGTTTCTGTAATTGCTTTGTGACAGTTCTTAGCAATTATACCCCCTCACCCCTAAAACAGCATTCAGGGTAGGTGCACACTTGAAGCAAAGCCCTTGGCCGGGTGAGGAGGAGGGGCCTATAGACACGGGCACCGTCTTTACGGAGCTAGTAGTCCCAGAAGGGGACACTTAAATACACAAGATGCTCTTCAAGGCACACCAAATTGACCCAAGAACAAAGAACTAAAAGGAGGGTCTCAGGTGCGGGGCACTGACTGGGGGCCAGTTTGCATTCCCTCCTGAGGCAACTGCAGACTAAATGCTTCCATCTGTGTAACCGGCGTGTTTATCACACGAAACACGTTGGTCGGACCTGGATGACTTCATACTCAGGAGCATCTTTTAGGTCTCATGTGCAGAGACCAGCACATCGCAAAAGCAGACAGCAAAACGACCTCAGGTTTTTCAGCAGTAACGATGCTTGAATTTTGCCCCACTGTGGAGAGGCACGCGTTCGCCCAGGCGGCCAGCGGGCGCGGTGGGACACGCAGTGAAGGCCTTGCCCTAGAATGGAGAGGTGTCACGTGGCTTCCACGGTGAGCGCTTCCAAACCCAGTGCACAGATGACTTCAGAGCTTTCACTACTTTAAAAAAAGGCGTATCTTGTCATTGTCACAAGCAGAGGGAAACTCAGAACTGTTGAAAGGAGCCCATGAAATGACGCTGAAGGCCAAGGAACATTGCAAATGCGCTGTTTTTGCAGTATGGAAGGAGAAAAGGAGAAATTTCATCGCAAGGCTCCCATGTGCCAACTTTCCAGACACGTCTGCTCTGCACATCACTGTGGGCAAAGGCACGGGTGCAGCTGCCCTCGGCCTCAGCCCAGCCTCTCTCTCCCGCCAGCACCTCTCGGTGAGCCGCTTACCAAGGCAGGTGGGGGGACTGCCCGCGTCTCGAGGGGAGGGCAGGGGAGGCGCTCTCAGCGGCGAGCTGCCCGCGGTGCTGGAGGCCGGGTGCCACGGGGATTCTGGTGGAAGGTGGCATCTCATTGCCACACGGCACACAAGTAACAGGACAGAGAGGGCTCGCCTCACCGGAGACACAGGCAGCATTCCAGTCCCCGCCTGCAGCACATCCGTCAGTGGGTGCGTGTGACGCTCAGGTGGTCCCCGGAAGCAAGGGCGTACCTGCCCGGCAGCACCGAGCTCAGGAACCTGAGCCCCACGGCGGCCCCGTCACGGCGGGCACCAGGCGGGTGAGCTTACCGCGGAGCGGCCTCGCCTTCGCTGCTCGCCCGTCATCACGGGGGGGCGAGAGAGAGGCAGGTGCGGCTCACGGCAGGCAGCCAGGGACCCCGTGCCCCGCGGCCGCGGACGCCTCCCCGCGAGCCCGGAGCTCACTAGCGGCCCGTGGTGGTGGCACGAGCTTGCTGACTTTCTTCCGTTAATTGCGTACATCTTAGAATGAACTGCAGACTCGTAAGGAAAGCTGCTTCCTGGCAGTTTGATGAGTCTCTGTCTTGCGAGGAATTCCCAGCTGGGAATAAGACGAGAAAGCTCGAAACTTTGCAGACGCCACATTTAATGTGCAAACAGCGAACCACACACTTGGAACCAATAAGCCCGCCGTGAACGAGGTCCGGGAGCCGACAGAAACGGCGCGGAACGGCCGCAGGGCGTCAGGAGCCTCTTTTTGAGTCAAAACCTGACAGTTTCCATAAAATCCTTTTTTTAAAATGCCCTTGTCAATCAGAACCAAGAGTCTGCCTAGTCCTCAGCAGAAAATCTTCTCTATGGAGAAGTCAAAGGGAGCAGGATTCACCAAGAACCCCAGTTACCCTCAGTACATGGAATAATAAAGGCCGGTGAGGTCCAGCCCAGATCTCGCTCACACAGGCGTTCCAGGCTCAGTGTCGCTTTGTCTTCAGAAATCTTAGCCCGAGTGTTCAAGAATCTCAAGGGCAGCGTGCGTGTGAGACAGAACCCGCCCTCCCCCGGCCGGGGTTACCGCTCCTCCCGGGCCCCTGCTGGCAAGCCCGCCAGCCTCTCCCGCCAGAAAGTAGCTCAAGCGCCCCCCTTCCAGGGCCCCCCCCCAGGGCCCCCCCCCCCGTCCCTCCAGCCGACACTGCCGCCCATCAGGTCTGCGATGGCCCGGGGCCCCCGCCCAGCAGCACCGCGCTCAGCACCAACCCCGCTTCCTAGCCTTTGCTGATTAAAAAAGAAACAGACCACACGTAATTCTTGCAAAAATTATTAGTACAACCATGTTGCTTTTAAAAAGTCGTTTTGGTCCCGAGAGCGTGATCCGCGTGTTGAGTGCGATGTCTGAAGTTTTCGCGTTTTCTCCCTTTATTCCCTGAAAAACTAGTTTTGTTGTATCAGACACTGATGTTAATATATCAGAAATTGGAAAGGGTTTGAAAACACCTTAATTGACCAAGGAGGAAAAGGTTCTATACGCCACCAGCAAACTCACTTTGATGAGCAATAAACGGATTCCGACGGCTCCAGATGCAGTTTTTTCTGCAAACGAATGACAACCACCTGCCTTGAATAACTTGTCCAGCTGGAGAGCGGCGTTGCCCTGTCCACCTTCAACCCTTAATTTTCAGAAATACTCCAGCAATTCATGGAAGTCTCTCGTAGCTTTGCCTCTGCCCGGGCAAGCTGACCAACTCTGACCCAGCTTGAAATGAAGACACAGCCACCTGACAGTCTGTGTGACGAGGAGCGGGACTCTGCCCACAGCCCACCGGGGCAGGCCAGTGACCGGTGACCAGCGATGCACAGGGAGGACAGGGTGCAGGGCGCCAGGTGTGGTGATGGGTGCAAAGGGAACGTACGTGGAGGTGACAACGAGGACTCTGCCCCGTGGTTCCCCCCATGGAGGTGGCCTGGACATCCTGGAGGGCAAGTTGCCATGGTGACACAGCATGTCCCAGTGGAGAGGGGTGGGGACCAGGGCCCCGAGAGTCACAGCCAGTGCCCATTCAGCAAGGCAACACTCACACCCTCCCCCTGAGCGTGAACAGGGCCGGCTGCCAGGGGTGTCTGGAGATCTAAGACCAGGTCACCCCACCCCACACTCACCCCAAAGCCTGAGGGCCAGGGCAATAAATGATGCGAAACAGGAGAGCTCAGGGGCACAGCGGTGCTCCTCACAGAAGGAAAAGGGCACCTTCGGTCACCGTCTCTGCCCAGCTCTGGACCAGTGCCACCCAGACCTCTGCTCCCCACGTGATGCTCTGAGCTGTGACCCAGGAATGTCATCACGCTGGGAAAACACGCCTGTTCGCGGTCAGCACACTGGTTCCCTCGTCCCCACAGACCCGCCCTCAGCTGTGCCACCTGAGGCTCCAGAACATCACCCCCCCTTCACTGCTTACCCAAGCCTCCTGCAGGCACACAGTGGGTGCTTAATAGCTACTCCCCGCCTGGCTGAAAGGAAGGGGCTCCCTCCCCAGGAGCGTCTCACTTTCAATTGCAGTGAGAATTCAGGTCTCGGGAGCAAGCCCTCCACTGCTTGGAGAGTGTGCTCAGGAAAGGCGGTTCCAGGCAGGCCCGCCCGCAGGCGTCGACTTCCCTAACACTGCTCAGGGGTGGGTCAGAGGGCAGCCAGCCAGGCCTGGGCAACCCCAGGACAGAAGGGCTTCGACATCCGTTCAGATTATCCCCTCATCCAAATTCTCTGCAGTATCTCCGCTCTGTTTCTCCAGACCTTCAGCTAAGAGACAGCCAAGAACTTGATCACCGCTGCGAGTTCGTCTCCCACGTCCTGCACGAAGAGCCTAAACTCTAAAACCGTCGTGTGCTGTAACGGATAAAGCCGTTTCTACTGAGTACAACTCAATTGCATTTTACTTTTGGAAGTTCGTGCCATAAAACAGGGCTCATCTGAATGTGCATGGAAAATATACACCTTTTTGGTGCTGCTTGAGCAAAGAAAACTAGAATTTGTCATCTGGAAGTGTTGCTTCTCAAGCAGGTGGATGCAGAGAGAGTGCTGTGTTTGGTTCCACATCAAACCTCTCCCAGAGTCTGAGTCTTTTGTATCTTAGAATCCCAAAGCTGAGCAAAAAGGAAGATGGGGAAACTGAGTCACGAGCCCAGAGCCCACACTGTGGAACTTGTTACCAGAGGAAGATTAAAGTTTCAAGAAGTAGCTTCCAGATCGGTGCATGGTGAGGCAGCATGGCATTTCTGTCTCCCACAAATGCCCCCGATGTGCCACTGGCCTGGCAGGGTGCCCAGTGTTTTTGGTTGAAACCAACAGAACCACACACTGACACACATCATCATCAGAAGAACACACTGGAAAGTGTGGCTGCAACCGTGGAGGCTCGTTCAGCAACGCCCACCCCTCCTGCGGTGCACCTGCCTGCACCCCAGAGGGGAGAGAGCGAAACACCGCGCATCTGGCCCGCCTTGGGGTGAGGGCTCGCAGGGACCCGGGTTCAGCCCCGCAGACCCCAGCCCCGTAGAGCAGAGGTCTGCTGTGTCGAGGTGCAGCGGGGGCTGTGGGCTGGGGTCTCAGAGTCGGATCTCCTGGGGGCCTTTGCCTCTCTGAGGACAAATGCGGGGAAGGTGCTGGTCCAGGGCCCCAGTCGTGATGGGGGAGAGGCAATGGGGATTTTGTTAGACTCGTCCCCGGGTGGTCAGACATCTCCCTCAGCTGCGTCGTTCCTCACTGTGAGTCATTCAGCTTGGTTCTCTGAGCCGCCCATAAATTCTATGAGCAACCAGTACACTCAGAACAACCAGCACACAAGCAACCCCTCTATGCTAGAATTAGCCACAGAACATTCTGTCTGCAGCTAAGAACCCCGACTCAATACTTAACTGCCACCAGGAGGGTTGCAGACAGCTCATCCTTAGAGGCTGGCGCGCAGGCAGCCAGCAGCGCACGGTGATGAAGCAGTTACGTAAGTTGTCGCCCAGCCTGAGGAGAACGTGTCTTTGGAAGCCAAGGCTTGGGCACAGCAAGCTGCTCCGATCATGGACCATTAGGATGGGCACGAGGAGCTCAAGCTCTGTTGAGCTGGCTGGTGGCTTCCAATTATGATGAGAAACTCAACAATAAAACAAGAGACTAAAAATTGGAACAGGAACGTTTGGGAGGATTTGAAAGAATCCGAGGCTCCTCCCAAGCCGCCGACCCAGGGTGCCTCCCTTGCCAGGAGCGGCAGCCCCGCTCCCGCCGCTGGAGCCGCTGCCTCGGAACTGCCGGCCGGCCTCTTGGGCCACTGCCGTGTCGACAAGGACGACGTTGCTCTCAGTCCTGTCTCCAATGGTCTGCTGCTTTCTTTAGCTCTGCAATTAGAAGCAGACTCTCTTCATGACCCAGGAAGCTAACTGCAATGTTGAACCCAAGGGAAGACATACCCTTGAAAAATTGTCAGATTTCTTAGTGAACAGGAGGAAAGCTCGAAGAGTATATGTGGGATATGGCTCGGCCTCCTGTAGAGACCTAGACTGCAACAGAATGTGGGAACAAATACACACATGCACACGTGTGCCGGAAACATGATGCTGCGCACCGGAAACGGACACTCCGTGAGTGGCACACTGACCGGCTCACCATGACTGGCACACTGTGACTGACTGTGCTTCAATTTAAAAAAAGGATATACGTGGGTATGGATTTAGAGATGCCAGAACTAGGAGAGGGGGACACACATTCAGACAAGTTTAAGTATGGAAACTGGGAAATCGCCAGTGATTCTGCAGTCAGCGTGCTCACTGGATCGACTGGGACTAGCTGAGGTCTCGGCGGCTGGCTCTAACCCAGACTTCGTGACAGCTCGTACTAAATGAAGTTGAGATGCCAGAAATCCCATGAATGACGAAGAGAAGGAGCTGGCAGACGACGAGCCAGGGCTGTCAGGACGGATCAGGGCTCCTACGCAGACGTCAGAGGCCACTCTAGCAGGTCCTGCTGTAGGGGATTTATTCACTAACACCGTTTCCAGAAGCGTGGCCACAGGCTTGGGTCACCAGGTGTGGGCACGTGCACGGTTGACATGAGAGGCCAGAGCTCATGGAGGGCGGTCACCAGTGTGGGCACGTGCACGGTTGACGTGAGAGGCCAGAGCTCACGGAGGGCGGTCACCAGTGTGGGCACGTGCACAGGTGACGTGCGAGGTCAGAGCTCACAGAGGGTGGTCACCAGTGTGGCCACATGCACATTACATGTAGCGCGTCCTTGATGGTGAGACCCCAGTTAATTCGTTCAAGCAGCCCGGGAGCCACGCAGGATTGCTTCCTGCTCCTTCCGAGGCTTGTGCAGGACATTCAGCGTGTCCCACGGTTCCCGTTGCCCCGACCGGTGCAAGACCACGGCTGTCCCGTGGAGGGGGTGCGACAGAGCCGGTCGTAGACCCGCGTGCGCTCCGAGCCCCCCGGCCCACGTTATTGGGGCGTGTTCGGCTGAAGCAGCCGGGCAGCGCCTCCTCCTGTGCCGCTCACCCACCAAGGACGGCCAGACCCTCTGCGCTCCTTCTTGGCACCAAGATTTGCGCGAGGCCCTACGAGAAGGAGCAGCTGAAAACCTTGGCAGATGAGGAGAGAGACATGGCACGAGGAGCGGAGGCTTGGGGCGGGACTTGTCACGCCAGGCAGCGCCCAGGGCCGTTACGGATTCATCACCGGAAAGGCGCTCAAGCAGCGCAGACCGGGTGTCAGGTTTTCCTCTGGGGGCAGGGAGCGGGGCGGCCGGGCCCTGACCGCGCAGAGCTTCTGCTTCGGTGAGGAGATGACAGATGAGGATGCAGATCAGCTCAGGCGGAAAACCCGACATCGCCACGTGGAAGGGGCAGTGAGGGCGGGCACCCCGATGACAAGGACCAACCGTGCAAAGATGCTGGGATCAGTCACCCAGGCCTGGGCAGCGGGCACAGCCCTGGAGCTGGCAGGGGTGTGGCTCCCCAGACACGGAGGGAAGGTTCACGCACTGCGTCCACGAGGTCGACCAGGTGGCCAGAGACCAGATCCTGCAGCATCCAATGGCCACTGAGAGGAGTCAGCGTGGTGCACATGGGCACACGGCTGTGCCGCACGAGACAAGCAGGGACTGAGCCCGCAGGGAAAGGGCTCCCTTTCGCGCAGAGGCTGAAGCGAGGACCAAGGGGCGAGAGGACCCGGAGGGGGACAGACCAGGACTAGGCCAGCAGGAGTAGGGCAGGCCAAGTCTCCAGGGCATCCTTACAAACAAGACAGGGGAAAGCCAATCCTGCACGAGACCGTAACCCGGTGAATCTGCAGGACGCCAGCTGATGGATTCCAAATCATCTAGTTTAGTAAGTTTTCCTCGCATCTGCCGATCCCTAGCAGCCAGACACCACCGGGAACACCCCTGTGCTGGACGAGTGGGCTTATTTCCCATTTCAGCACACGCCACGGGCACTCGAGGGGCGTGCCAGCGAGAGGTGCTGAGAAGAGCCTCTCGTAGGATGCGAACCTGTGTTAAGTGTTCTTGCTGGGAGCTCCAGGAAGCAGGAGTTCGCCCAGGATGGGACTGCCAGGGGGTGGGAGTGAGTCTGTGACTGGGTGTCTTGGTAAAGCAGAAGCCGCCACTCACGTCAGCCAGGACCCAGGAGTCTGGTCCCTGGGTGTGGACAATGATCATGTGTCTGTCTCTGCTCAGATGGGTTCACTGGGGACCTCGTTTTTGTCTTGACCCATCTCGGTCACACAGTGGCTCTGGCTGACAGTGGGGGTTCTGTGAATCGTCTGTGCTCCACGAGAGAACACGGGGGCCCAGCAGTGAGCCGGGGGCGGCTGTTCCCTCCCAGGTCCTCACCCCTCTCCAAGTCGAAGCACTCAAATCTGTTCTGAGGTGCCGCCTCAGCCGACTTCCGCAAGACGGGGCAGGATGAATGCTTCGCTTTAATTACTTCTCTAGCACACAGACTTTTACTACAAAAACCAATTCCTCTGCCAAAGAAACACGTCTGCCTGCTCCGCTTGCCTTCGGAGATCACTGAGTGCTTATAATTAGGTTGTGAAGCCATGCGATCCTTCAGCTGGAGTCTGCTGTTTTAAAAACAGACGGGTTCTGCACTCTGAAGAAAGAAAATGTTACACTATCCGTGGAAATTATGCAGAATTCTTTAATTTGGAACACGGGGTGGAGAATAGGGAGACTTCATTAAAAAAAAAGCATTGTTTCATTCTAAGCCGACGCAGAGCAGCACGGCGGCGTAACACGTTATGATTCAGTAAAAGGAGGCGCATCTAAATGGCAGATGGTTATAAAACTGAGAGTCTACAGATACCTTTGCTCTGCAAATGTATAGAATAAATGATCTCTTAATATAATAAACTGGCTTGTCTTCTTCGCGGTTTATATTAAAACTTCACTCGAGATGTGATTTCCAGGCAGGTCTCCTGAAGCGTTCCCTCGGGACAGTGAAACTCAATGCCACTGGATCATCTACAAGAAATAATAAAGAAGGGACATGTTATATGTCATCAGGAACGTCCCGAAACTTTGTATTCAAGGATGAATTATTCATTAAAAGTTTTCGGAGAAGTCCTGGTGGTGCAAAACTTAGTTTCCGAATAATGGAAGGAGCACGATTCTTATATCCCAGGATGCACCCGTCTGGGAGCTGACTGCGCACACTGAGCGAAGGCTTCAGGTGAGCCCCACCGGGGAGCACCCCCGACAGCCCCTCTCCCAGGGCGCTGCCCCCGCTTGCCTGGGCCACCAGGACCCAGAGATGGACACATTGAGGCCGCAGGGGTATACTTTGGGATTAGGGGCCCAGACTGGATGCAGCCGTCACAAATCCCAAAGTGGCCAGCGGGGGGAGGGTTTAGCCCAGTGGCAGAGTGCAAGCTTAGCATGCACGAGGTCCTGGGCTCAATGCCCGGGGCCTCCGTTAAAAATAAATAAGTAAACAAAGTGGACAGTGGAGCGTTGACAGTGTGGACACACTTTCTGCAGAGAGACCTGCCATCAGGAGCATCATCTCGTAGGTAAATAGGCCATCGGAGAAAGGACCCAAGGCCCGACCGTCCAGAGATGACCACAGCTCAGCACAGGCCACACGCCCTCTCAGCACCCCCGCCCCAGGCCCCACGTTCCAGGCAGGTGCCCAGGTGCTGGGGTGGGTGACTCTCTCCAGGGGAGGGAAGACGCAGTTGCCCTGCCCGACAGCTGCTTGTCCTGCTGGAGTCTGAGGTGGGGGCTGAGGCTGTAGCTCAGGGCTGGTGTGACTTGCGACCTGGCCTGTCCACGTGCTCAGTCCCCTGGGGAGCCTCAGCCTCCCTCCAGCCTCCACGGAAGCCGATGACCTTTGACATCAGGCTGTGGCACCACCGACCCCAGCTCAGGGTGTCTGCAGCTGCCCTTCAGAGCCACCTTCCCACACCCTGGGGACCTCCTACAAAATGTCAGCTACTCCCTGCACAGCCCAGGACCCCTGGGCTCGGTCACACCTGTGCCACGTTGGTTTGGGGCAGCTCCTCGCCGAGCCCCGTGTGGAAGGTGGTGGCCACGTCCTTTCCACTCTACCTGCATCCGGGGGACACCCTCGCAGAGGGGGAGCCAGGGGACTCATCTGACCCACACTCACCTTCCACCCTCCTCCGACCCTCCCACACCCCTGGGGCGGAAGCAGCCTCCAGGATCTCCCCTGCCTCTTGTCCCGTCTCCTCCTGAAAGCTTCAAGCCTCACGGCTCAGCCGCCGTAGACAGAACAGGGTTTTGCCTTCCCTGCACAGGCACACGCTGCCACCCGGGCCCTCCAGAATTAGACAGTGATGGGCAAGGGAGACTCAAGAAACTGGAAACCTCTAGAGGAAGGAAGGAAACCCACCGCCGCCCCTGCAGCAGCTTTGTTTGCACAATCACTCTGCTCTTTCCGAGCATTATTACTTCAGTGTCAGGTCCTAATCTCTCTCCATAAAGATGATTACTTGGGGCCAACCGGAACAAGCTGTGTACTTGAAAATGCAGAAGAGAAACCACATTAAAATCTGAGAAAGCAGACAACTTTTATGTATTTACCAAATTGCCGGTTAACTTTTACGGTGTTCCCAGCACAGTTCTAAATACAAACATTATCTTCGCCGATCCTCTCACAACAGCCCTGCTAGAAGGTACTATCACTGCCCCATTTCACAGATGAAAAGACTGAGGCACAAGGACGTTAGGTAAGTATGCGCACTCAGAGCCCTGAGGACAGGGAACAGTTGGAGAAGCTGCTGGGAGCAGGGTCAGGATTCCAGCCCAGGCAGCCGGCTCACCGCCGTGTCGGTCACAGCGTCCTACTGGGCGCGATTGAAGGTCACCTGCAAGCACACACAGGGCATGAACGGACAGCTGCCACCAACAGAATAAATACTTAGATGTTCAAAATGCACCATCCGAGGCAGCACCCACCGCGTGCAACACAAACATCCCTTTGATGTTTGTTCTCGGCATCTGGTAGCTTTGCTGGGCACCATCTTCAATTCTCATGTAAAAAAGACCCAGCTGACATTTCTGGAATGCTCTGTTCTTTGCAAGTTCCGTGTCATTTCCTTTCATCTGGACAATAACCCACAAGGTCAGATCCCATTTCAGAGATGAGAAAATGGGAGCATGTGTCCCCCTCCCAGACCGCCCGCCAGGGGGTGTCGGACGCGCTGCACCCTGAGCCACGCCCGCCAGACTACAGCTTCCTCCACCTCCGGCCCAGCCCTGCCTGACCCCCAGCACCAGAGGGGGAAGAAATCACCTGTTTTTATGCTTCAGGCTTTGATGCATTCATGGGTTTTTCCCTCTTTAAATATGTAATCAAGCCAGAACTCACTTTGTTTTGCAGTTTGAGCTAAAGATTGAATTTACCTCCTCCCCACAAGGTTAATCAGTTGTCCCCCCGCAGTTTACAGCGTAACCCCGCCTTCCCCTCAAAACCGAAGTGCCACCTGCATCTTGCACCGCTCTCCTTCTGCAGCGCTCGGGGACTTTCCGTTCTGGCTCCCTGATTTCTCATCCTCTACCCGACTTAAGTCACGCTCCGTTTTGATTTTGACTCTAGAAAACGTCTTCACAGCTGCTAGAGAAGTTCCCCTCAGTAGCGTGGAAACTTCCAAAACGTTCTTTCTGTTTGCTCATTCGCGCGTCTTCATAACCTTTAGACTCATCTGGGGTTTGACTGGGATTGTGCTTTTAGATTAATTGGGAGAGAAATGGTGTCTTTATAATATTGAGTCAACAACCCTTCCATTCTCTTTTCTTGTTTTATATCTTCCAGTAAAATTTTATAGATTGCATCATATGGGGTTGCGTGTTGCTTAAATTTGCTTCCAGGAATTTACGCTACGTCTTATTGTAAAGCTCCTTTATTCATTACACTTTCTGGTTGTTTCTGATGCTTGGCATTTGCAAAAGCCAGTGGTCTGGGTGCTTTTCTTTACTGGCCATTCTTCCTCTTTTGTGTTTATTCCCACAGTTTTCCAGATGATTCTTCTAGGCTTTTTAGATGGCAAACATAGGATGTTTTGTGTGTAGCAGACACACAGACGTGTTTTTCTGGGGAAAGGGTCCATGACTTTAATCAAATCTCTTTCGTCGTGGTGGTTTTATAAGCATCCTCAGGACAATGAATGTGGTAAACTATATTAATACATTTTCTCGTATTAAACCCAACTTAATCCCCAAAATGAGCCACACTTGTGCGTGTCATATTAACCCTAGAAAAATGCCGGTTTGATGTGTGTAGTACTTTCCTGGAAGTGCTGGAACGGAGTGGCCCGAACGGGGACGGCAGAAACTTATCATCTCTGTTCCGGAGGCTGGGAGCCCAAAACCAAGCCGATGGCAGTGCCTGCGCCCCCCACAGACTTGGAGGCGCCTTCCTCGAGGCCTGCCTGGTTCCGCCAGCTTCCGGTGTCCCCAGACACCACTCCAGCCTCCGCCTCTGTCTCCCCATGACTTCCTTCCTTCTGCGTCCGTGTCTTCATGTGGCGTTCTGCTGGGGTGTGTGTGGGGGGTGAGCACGCATGTGTGTGTGCGTGCACACATGCGTTCTCCTTCTTATGAGGACACCAGCCCTTGGACTAAGGGCCCACCCTCTTCCAGCATGACTTTACCTTAACTGATCACACCCGCAATGGCTGTTCCCAAATCAGACTGCATCCTGAGGTTCTGGGGTTTATGACTTCAGCACATCTTTCTTGGGGGGACACAATCCAACCTACAAGCACGTGTTAACACTTTACTTAGAAGTTTTTGCGTTAACTCTTTACGAGGAGCACTGGACGGCAATGACACTTTCTAGGGAGGGGACGCGCCAGGTCTGGGTACAGTGTCAGGCTGACTTCATAAGGCGAATTGGAGAACGCGCCCCTCCATGCTCCGAAGTGACACAAACAGCACGGGAATGGGGTTTTCCTGTACGTTTTGAAGGAGCTTGTCCTTTAAACCGTCTGGGGTTTGAAGGGGCTAAGCTGCAGACGACGTGTATTAATGACACTATGGAGAGTGTGACGACCTCTCACGTGCACGTCGCACAACGCGGCGGCCGTTTGACGCGCCTGTTCCATTTACCCCTCATCCCCGGAGTCAGCGGGTGTGCACTATGCACAGGTGCACAGGCTGACGTACTTAAAGCCTCATCACAGACGCCGCGTCATCTCACTCGGTATCGACCAGAGAGGAACGGATGGAGCACTCAAACCAGGTAGGTTAAGAGGAGTGTAATAAAAGGCGTGCAGGATTTAAGGAAGCCACGGGGTCACTGAAGCGGGGGGCTGTCCCTGCCCCAGAGAACCCCAAGGAGGAGTGAGTTGGGAGGGTCACTTGGCAGACTCAGAAGGTCCAGGAGAGGGAAGTAGCCAGACTAACACACCCAGCTGGGAGCAACCTGGGGCTTCCGTACTCACACTCACTCTTGTCCTGTCTTTGCAACTGTCTACAAGGCTCTTCCATTGGCCAGATCCAACGGGCGCCCAGAGTGCGCGGGAGCCCGGGGAGGCGGTCCGCACGGGGCCTCCCGGGGTCCAGGGCTGGGCAGGGGAGGGGGGAGGGGGCAGGGGGCTTGCAGAGGAGCAAAGGAAAGATGAGACGAGATGAGATGAAAGGTGGTGGTCTTAAGGGTTCCAGGAAGCATCCTAAAGGCGGCCGAAGACGGGACACTTGTGTTGACTGTAACCCGCCGATTACATAAAAAGCCGGGTGTGACTAATGACACCCAGAAAAGGGAGGAGGAAGAGACGGAGAGCAAAACTCGTTGGGCACGACTGCCAGGAGCTAAGGTGCCAAATACGACTCTGAAAAATGGAAACGTGAAAAGAAATAGCAAAGCGTTTACCCTGCCTTCCTGACTCGGACTGTGTCTCACAGTCCCGACAGCTCTCGCGGGCGAGGAAATGCTGCCCTCACAGAGGAACCCAGCTGATCAGGGAGGAAGAGGTGATGGAACCAGAAGGTTCCCATTTCACAGCCTCTAATGAGATGCGGTTCCAGGTAACGGCACCATCACTGGAGGGCAAAACCACCAGGAGACACAGCGACGGAGAACGTCACAGAGAGCAGCCCGCTGCGGTGACCTGGCCGCTGGTCAGTCTCCATGTTAGTAAAGGCGAAACAGCCGAGGGTTTGGAAAGAGAGAGGCAGCGACAGCGTTATTCTTAATCTCGTCACATAAAAGCAGTCACGTCGACTAGATGACACCAAAACCCCATGGAAAACGTTTGCAGAAAAGTGAGAAATCCTCTAGAACTCGCACATCCAGGTGGGCGAAGCCAAGCCGCTGACAGCCATGAGGCCGGCAGGCGTGGCACCGGTGTGACAGGACGCAGAGGGCACGAGAGGCACCGGGCACACCTGGGGGCCGGAGACCCAAGACGGCTGGTGAGTCTGCCCTCGGTGGACTCCAGCCGGAGGGAAGACGCTGAGGCACGGGGGGCCGCTCTCCAGTAGCGGGGAGCACCGGGGAGATGAGAGAGGAGGAGAGGGCGCAGGAGGCTGGGGCGGGAAGGGGGCCGGGAAGACCCCAGAAGCAGCCGCCATATCCCCGGACCGCACATGGAAACAAGCGGGGACGGAGCTGCGTGCGGCTAGCACGCCTCCTTCTGAGAACTCGGGAAGACCAGCTCCCCAGAGACGCGAGACACAGTGGTCCCTGGACGGATGGGTGGATGAGCCAAATGTGCCATCCACGCAAAGGAGCATTATCAGCCTTAAGCAGGAAGGAAGTTCTGACACAGGCTACAACGCGGATGAAAGGACATTACGCTGAGCGGATAAGCCAGACCCCAAAAGACAGACACTGTGTGATTCCACTTACACCAGGCCCCCAGAGCCATCAAACTCATAAAGACAGAAGTCGAGCCGGGGGTGTCGGGGGCCACAGGGGAGGGGAATGGGGAGTGTTTGCTGTCTAACGAGCACAGAGCTCCAGTTTTGCACAACGAGGAAGCTCTAGAGGTGGGCTGCGCGGCAACGCGAATGTCCTTCCCACTGCGGAGAGGCACATTTAAAAACGGGTTTGATGGTGAACCTTATATATTTAACCACAATTAAAAATTTAAGGTTTTTAAGTGAGACATCAAATTGCCACTTAAAGTTATTACAAAAATATAGTTAAGGCACAGAATAAAATCTATATGGACAATAAAACATGCCAGAAACTCAGGCTCAAATAATAGATTGAAAGTATTATTTTGTATTGTTTCAAAATGAGGTGCAAGGATGATATGAAATATGAAAGAAAAGCAAAAATCCTAATTCAAAAAATTCAGAAATGAGTGACAGAACTGAGGGGGAAAATCAGAAATGTGAAAGTCATTCCAGAAGCGAAACTTAAGCCAGAAGAAACGCTACTAGAATGAAGACAAGAGCTAGTGCCCTAAGAAAAATAGAAAATAGGGTTGAAGGGCTTTTCATCCAGAAAGGAATTAAGGAAAAAAGGAAGGTGATTCAGGAAAAAACTGAGGAATACTGGAGACAGGCAAAGACAACCCTACGTGTGGACATGAGTCCTGAAAAAGAAAATCAACGCAGGGAACAAAATAAATACCCAAAACTGTATTTCAAGAAAACCTTCCTTATTTACAAAAGCTACTTTTAAAACTACTACTGTATTGAAAGTGCACTGGGTGCCTGCGGATACAGAATAACCAACACCAAGGTACGTGCTTTTACATTAACAAACTTTAAAAAAAAATCTAGGTAAAACAGTAAGATATTATAAGAGAAATAAAAATAAGTTATCATTATGCTTTTTTATCACAAAACTTCATGCCAGAAAGAGCGGAATATTAGATTTAATGTGTTTAAGAGGGAAAACATAAATCACGTATTTTATATCCAGCAAAACTGACTTTCAGAGCATAAAAGTATAAAAAGGCCAAGTGTCGTCAACACCCGAGAGCTCAGAGCCGCAGGTCCCAGGAGCCGCCCTGAGGACCGCAGCCAGAGGATGAGCGCTAAACGACGACCACAGAGGCTGTGGCTGCAGGCGGGAGCAGACGCCGCAGATGTCTCCCTGCAGGACAGCCTGAGGGCGGCAGAGGAGCAAACAGTGCACCGCTGTTAGAGCTGGCGGGCGGACACGGTGCCCCCGTCTACACTGAGGACAGAAGCAGGGAGACAACCCACATGGCAAAAGAGAGTCCAGTCTGTCTTTGTCACTCACATCGGCGCTGGTGGGTGTAGCAGAGTTGCTGGTGAGTGTAGATGGGTTGCGACGGATCCACACGACATACGGCACTGGTGTTCTGAAACTATGTGTGTAACTTGGGATAAAATAATTGAGTCATTTTGTGAAATCCTCTCATTCCGTCGTCCTGGGTGCCCTTGAGTGCTGGAGCTGAAGGAAGGGGGTCGGGACGTAACGCAGAAGAGGTTCAAGGAGCGCCTGTCATCCAGAGCGAAGTGAAGAAACCGCCTGGGCCCCCAGGCCTCCCCCAGCCTGTGCCCCCAGCAGTGAGTGTCCCGCGTGCCCTGAGGACAGTCTCGGGACACTTTTCCACTTAAAGAAATGGGGCTTCCTGGAGAAACCGCTGGTCTGGGTGTGAGGCGGGGAGTGTATACGGCCTGGGGCATCTTGCCACACCAGTGACAAAGCCATCAGTGTCACAGGTGTGTCACAGGGACTCAGGAGCTGACGTGAGGGGTTCCTATCAGCCCAACATGGGGACAATCCGAGTTTCAGAAAGGATGCTGATTTCAATTGATTGAAATCTATTAATTAAATACAAGTCGACAGTAAGAAGAGTCAGAGGACATGATGCTCAGGGAACAGCAGGGCCCAGCTCGGCACCCTGAAGACTGGTGGGGAGGACCCAGCACGCCCACACGTCTCCTCCGGGCACCGCGCCACGGGGCAACCAGATCAGGGTCAAGGGAAGTGTCTCTTTACACGAGCATTTCAATCCAAGAACGGAAACCACGAGATAATGAGACCAACCGATTTGCAACCCAGGATGAATTAATGACTGGCGGCAGCAGCTGCCAGCACCACCGGGAGGAGCGAGCAGATGCCATGTGCCTTCTGATGAAGAAGGAGACTCCAGCTTGAATCTTAACAGAGCGCCCCCCACCCCCCGCCCCAGCTCAGGCGTCTGTGCCCAAGTGCCCGCAAGCAGGGCCGGCGCGCGGGAGAGAGGTGTTACCGCATCGTGACCGCACACAGCAGGAGCCACACTGGGAGCCTGTGGGGCCAGAGCCCTGAGTCCGGCAACAGACACGCTGTGCAGGAAGGAAAGGGCGGGAGAGGAACCTGCAGAGTGAGAGAGACGGGAAACTAGAAAGAGAGCGGGCAAGACCAAGCTGTGGCGTCCAGGCCCGCGCTCGAGGGCCGGCCCTGCGGGAAGGCGAGGCCGCGGTGATGACGGGTCAGGATCACGCCTGCCCCTCAGGGGCGGGGCCGGGGCAGGACCACGGAGGGACCTCTGGGCGGGCTGGCAAGGTTCTGCAGGACAGGGTTTGCCTTAGAACCCCGTATTCGGGCCGTGTACGTGTTCTGTGCAGTTTTCTGTCATTTGGGTTTTTTTAATTGAAGTCTAGTTGATTTACAATGTTGTGTGAGTTTCTGGTGCACAGCGAAGTGATTCAGTTCTACATAAAGATCTATTCTTTTTCAGATTCTGTTTCATCAGCGGCTATTACAGGACACTGAGCACAGCCCCCTGTGCTGCACAGTCGGAGCTGGCTGTTGATCTGTTTTACGTGTAGCGCTGTGTGTCTGCTAATCCCAGACCCCGAGCCCATCCCGCCCCTCCCCCCCCCCGGCTGAACATAAACGTGTTTCCTGTGTCCGCAAGTCTGTTTCTGCTTTGTAAGTAGGTTCCTTTGTGTCATATTTCTTGACTCCACGTATAATTGATATCACGTATTTCACAGTGAAAAGGGGTGAAGCCCCGTGAACTCAGAGAGGACAAGGACTGCCCCCTGGGTCCCTCCCACCAGCGGAGAAGGGCTGGATTACAGGACACAGAAAACCCAACACAAGTCTGCAGTGGCCCCTAGACTAAAATACATCTTTGCTTTTTGAACCCTTTCCTGCAGAAGACTTACACATACCTATTCACTTAAATATTTAAGGTTAAACCTCTTAATTCTGCACGTAGACGGTTTTTAATACCAGTTAAAACCTAAGAACCGTAGACTGAATTACACAGAGTGCCCAAAACGACCACGGTGTGGGGACAGGCGTCTTCCTAGAACCTCAGGCGCAAGTTCCCCTGTGTGCACGGAGCTGGGAGGCTGGTCCCGCACTGCCACCCTGCCCTGCCCAGGACGCTGTGCCCCGTGAGCCCAGCACCCTGGCCCCCACCCAGCTGGTGCCCGGACCTCCCCTTTTCTCAGAAGATGAAGGGAGATGGATGATTCAAGAGGAAGTTTTCTGAAAAGAAAGGTGAGTTTTCCTCCAAATCTGTGCTGTAGGGTTCCTGCAATGTGTTCAGTAACATTCATCAAAACTCCGTCTCTGCACAGTGAGAAGTACTGTCGTGGCTGCAATCGGAGGACGGGCAGGCAGGAGAGGCCAGTTCTGCTGCGTAACAGCAAAGCCCACGGGTTCTGGGAATTCCTCCCAGAAAGGGCCCCTGCCTGCACAGCGTGTGGGACCTGTGAGGGCAGAGTCCGGGGGAGTGGAGGGGGGCAGAGACAGACGGACACCCGCAGCAGGGCGGCTGGAGTCCGCCCAGCCGGGGGTGAAGAAACGCAGCTGGGACAGACGCCTGTTCTCCTCTGGTGCTTGTAACCCGCCCTGCGAAGGATGATGAGGTCTGGGTCCCGCAGTGGCTGGTTCCATGAGGATGTCACGCCAGGACTCTCGGGATTCCCGCGCGGGACTGGGGGTGGATGTCACCAGTGAGGCCGTGGGTGGGGCCACGGAGTGACATCCGAAGCCCCCACACTGGCCGCTGCGTGGTGATCGCCACCTCCCTGAAGGGCAGAGGAGAGAGGAGAAAGATGGCCGGAAAGGAGGCAAAGACAGGACGCGGTCATTTCCAGCTCCTCACACAGACAGGGAGATCGGATTCAAACAAACTCTGGTGTTTTGCGCTCACAACAGCATGGGGGGTGGGGCATTTAGGGGTGAGAAAGGCAACTATCCCAACCGGATAGCACGCCGGGGGGCTGAGACCCCCTTAGACGCCAGCGCCTCCCGCGCTCTGCCGGCGAGGAGCCCCGCAGCCCCAGCGACGCCAGGAGCTAGAGGGAGGGGCCGGAGGATTTAGTTTTAATTTTAGGACGTGATGAAACGCCCTGTTAGGTCTGTCTTTCGGTAAACTGCTAGGCCCACGTTTGAATACCTCCATTCTGATGACATAATGGCCCTCCCTCCGTCGGGAAAATACTTGTGAGTCTGGATTCTGTAAAATTTAATCCACAGGCTTAATGGGGAAAGGTTCAAAAGGAAATTCTGCTTGTTAAAGGAGCTTTAGCTCTCTGCCCTGGAATCTGTCTTCGCACTGTTGTGAGCACCGTGTCGCTAAATCGCTTCTCTGGCTTGCTCGCTGTTCTTTGTTTTTCAAACCCAGCGTGGAGCGCTGTCAGTGCGAGCCTCTCCGAGGCTCAGCAGAGTGCTGCTGCACCTTCTCCCGCTCGTCTTTCTCCCTCCTGCTCAGCTGAACATCAGCCTGCATCGTTGACATTCCGAAGCCTCGAGGTAGCACGGAGTCGAGGACTCGGGGGTCCGTCTGCCCCTCCACTCTGCCCCGTCCTGTCCCGTGACAACACCGGCCCTGAAGGTCTCCCAGCAGGGAGACATCAGCGCAAACAAGCACAAAGGCCAGGAAGGGACCCGCTGTCCCCGAGCGGGGCCCTGGGAGGAAGGGGGCCAGCAGGCCAGAGTCCCCTCCGCAGAACAGCAACATCAGCATGAGGAGCGCGGTCCTCCCACCCCGGCCGCCCCGAAGCCTGTCCTGTGCTTATGCTGAGTCCCAGGGGTCATCTCAAGAGGAGAGTGACCACGGGCGTGCAGTCTGTGGCTCCCATTTAACCAGCGAACAACTTCCCAGTCTGGTTTTTAAATTCCCACCCCCGTGACCTCACACAAATAAGAACAACAGGAAAGCTCCCCGTGTGCCTTCGCTGATGGGAAGGGCGGGGGGGCTCCGGAGAGCGGGGTGGATTGCGGGCCCTGGTGTCTGGGCCCCGCCACAGCCACGCTGCCAGCACCCAGTGGAAGCCGTCCCACTGAGCCCTGAAACTGTGGTGCAGATCTGAAACTGCAGAGGGGGTTGGTGATGAATTAAAAGGGACCAGGGGCCCACAGGAGGCCCCCCAAAGGGACGTGTGTCTGCTCTTTTGTCACTATTTTAATCTAATCTCTGAATCCCCCAAAATACGTATATGTAAATACACATATGATCAGAAATGGGAGAAGTTGTTGCCAAAAGCGGCTGCTGATAATAGAAATTAAGCCCCACCCTTGGACACTGAAGGCAGACAAGGGTCCCGTGTCCTTCCTTTCCTCCTGGTTTGCACCCCGGGGTTTCTCTGGAGCTTCCCTGGTGGGGCAGGCCGCCAGCTGAGCTCACAGGGCCACTGAACCCCCGCCCACAGTGTCCCGGGGGCTCACCCAGCCCTGCGTGCCCAAAGCCCCACCAGCACGCTCCCTTTTAGCTCGCGTGTGGCGCCAACCTCTAGCAGCCCCGGCCGGATACACTTGAAGACAAAGACAGTGGAAACCAGTGACGGGAGGTGGGAACTCTGACCGCACGTCCCAGGAGGGACACAGTCGCCACCAAGGGTGCGGATGAAAGATACGGCAGCCGTATCCGCACACAAAGGACGCTGTGGCCATCAGGTCACCAGCCGTCACCACCGCCCCCAACAGTGTGCGGAGGGGACTCAGGATGGAGACCAGCAGGCAGCCCGGCCCCTGCTGCCACCCCCCAGTGGTGCCCCGAGGGGACGCAGGACGGGAAAGCACAGGACACTGGCCCCGGGAGCTCAGGTGCAGATCAGAGGAAGGATTTCATTAGCCCAGACCTTAGCGCCTTCCCATACATACAAAAGAGCTAAATTCCTTAACTTGGGACGTCTGGGTTTCTTTCATTAACAGCCGTCTTTTGATGTTCCGACTGCCTGGTCTTTGTGGTAAAAACCCCCACGTGTCCTGGCTCCTCCCGGCCTCTCCGGAGCCGTCCCTCAGAGAGATCAGAGAGGCTGCCTCCTGGCTTGAATCCTCAGAAAGTCCGAGGAATGAAACATAACTCTCAGCTTGCAGGTTGTGCACATCTTTTTAAGTCGACAAGGGAAATCAGGGCCGTCCATCCGGTCGTCTCACCCCCGCACAAGCCCCCTGGCTGTGAACTTTTGTGACGATGGATGAACCAACAGAGCCCACAATTCGCTGAGAAACGCGCTGGATTAAGACATAATAATGACAACCAGCGATAACGCTCGCTGCTTCAGCGCATGACTGGAGTCTCAAAGAGTAAACAAGCTTGATTAAAAATGAATGAATCGGAAGGTGGTCAAGGTGAGCGGGGGGCCTGCCATCGGGGGGCAGGGTCCTGTGTGTGGTCCCTGCTGATGGGGGTTTGGACAAACGAAGCTGGGCCATCGCCTTAGAGGAAAAAGCAAAAAGAATGGAGAGGTGACTTCTTCAGTGGCCGGAGGCCCAGCGTCCCCCCGGCCACAGCCATGCTGGCTGGCCGGAAACACCACAGGGGACGTGCGCCCCCTCTGACCCACACACGGGGCGAGGACCATCTTCCCAGACACCTAGACTTCAGGCACCGCCCTTCTTCCTGCCAGGAGCGCAGACCAATCCTACGTCCCGTGAGTGCAGTCGGCGTCTGTGCTGGGAACGGGAGCGAGGGGGGCTCAGGGCTCAGAGCCTTGGACAGGGTGGACGAAACAATGTCAGGGTGGAGCTCGAAAGGAAAGGAGGCCTCGTGTCCGAGCCGAGAGTTTGCACGGAGAAGCAAGTGATCCGGGGCAACTTATGGGGAAGACCGGGACCCCACGCACAATCGCAGCTGAGGTGAGGGAGGGTCTGCCAGCCCCCCTGCTCCACACCCCACCACCCGCTCGCCCTCACCCACCCCCAGCTTCAAGGGGAACTGATGGTCCTGCCTGAGACGAACAGATGCACCAGGAGGCCCCCACCCCCAGACTCAGAGGCTGTGTGACCCTGCACGCTGACCAACCCTCTCTAGGCCTCAGTTTCCTGAAATGGAGACGTCACCCCATCTCACCTGAAGGCAGAGTAAGGACCGCGAGCGTGATGGGCTCATCTCAGCACGTGTCCCACAGCAGACTCTCGAAACCGGTCATTCTCCTCCGTCTCTTCAGAAAGGAGGGCCGCAGGGTCCCGGCACAGACAGGGTTGGAACAGGGCCCTTGGCTTTCAGAAGACACCGGAGTGCTGGGAACGTGGCTGAGATGCCCAGCGCTGTCTGCACGTCCGTCTGCGCCCGGCCCCGGCACTTCCTCCTGGGGGGACAGCGCCTGGGTGACAGACACACGGACAGTGACACCTGAACGTACAGCTGCTTGATCGGAACGTTCCGGCCCACAGGACACAGCCGTTCCTTCCGCCCAGACTCAGCAACCTTGAGAGGACACGGCCGCAGGCCCTGCAGGGAGGGACGGCCAAGGCTGCAGGGAGACAGGCCCACACAGAGGGGGACAGCCACCAACAGGCGCAGGCCAGCAGGGTCCCCCCCGCGATGGCATTTCCCAAACCACAGATGGGAGCCACAGCCCCTGCACACGACTGTGTCCCCAACCAGGGTCTCCAGCTCGGGGCCATCGGGGGCCAAGGCCACGTTACAGAACCAAAGCTTCCTCAAGCGGCTGTGCTGAGTCAAGACCAAAAGGCGGGCCTTTGAGGAGTGCGGCTTTGGCCTGGCTGGGCCGCCCCCGCCTTCACAGAGCGGGTCAGCACCCAGGGGCACCTGCACCCGACAGCAGTGTTCCACATTCAGGCAGGAGGAGCGTGCGTGCGGCCAGAGGACAGCTCCTGAGCCAGCCGCCGCTGACCGAAGCTGCCCCCCCGGGCCACTGGCACAGCGGAGGGTCCGCAGGGCAGCGTTCAACCAGAGCCCTGCCCAGGGCAGCTTGGGAGCAGCGGGAACTGGATCAGAGCAGAGCGGCCAGCCCACCGTGTGGGAGACGGGGAGGTCACAGAGGCAACACGCAAAGGAAACGGAAGATGCACTGAGCGGGTGCGGGACGAGAAGCCAGGGCGTGAGCCTGGTGGGTAAGAGGGCCCAGCCCAGCACCGAACAGAACAGAAAAAGCCCATGACGGGCCAGCGGGCAGCACTTTGCGGCACGGGAGGGGGTCCTCCGTAAGCAGCCCGGGGCCCACAGTCCGCCGGGTCAGCGCGGGACACGCCTTGGAACCTCAGGATGGATGGCCGAGCCGCCCCGTCCCCGGCGCCGTGGTCCAGGCCGGGAGCCCAGGGTGCATGCGTGCGGCCAGAGGGCAGCTCCGCGCGGCCCCAGAAGGACAGCAGTGCCGGGAACGTCACTAGAGCAGGGCCAGGTGTGAGTCCACTAGGAGTCACAAGGGATTGAGAGGCTTCCGGCCGCCCGGTAAACACTGGGAGCAGGTTTGCACAAAGAAATAAAGATTCGATTTTCCTGAACCCCCGTTCCTATTCAGAGTCCCAAAGGGAAGAATTCACACCGATCACAGAAGGGATTTATCAACCAGAAAGTTCAATCTTGTTTCCTGCCAAGCCTAGTCATTTATAAAATAGCTGGTTATTAGGTTTTCCAAGACAGAGTCTCACCAGCTACCTGAATTTTCAGAATCCAAAAGCAGAGGGGGACTGGCTAGGACATCGGGGAGTGAAGTCCCAGGTGGCGTTTGCTTATGGACACCCACCCGGCAGAGGCCCGCGGTGAGCTGTGCAGCATTCAAAGCGGCTGAAGAAAGGGCCAGAGGACAGGACGAGGACAGATGGAGGAGGGAGCTGGCTGAGGTCAGGGCGCCCTACACCCCTCAGGAGGCTCGGTGGCCCCGTCACTCCATCTTCCAGCAGAGACACCCAGACCCTGAGCTGACGGGAAAGCAGAGCAGGGACCACACCTGCCTTCCAGGTGTGCACAGCCTGGCAGGGCCGAGAGCAGGAGGGGAGAGGGCCTTGCAGATGTGGGGACGCTGATGGGGGCGGGGCTCGGAGCCTGCTGCAGCCCCGAGGCACTGCCTCCTCGGGGGGCACAGAGGAAGACCGCAGAGCGCCGTGACCCGCACTCCCCGCCCCCCGTGCAAACACCACAGAGACGCCCCTCCTTCAGGTAAAACAGCCTCCACGGCGGGGATTCAGCGCATCAGAGACACCAACCTAGACACAGCCAGGACCACCCGGACGTCATCTCAGCTTCCTCGAACCCTGGACAGATGAGACCGACGGCGCGGGTAAGCAGGGGTAAAGCCCCCGCGGAGCTGCTCCGGTTTGCTGGTCCAGTTCCCTCCACGTCTTGCGTCTGACAGGACGCCGTCACCTTGGTCCCTGTCCTGCTCTGCCCCGCCCACTGCAGGGGGACCAGAGGGGCTGGGGACCTGGGAGCGGACGCCGCAGGCCTGGCGGGACTCTGCTCAGGTTCTGCCCGGAGCCTGCGTGGAGGGTCCGCACTCAAGTGCGCAGGTGTGGGGTGCACTGCGCTAGGGCCTCTGGGCCTCAGGAGAGAACACCAAGGGAGAAGGACGCCCCAGGGCACTGCCTGCTCGTGGTCTTCTCGGGTGGGGGCTGCGCTCTCTGGGGTTTAAAGGAGAGCCCCCAAGATTCAGGGGGGACAAGGAGAGAAGGGAGGTGCTTCTCCCTCCCCAGATAAGATGGAGGAGCAGCCCCCCCCAGCCCCCCTGGGCAGTGGGGGGCGCTGAGCCTCCCCGTGTTTCAGGGGCCCCTCCACCTGCCGTCCTGGGCCCAGTCTCCAGAGACCCCCGGGATCAAGGCCAGGGCCTCCTTGCCTCCAGCACTCGGCCCAAGTCTAGATGGATGCTTCTCAGAACACTAAGAAGAAAGACACAAAAAGTGACCCGAACATTGGGCTGTAGGGACACCTTTGCAGGACTGTGTCCTGCCCCGTGCGTGCGTGGCTCTCTGCCCCATGTTAAACCGTCCCCTCTCTGTCGAAGGGAGTCAGGGGTTGCAGGTGTTTGTAATGTCCTGCAATGAAAAAGAATATAAGAAGGAAAATATACATATATCTGAGTCACTGTGCTGCACACCAGAAACTAGCACAACATTGTAACCCGACTATACTCCAATTAAATTAAAAATTTTAAATAAACCAGAGGAAACTCTAATCTGAAAAGACACCTGCACCCCAATGTTCACAGCAGCACTATTTACAAGAGCCAAGACGTGGAAGCACCTAAACGTCCATAACAGACGACTGGATAAAGAAGCTGTGGTGTATACATACAATGGAATATTACTCAGCCATAAACATAATAAAATAATGTCATTCACAACAACATGGATGGACCTGGAGATCATCATTCTAAGATAAGTAAGCCAGATAGAGAAAAATACTATATGATATCACTCATGCGGATTCTAAAAATAAAACTACAAATGAACTTGTTTACAAAACAGAGACAGACTCACACACATAGACAACAAACTTTCGGTTACCGGGGGGAAGGATGGAGGAGGGTGAACAGGATTTCGGGATTTGCAGATACACACTACTACTGATGAAACAGATAAACAACAGAGTCCTACTGTGCAGCACAGGGAACTGTATCTGATATCCTGTAATAGTTATAATGAAAAAGAACGTGTAAAGGAATATACACGTGTGTGACCGAGTTGCTGTGCTGTGCGCCAGAAACCAACACAATGTTGTAACCCAACCACACTTCAATAAAGAAAAAGGAACTGCAGATGTTTTATGAAGCAGTTTAACTGTTCCTGTGGACACTTCGGCATCAGGTTAGTGTTTGAACCCGTGTTACTGACAGTGGCCGAGCTAACAGGTGCTCGCACTGAATGCCTGTCCAGGAGACACTCGGCCCGCTGACGTCCGCTGCTGCTGCTGCTGCTGGCCACCACTCCTCAAAGCAGTGCTTTGTCCGTGTGTGTGCAAGTAAAGCCCAAATGTAACTTCTAATGTAAACAAGGTGCAATTCCAAAGTATGAACTGGGGAAACAGAGCTGCTTTTAAGGGAAATCCCACGTGGCCATTTACGTCACTCATAAAGACCTAACCACGTAGATGTCGAAGCTCGCTGACAAGCTCAGCTCGCAGCTGCTGGCTATTGAACATGATGCATTCAAAGCGAGATGCACACTCTAAGGCTTAAGCAGACAGCCCGCATGCTGGTCCGTCACCTTTGTGACTGCAGCTGGACGGTGTCAAAGCCCTTTCTCCCTCGCGCTGCCAAGCTGGGTGTGCTGTGCACTGTGCTCACGGGGACTAGCCCTTGGCGTGGCTGTTACGTATCTCCCTGGATGAGATGCAGTCGAGTCTCACCGTAACAGTCCTCTCTGCTCTGCCCTAGATTTCATCGAATGTCTGGTTAATTCAATTTGGCATAAATACAGTTAAGTTCTGTCTCCCCGGCCTTTCGAGACCAGGAAGCCGTTCCCATCTGTGCCCACCGGGAGTGAACGGTTGGGCACGGCCTCAGGGTTGAGCAGGGCCCGTTCGCTCCTCCATCAATGCCCTCAGCCCCGCCCTCTCCACCTGCAGGGCAGGTGCGCCCTGGCCTCCCACAGTCCACACCCGGGTCCGAACCACCGGGTGTCAGGGCCCGAGGCAGGGCAGGACTCGAGTCCATGTGTGGCCGCCCCACAGCTCCGCGCCCCCAGGCCCCAGTGAGGCTGCTCTGCGGGGACTCAACGGGGCAAACGGGCGAGGGGATGGAACACCCCACGGGCGTCTGCTCCAGGGGCCTTTACGGACAGGCCGGGCTCCTGCAGGTGGTGGCCCGAGTGTCCTCGGCCGCAGGCCCTCCGCGGGCAGCTTAGTGCCTCTTCCCTCACTACTGACTTCACTTCCTGAGTCTCCTCTCTTTCTCTTAGTCTAGCAGAAGGTGTCGATCCGTCTACCTTTTCCAGAAGTCAGCTCTTCGTCTTGCTCCCTCCCTGTTCTCCTGACCCCCGTGTCGCTTGCTCCTGCCCCGAGGTGGGTCTCGCTCCTCCGGTAGCTCCGGGCTTGCCTGTTCTGTTTCTCCCGCTTCCTCGAGGTGCAGAGCGAGCTTGCTTGCTTGTGGCCTCTGCTCCTCACGCAGGCGTTAATCCCCATACACCTTCCTCCTGGAGCCGCGCTTGCTTCGCCCTGTGCGTGTTGGTACGTTGTGTTTCTTTTGTTTGTTTGCTTGTTTGTTTTCAAGGTATTTTTTATTTCTCTTTTGACCTCCTTCTCGACCCTCTGGTCGCTCAGGACTGTGCTGTTGACCCACATGCTGGTGACTCTTCCTGTCTCCCCCCGATTGCTGGCAGCTTGTGTCGCAGCACGGTGGCCGGGGAAGGCGTGATGCGGGCCTCCCTACACTTGCTGAGGCCTGTTCTGTGACCTAACGCGCGATCCACGCCGGGGAACGCGCCGAGCGCGCTTGAGAAGCCCGTGTGCCCTGAGCTGCCGCGTGGCGCGCTCCGTCACGTCTGCGGGTCCGTCTGGCCCGCGCCCGCCGCGCCCTGGCGGCCGGTCCGTGCGGAAGGCCCGTCCGTCCCGGGGAGTGGGCGCTGGCGTCCTGCCGCTGCGCCGCTGGCCGTCTCCCCTCAGACCTGCTCGTGTTTGCTTAGTGCGCTGGGGGCCGTGGTACCGAGTGCTGGCACGTTCACAGCCGTCAGGTCTTCCGAGCGCTCCCCATTATCATCACGTGGTGACCATCCCTGTCTCTGGTTACCGGTTTTGACTGAGAGCCCACTCTGTCTGACACAAGCGTCGCCACCGCGGTTCTCCTCTGGTTTCCGTTTTAACAGGGACACCTGTCTCCATCCTTCACGCTGAGCCTGTGGGTGTCCTTGCAGCTGAAGTGAGCCTCCCGCAGCGTGGAGCTGGTCTTGTCCACTCAGTCGCTCTACGCCAGAGACTGGAGAACTTAATCCATTCTCACTTCGAGTAACTATCGGCAGGCAAGGCCCGCAGACGCCATCTCGCCTGTCGTTTTCCGGGTGTGCTGCGGTCCCTTCGCCACTCCCCTCCTCTTTCGCTGTGTCTCCCTGTGAACCGGTGTTGTTCTGCGTGCTGTGCTCTGCTTCCTTCCTGCTTATCTTTCGTGTGTCTATTGCAGGTCTTTGCTTTATGGTCACCGTAAAAGTAGCCTTTGTCTTAAATGTTATATTGTCACGACATTTAGGATAACAGGTGTGTGACACTGATTTTTAAAAAGTGATGCCTTTTGGTTTCTTTACTAGATGAGATGTGAGATCAGTGAGCATTGTTCTGAGTGGAAAAACCACAGCACATGACTTTTTAGCTTGCTCATGTTAAACAGCTCTGCTGAGACACGATCGGTACGCCGTGGACCGCCCACGTCACAGTGCACAACTGGTAACACGCGCATACACCCATGAAGCCGTCGCTGCGATCACAATGAACAAGAACCATCGCCCCCAAAGCCCCCTCGTGCCCCTTTGCAGGCCCTCCCTCCCACCCCTCCCCACCGTCTCGGGTTAGTTGATAACAGATAAATGGAGTCAATCATGCAGAGCGTACTGCCTTGGGGCCCGAGGGGGGCTTGCCTTTTTCCAGTCAGCATAATCATTTTGAGATTCAGCCATGACATTGCAACTATCAACAGCTGGCTCCTTTCTGCACTAAGTAAAATTCCACTGTATAAACAGACCGCAACCCACGTCTCCCTGCCCCTGTAGACAGGTGTCTGCATCCTTTCCAGCTTTTGACGGTTTTCAGTAAAGCTACTGAGTATCTGGGTACAAGTCTTTGTAAGGACACACGCCTCCATTTTTCTTGGGTAAATACTGGAGTGGCTGAGCAGTAGGTGTAGCTTACGTTCTTAAGAAGCTGGGGGACGGCTCTCTACAGTGCCTCCGCTGGCTTACACTCCCGCCTACATGGGAGAGAGGTCTAAATGCACCACACCCTCACCAACACTGGGCGCAGTCAGCCTTCTCCGTCTTAGATGTCCCAGTACACACAGAAAGATGCCTCGTTGTCACTTAAACCTGCGTCTCTTCTCCTGCTTGTTTGCCGTCTGCACATCAGCTTTACGAAGAGCAGGGACAAGCACTTTCGTCCTTTTCTAGCTGGACTGTTTGTTTCCTTACTACCTTATTTTGAGTTTTAGGTACTCTGTGTACAAATCCCTTTCAAGCTGTGTGATTTTGGAAACATTTTCTCCAGGTGTGTAGCTTGTCCTTCATTCTCTCAATAGTGCATCTCGAAGAGCACGCGTCAGGTTTGCTGTGGTGCTACGTACCATTTTTTCTTTTATGGATTATCTTTTTGGCATCAAATCTTAGAAATCCTTGGCATAACCCAAAGTTATAAAGGTTTTGTCTCGTTTTGTTTTAGAGGTTTTACAGTTTTAGGTTTTACAGTAAGATTTTTGGTCCATTTTGAATTAATTTTTGTATCTGACGTGAGATATTGATTGAAGTTAATTTTTCTTTTTACGTATGGACATCCAACTTTTCCAGCATCCTTGGTAGGAAAGGCTCTCCTTTCTCTCTGAATTGCCTCTGGGACACCTGTCAACTGACCACATCATGCGTGAGTCTGTGTCTGGACTCTACTCCATTCCGTCAGCCTAAATGCCAGCACCACTCTGTTGTGGTTACCGTGGCTTTGAAATTACTTTTAAAGTCAGTTAGTTCTCCAAATTTATTCTTTTTCAAAGCTGTTTTATGAGTCTAGCTGCTTAGAATTTCCATGTAAATTTTAAATTTAAGTCATCAATTTAAACAGACCAAAAAAAAAAAAAAAAGAGGGCTGGAGTTTTTATTAGGATTACATGAATCAACAGATAAATTTTTAAAAGATTGACATTTTAACATATTGAGTCTTCTGATCCAAGGGCACAATGTATCTTTCAATTTATTTAGTTCTTCTTTAATATTTCTCAGCAAAGTTTTGTGATTACAGTGTATATGTATTACACATCTTTTGTGAGATTTATCTCTAAAAGTTTCATTTTTTGATGTTATTGTAAATGGCAATTTTTAAAATATCAATTTCCTAGTGTTGCTATGTAGAAATACAAGACATACAAAAAATATAGAAACACAGCCGATTTGCATATAGACCTTGTCTCCTATAATAAAGTCATTGATTGGTTTTAGAAAGTTTTACAGATTCCAAAGGGCTTTCTGCGTGGGACGTCATGTCATCAGAGAACGGACACGTTTATTCTGTTCTCTGCAAGCTGGCTGTGTCTTGTTTCCCTCTCCTGCCCTGCGGCAGAGCTTCTGCTTCCAGGTTTAACAGGAGCGATGGGGCGGGCGCGCTGAGGCGGGAGGCCCCCCGGTTTTTGCGTTGAGTGCGATGTCCCTGCGGGTGTCCGCGGACCCCCTTCACCAGGCTGACGGGCTTCCCGTGCCTTCTCTGCTTGCAGAGACTTTTATTAGGAGTAGCTGTCGGGTGTTCTGTGAGTTTGTCTGTCTTCCCCACCGGTACACCGGCTACACGATTTTGCGGTGTCATTGAGGAGATTGATTTCGGGTTCATAGCAGACAGCTTTGAGTGACCCTGGTCTGCTTCCTGTTCCGTCCTGCATGGGGGGCGGGTGCTGGGGCGACCTCACCTCACAGATGAGAAGACCCAGGTAAGCGGTTTCGCGGGCAGTTTCGGAGCCTGAACGCTGTGTGGCTGTCGTGCTGGTCTCCGCTCACTTCTTACTTTGAAGGCACGCCTCGCCCTTCTGCCAGGCACCGCCCTGCTCGGAGGCAAGTGAGACACGTACCTGCAGTGTCCTGTTTCGTGTGTCCTATTTTCACACGTAACGCTGAGCATGGCAGGAGTTTATCTGAGTGAACAGGGTGACATCAAGGTCTAACTTTTTTGATAAAAATTTAGCCATGTTCCCACACCCCATCGTGTGCGTGAGATGGAGTAGTTACAGTCTACACCGCTTTAATTACTGGCGCATGGAGTGTTTTGACCTCTGCTTGGTCACAGTGCTCCTTACTTCTCATCTTCTGAATCAATGTCTCAGCCACATTCACCCTAGATCGATCCCGGAACATGCATTTTGCACAGAATGGCGTATACTCATGTCACTCGCGCATTTTTCTCGGTTTTCCTTCTCAGGAGCCCAGCGTGTCTCCATCTGACTTAATATCTAAGTAAAGAGACGGCAGGTTTATGTCACCCACCCCCCTGGCTTTTCTCAGATACCCGGAACCATGTTTCCCCATTATCTCCATTGCGTTTCTAACTAGCAGGGAAATTATTCACTTTTATACTTTTATTATGCCACAATGTTATAATTTTTTATAACTTCTATGCATTTTTCAGGCAAATTCCCTGGGTTTTCCAGGAAGAAGTTAGAACATCTGCAAATGGTTTGACTTTAGATTTTCCTTCCAACACTTACATCTCTGGTCTTCTGTTTAACCTTGCTGACTGGCCGGAATTCCCAGACCAACAGGAGCAGAAGCCGATGCAACCATCCTTCCCAAAGGCCCCGCCTCTCCCCGCTGAAACACGAGGTGGTCACTTTAGACGATGGTGAGGGACTGTCTCCCACGAGACATAACCAGGGCTTTGGAGTTTGATTTTATCAGGGACTGTTTTAGCATTTCTTATACAAAACCTTCTATTTACACCATTGAGATAGTACGTTATTTTCTGAAGCTAACTTAGATACAAATTTGTACCTTAGGATAAAATGCTTCAAGTTATAATAGGATAGTTACAGGCTGTTTTATTTTGCTTCTGTTTGTTTTGTTTGGGGATTTCATATCAACTCCTTGATGGTTTGCAGTATTTTTCCAATGTTGACTTCATAACTGCTTTCATCTCCTTTAGTGAACCTGTGAGCTTTCCGTCTTTCTCTGTACGTGGGGTGGATTGTACAATGTGAATAATCGGCTCCCTGAGATTTTAAAAGATTTTCTTTGTTTATAACCTGAACCGAGAGCATTTTTAGAGTTGATTATGCAATAAATTTTTTAAATCAATTTTATCAATAGTTAATTTTTCAAGTTCTCTGTTTTTTATTATACTTTTGGGGAAAATTATCTTTCTCAGAAACGCTCCACACTTCTTAAATTTAATATCATTTCCTTCTGCAAAACATTCATGTTTCCTAAAAAAGGAAAATCCACTCAGACTCTGTCATCACATCTTCTCCCTCATTTCCAATTTTACCATCTTTCTTTTTCCTGTAATAAAATGTGTCTTTAAGTCATTTTAAAATATTGGATTTATTTAATTATTTCAAGTTTGAATTCATCTAAATTATTAATTTCTACCTTTATTTTTATTAATCTATTCCTCCCAATTTCTTAGACTCTTGAGTTCAATGCATACATCAAAGTGTACATCAAATATAAAATTATGATTTTTACCAAATTAAAAATATAAGAGCACAACAAGTAAAAACAATGTGATACAATCAAAGCAGTTCTTACAATAACATTTAAACTTGACTTTGAAAATCACAGTTTTATCCGTTTTTGTGCCCCTTCCTGTTGGTGCTTCATCGTCCAGAAATGCGATTCGGCTCCTTTGTGGTGACCCTGCCTCCTTCGTGTTCTACTGTCACTATTTTTTTTTAATTCAGTGAAACTTGGAAGCAAGGTATCCTTTCTGATCATGAGATTGAAAGTTTGGAAAATCTAATGATAATCGCCGCCCTCATTAGCATATTCCGGTAACAAACTTCTAGAATCCCAAGTGCCGTCAAGGTGCTCTGCACGCGCTCCCGTGTTTAACTGCCTTTGCACGTCAGCCCCTGAAGGCGGGCTTCTTCTCGCGCACGTCTTAAGTGAGAGAGGGAGACTCAGACCCCAGGTGACGCGTCTCAGGTCTTACTGTCGGGGCCCAGGGAGCTCAAGTCTGAGTCCAGCGACAGAGCTGTCTGTGGCGTCACGTTACAGGCCGTCTGAATTACGTCCGTTCAAGTTCCAAAGATGTTTATTTTTGTCACCTTCATTTCTCTACAACCCAATAGGGTTGTTTTTTTCTTTCATCTCCAGTTTATCTGAAGCATGTTCCTCTGTGTTTGCACCACACTCTGTGATTTGACGCAGACCACGTTGGCTGCGACGGCAGGTGCAGGTGGCCCGGGGGCACCCCACGCCTCCCTGAGTGCGCACCGCTGAAGGGGGCGGCTTCCTGGGCGTCTGCGGCCCGCGTTGGGAGCTGAAGCCACGAAGGCAGCTCCGCCACCCGCGGGTCCCCCTGGGAGCAGGCTCGGTGGAGTCCATCCACGGGGACGGCCCGCAGCCAGCCGGGCAGAGCTGACCAGCGCTCCGCAGTCACACACGGGGGGGCCCAGCTCCCCCGAGGGCCCCGCCGCCACGGCTCGTCTGTGTCCCCTGCAATGGTGAATTTTATGTGTCAGCCTGACTGGGCCTCCAGTGCCCGAAGACTTGGCTAGTATTCCTGAGAGTCTGCGTGAAGGCGTTTCTGGAAGTGACGAGACCGAATGACACCCGTGACCGTGCCCAGTGTGGGCGGGGCTCAGCCGCCTCCCCACCCCAGCGCGCGTGCGCCCAGGCGGTGCGGGAGGGGGACTCTCCGAGCTGGGACTGGGGCTGCTCCCCCTCCGGCCGACACTCACACCTCAGGCTTTCTGTCCTCAGAGGGGCACCACCAGCTGTCTCGGGGCTCCAGCTTGCAGACAGCTGACTGCGAGGTCTCCAGCCTCCATGATCACGTGAGCCGATGTCTTATAAGTCTCTTTAGACAGATTGATAGAGATAGAGAGCGAGATGGACAGAGAGATGGATAGATAGATGGACAGACGGATGGACAGACGGATAGACAGACAGACAGACAGGCACGCAGACATCCTCTCGGCTCTGCTCCCCTGGAGGTCCCTGACGCACACCCTGCACCCGCCTTGTCACCCCCGTTCTCCTTCTCCCCCAGCCTCACGTCGTTCAGCATCGTATCTCAGACCAGCCACTCACAGCCAAGCCCTTATCTCAGGCTCCGTTCGGGGGAGCACAGACTAAGACAACTCTAAGGGCAGGTAACCATTTACCAAAATGAAACGTGCCCCTTACCCTGCTTCATGTGGTCAGCCCTGACATCTTCTTCGTCTAACACCAGACTGCCCACACTTTCCCCCAGAGAACAAAGACCTAAAACGCAAACAATTGCCTTTTAAAATCCTTATTCTCGAATTTTTTTCTCCTGTAACCTCGCTGAGTTGACTCAGTTTTGTAACCTCGTGGTTGGAAAGGGCCCCCCAGGTTTATCCTGAGTGTTGAGGGGCTCATTCCAGCTCCAGACATCTCATTTGTGCTGCCTGCTCTCTGATGTTCTGTTTTTATTTTTTGATGGTTATACACAGATGTTCATTTTATTATATTCCTTTAAATTCTATGTATCACACATACACTGTTTTTTATATATATATATAGTGTAACTGACTACAGTGAAGACTACGAGTGAGATTTTTTTGGACCTCTTTTTCTCCTCAAAGCAAGACTTAATTTTTTTTACCATTAAAGTGTCATCAGTTGACAATGCCACGTCGAGCTCTGGTGTACAGCACCATGTCTGTCACACCCACACACACGTGTGTATTCCTTTTCACTGACTTTCCATTTTTACTTTGCATTTGCCGTCATCTCTTTTAATGCTTTCATAAGACCGAAGGGACAAGGAATCCCAGGTAGCGTGTGGACCTGCCCTGTCACACAGCAAGAATGGCTACAGAGTTCCCACATTCAGGCAGCGTGTTAGTGGTGACATTACAGCTGAACACGGAGGACCAGAGAGGGCTCCGTCTGTGAAAGGTGGCATATGGGTGCTGAAAGACATGGTGTCCTTCTGATTGTCTGCTTTTCTGGTGACATAAAAACAAATTCTGAGCAGAGTCTAGACACAAAACAGTGATGGAGGAGCATGAAGGCGAGTTTATCTAGGGAGGTTGACGGGGAATTCTGAGAGGAGAGTGGTCCGAACAATTGAATGCTTATTCCTAAGGTGTGGGGAGGGGAGGTCAGTGATGGTTAGTTGTATGTGCTAACTTGGCTAGGCCACAGGGTGCCCAGATATTTGGGCATTACACATTATTAACATCATTCTGGGTGTATCTGTGAGGCTATTTCTGGATGAAGTTAACATTCGACTGAACAGACTGAATGGACCAGACTGCCCTCCCCAGTGTGGTGGGCCTCACCCAATCAGTTGGTGGCCTGAATAGAACAAAAAGCTGACCGGCCAAAAACTGGAGAATACGTCCTCCTGCCTGACCGCCTTCCACCTGGGATGTTGGTCTTTCTCCTGCTTCGACTTGGACTGAAGCACTGGCTCTTCCTGGGTCCCAAGGCTGCTGGAATTCAGGCGGGAGCTCCCTCGCTGGCTCTCCTTCAGACCTTCAGACTGAGACAAAACTAAACCATGGGCCCCCTTGGGTCTTGAGTTTGCAGACTCACCTGGCAGATCTTGGTACTTGTCAGCCTCCCTAATCAGGGGAGCCAATTCATTATAAAATGTATCTGTACACATACACCCTATTGGTCTGCTTCTCTGGAGAACCCTGACTGACAGGGAAGAATCTACCATGGGAGACAGAAGGTTCCAGAAACAAGAGGCCACGGTGTACAGTGCTGATGTCAAGGTTGCTGAGGTGGACGGACTCACAGTGGAAGCAGCAGAGGCAGTGGTCTGGGCGACGGTTGGGGTATCAAGAGATGGAGGTGGTGGAACCATGTGACAGGTGCGTTAGCAGGAGGCAGAGGCATCAAAGGAGCTAAGGCTCCGGCAGGAGACGGTCTGGAAGGTCCACCGGGAAGCAAGCAGGCCGGGAGCCCCCCTAGGCCTGCGTGATGTGAGCTGGGCCAGGACAACGGCCGCCACGGCCGGCCAGGGCTCAGCGAGAGCAGGCGGATGAAGAGGACAGTCAGAACCAGCCCAGCGGGTCCAAGGGAGTGTCCCCAGGGGAGTGTCCCCCGGAAGGCTTTGGGGGAGGTTGGGAGTCAGATCTGGGAGGGTCTCAGCAGAGCGAGCCAGTGGGCAGGGGCTGCCCCCAGCAGCAGGTGTGGGTGCAGGGACCCAGGCAGCTTCCGGCACAGCCACACACGCCAGGGAAGTTTATGCCCCCCCAAGAGTCGGTTAATGACCCATGCTCTAAGTTTCCAATCCTGTTAAGATTGAATGCCTACTAAACCGAGAGCTTAGCACTTTTCAATAGGATGGTAATAGCAGGTAACTGCGTGTTTATACACATATTTATGTAAGGAGCTTAGCAGCAGCATGTCTGTCAAAATCACAGCTTTGGAAAACAAAATTTATACCCTTAAAGCCGCTTTTACAATTCCGTTATCAACCTGCATACTTCTTTATTTCCTCCAGCCCGTTCTCATGCTGAACTTGAGAAATCACAGGTGTTTTAATAAAATTTAGTTTGAACCCCCTTGTATTTCATTATGTGAAGATAGGTTTCTAGCTGCCTGTCCTAATTAAAGGAATGACACTATTGAGTGGATGTCTTTTGAGCAAATCCAACGGTATTACCTGTGGCTGACCCCACACGGGTACAACCAAAATACGTCGTTCTGTACAAAAGTTGATAGTTCAAAGTCATTCAAATGCCAATTATGCACCTGTTTGGCTCATTTCTCGTAATTTGATGTAGCATTAGTTTTGCTGTTCTTCGTTTAGAACCTATTAAACCTGATAAAATTGAAATATGAGCTCTCTAGGTCGTAAATGAACAGAAGCTGCTCTCAGACAAATGAAACGCTCAGAACAGAAATATTTACTGCGCCTGAGTGAGAGGTTTTCCTAAAAGTGCTCAAGCTGGAGGCACTGCTCTTTGCAGCACAGCTCGCCCAGGGCTGCGAGGCGCTGTGTGTCCTGTGCGATCTGTGAGAGATGGTGGTTCTTTTTTGTTTGTTTGTTTTTAATTTGCATTATTTTTAATTGAATGTAGTCAGTTTACAATGTTGTGTCCATTTCTGGTGCTCAGCATCACGTGTCAGTCATACACGCACACACGTGTGTTCCTGTCCATGTTCTTTTTCATCATAAGTTACTACAAGACATGGAATACAGGTCCCCGTGCTGTGCAGAAGAAACCTGTTGTTCACCTACCTTATACATAGTAGTTAGTGTCTGCAAATCTTGACCTCCCAGTTTATCCCTTCCCACCCCTTTACCCTCTTAGTAACCATAAGTTTCTTCTCTATGAGTCTGTTTCTCTTTTGTAAATAAGTTCATTTACGTCTTTTTTTTAGATTTCACATATAAATGATATCATATGGTATTTTTTTTCTCTTTCTGGCTTACTTCACTTAGAATGATGATCTCCAGGTCCATCCATGTTGCTGCAAATGACATTATTTTATTATTTTTATGGCTGAGTAGTATTCCATTGTGTATATATACCACATCTTCTTTATCCAGTCATCTGCTGATGAACATTTAGGTTGCTTCCATGTCTGGCTATTGTAAATAGTGCTGCTATGAACATTGGGGTGCAGGTGTCTGTTCAAATTAGAGTTTTACCTGGATATATATGCCCAGAGGTGGGACTGCTGGATCATATGGTAAGTCTATTTTCAGTTTTTTAAGGAACCTTCATACCGTCCTCCATAGTGGCTGCGCCAAAATAACTCCCCCCAGCAGTGTGGGAGGGTTCCTTTTTCTCCACAGCCTCTCCAGCATTTATCGTTTGTGGACTTTTGAACGATGGCCATTCTGACTGGTGTGAGGTGACACCTCATTGTAGTTTTGATTTGCATTCTCTGGTAATTAGCGGTGATGAGCATCTTTTCAGGTGCCTAATGGCCATCTGGAGAAAAGTGGTGGTTCTTGACAGCAGGTGATACACAGAGTTTTCACCCCAAACTCTGCGAGGCTGCAATGCCCGGGGACCTCTCAGCATCGTCAGGGTGGAAGTAGAGTTTATCAGCGCCATCTGAGGGGCAGGAGGGAAACTGTTTAGTGAAGCTTCTCCCGCCCGGCGCACCCTGAGGCTTCTGGACCCTGAGCGCTGCCTCCTCTTTGCTCCTTTGGGGAAGTGGTGCATCTTCCTCAGAAAAGCTGCGAGGTGTGCTCCTAGGGGAGACCTTGTCTAAGAGTGGGGGTGGGGACAGGACGAGGAGGGCCTGCTGGAGAGAAGCAGAGAAGCAAGAAGCCGTCTTCATTCGCCAGCGCCCTCTTGTAGCCCCGCTGTGTGCAGAGGGTCCTGAAACCAGGAGCCAGGGGCTGCCCAGCGAGACCTCCAGCGCGGGGAAGGGGGGGACTTTGAGGGCCTGTGGGGAGCGCCAGCCCAGGCCTGGCACGCGGTGGAGAGGAGGTGCCCCCCACACGCCTGGAGCCCAGGGGCTAGTGGAGAGACAAGGTGTGGGGGTTCAGGAATGGGAGAGCCTGGGTTGGTCACATGGACAGCTTTCCCCCCAGGACTGATGCAGGGAGGAGGGGGAGGTGAAAACAGGAGATGGGCACATGGTGGGGCTGCCTGGTGGGCTGGACCCCGGGGACTGCCCTCCCAGAGTGGGGAGGAGGGACAAGGGAGCAATCCCCTCCTCGCCTCAGCCCCAATGACCAAGGCTTCCTAATTTTTCCAGGACTCTCCAGTGCCAGTACAGAAAGTCCTGGGTCCCTGGAACCCCTCAGTCACCAGGGAAGGGGGTCGCCTACCCGACCCCAGCTGGGAGCAGAGGGCAGGGGGCCAGGGAGGTGCTCAGCACCCGGGCCAGGGGGAGGGGGCAGAGGCGAAGTGGAGGCACCCCCTGAATTACTTTATGTTCCAAGGAAACATTCCAAACACACTGCCAAAAACAAAGATCAACATAACACACACACACACCACCCAGATGTACAGACTCAACACTGCGTCACCCTGTGTTCAGTCTGTGCATCACCCAATGACGCACTCTCTGCGTTGCTGAAGCTGCCCGTGTACCCGCCGTCCATTCCCAGAAGTAGCAGCTGCGCTGAAATCAGTGTCAGTCCTGACCTACCTGTTAGAGGCTTATAATAAGGAACATGTATTCAGAAGCCATAGAGTAGTTTTGGATTTTTTTAAACCCTATGTTTTGTAACATGTAGAACATTCAGAAACTTTTTCCTACTCAGGATTGTTTTGGAGAATTCAGCGTGTGGTAGACTTAGATCAGCATCATTCACTTTATCTGCAAGTCCACCGTGGGAAAGTAACGGGATGAACGCATCCTTTCCACGTTGTGGGTCACTTAACCGGCTCTTTGCCACAGCAAAAGTCCAGTACTCATGTCCGTGTGTATCCGCGCCGGAGGTGCTCCAAGAACTGCTACAGCGGGACCGACTGGCCATGCGGGCACCTGCAGCACGGGCCACACCCCCACGGGAATGAGGCCCGGGTACCATCGTGGCTTTCTCCTTTTCCAGAAGATGAATATAAAATGATATCTCAGTGTATTTCAGCCTGCTACCATTTAATTGCATCTTACATTTTATTTTGAAGTAATTTCAGACTTAAAGTTGGCAAATCACTGCAAAGAATTCATGTTCGTTTTCATTCAGATTCCCCAAAATGTTACATTTTATCACATCGGCTTCCTCACTCTGTGTCTCATGAATATTTTTTTCTCAACCATTTGAGAGTAAGTTTTTAAATAATGCTCTTTACCCACAAATGCCTCAGGACGGATTTCCTAAAACCAAAGGGTGTCACCTTACGTAGCCACAGCACAATTTCAAAGACAGGGCACCAATGCGGTCCAGGTGTCGGATCCACAGGTCGCATTCCAAATCTGCCAGGGGTCACACTGATGGCGTTTGTGGAGAAAGAAGACATGCCTGGAACGCGGTCCTGCACGTGCTGTGCGGCCTTCCTCTTAGTCCTTCTTCGTTCTTCGTAACCCTGATCGCTTCTTCCTGAAGTACGGCTGGTTTGCAGCATTGTGTTAGTTTCGGGTGTACAGCAGAGCGACTCGGTTATGCATATATGTATTCCTTTCCAGGCTCCCTTCCGTTGCAGGATGTCACAAGGCGTGACTATGGCTCCCTGCGCTGCGCAGTGGGGCCTCGTCATCTATTTTATACACAGTGGTGTGTGTCTGTTGACCCTAGACTCCTAATTTAAGCATTTGATTGTTTTTCTTGTTCACCAAATTTATTTTTGACCACTCAGAGCACCAGATTGTGACATCAGAAAGAAAGCGCCGGAAGTTTCTGCACATTAACGCCTGAACGAATGACCGCACGCACAGGACGCTCGCGGTCTCTGCTGAAGGCCGCCCGCGTCTCCGTGCGCTCAGAAACTCTTGCGCATTTTTCAGTTTCAGTTTTGAAAGTAACCTTGATGCCTCTGAAAAGCGCAGGCCATTTATCTCGTGAGATGAGCCTCGCTAGGTTTGGTTTGTCTACTGGATCTTCGTGATTCGACTCAGGTGACACATTTTTGTCAGAAACAGCACACGAGCGACGTGAGTCCTCGGCACATCACGTCAGGAGGCACGTGGCGCTGGCTCATCCCCTGGCGGGCGGCGTGACCTCTGCTCCCTTGAGAAGGGTGATATCCGCCAGTCTCCTCCACGGCCAAGTGGCTGCTTTCCCTCTGTGACCGTGAGTGCTCTGTGGGGGCGCTGAGAGCGCTCTGTTCCTTCACCCAGCTCTCACCCAGGACTTGTAACATCCGTTGGCGCCCTCTGCCTGAAGCGATCGCTGACGTGACGGATGATACATAACGATTTTCTAGGTCCGACACTTCTGAGTCCGTGGGATCCACGGGAAGGAAGGGAAGGAGCTTCTCTGCTCCCCTCGTGTGCGTGTGTACGTGTGAGTGTGAGAAAGATCTATGTGATTTCACGGATTTTCATCTTTTCTATAGCTTACAACCGATACTGTCATCATTTATTCTGACGCTCATGGTTCTGTATCTGGCCAGCGGGAGTCCCTCTGAGCCGCCTCGTGTGTCCCGCGCTGACCCCTATGTCCTTCTGACACATCAGGTTGCTCTGGGCACCTTCTTGCTTTCTGTCCCAGAACGATCCTCCAGGATCAGTGTGTTCCTGCCCAGCCCAGGTCTAACTGAGACAGTTCTCCAGAATCAGTCTTCCCAGCTGTTCTGGTGGAGAGTCATAGACACACACACACACACACACACACTCAATGCAGCTGTGACCACCCCACCTGCAGGCCATCCGACATGAATTCACACTGGCTCCTCCAGCTCATGTCCAGCCCCACAGGGCTCACTCCAGCTCCTTCCTGCTTCTCCAACCGTAAGAAAGCTTGCTTCCGTCATCCACAATGGAGTTATCTGTTTGCTCCGTTCCACAAAACACACTCAGTCCTCCTGGAATGGCCGCAAATACCAGTGGATTTGTTTCTAGGTTTTTTTGTCTTTAGCCTGAGGGTAAGATGTCAAAACACCGCATTCAAGGGTCACTTGGGGTGGGTCCCCCTCTTTGGGGCGGTTGAGTTGGAAAGCTGGGATCCCACTCGGACCACTTGTGGCTGTTTACTGACCCGTTTCGGTGGGTGAGTGGTGGCGTCACTGGTCTGTATTAATTAAGAACACGTGTTCATTCACCCTCGCCTGGTGAGTAAGGGTGACGAGCGGCTTCGTGTGCTTGCTGGCCATTTGTAACATGTGTCTTTTCAAGCTTTTTCCCCCGATTGTCATCAGTTTGTTTCAATTTTAACTCTTGTTGTAAGAATTATCTGAAGGTCCAGACAAGCTCTTTATCAGGCATGTTCCGAAATACTCTCCTGGTTTGTGGCTTCATTGTCCTCACCAGAATATTTTGAATAGAAGGGTTTTAATTTTAATGACGTCCAATGCAGCAGTTTCTCTTGCATTTCGGGTTTATGCTTTTTGTAGCCAGTATCAGAAATCTCTGCCTAACCCCAAAGTCACAGACATTTTTCCTATATTAAACCTGTAACTTCAACTTTATATGAAAATACAAAAACTTCAAGAAGTTTTCATTTACGTCTATGATCCATTTTGAGTTAAACGTTGCACGTGGAGTCAGGTAAGCACTGAGATTCCATTTTTATACGGATATTCAATTTTTCAAAAGTATTTGTTGAAAAGAATATTCTTTCCCAATTGAATTACCTTGACAGCTTTCTTGAAAATTATTTAGCCAGAGAGCGCAGCGCTGCTCCCAGCGCTGGCGCTCTCCCCGTCCTGCTTTCTGCAGGTCGGTCCTTATGCTAATACCTCACGACACTGATGACTAAAGCTTGATGGTATGTTTTTATTTCTGCCGCTGTAACTCCTCGCATTTGTTCTTCTCCAGAATCACTTTGGCTCTTCTAGGTCCCTCCCATTCCCGGGTAAGTTTTAGAATCAGCTGAGCGACCCCATGCCAGGATGACAAGGCCTCCCCACCTGGGTGGTGGGGACTGCCTGCAGCCTGTGTTGACTCCAGGAGCTGCCTTCTGGGGGCTCCTTCTCCACCCTGGGGACTTGGTCCGTGAAGGGGCTGATCAGGACTGGGGCCGAGGCTCGGGGGTCCTGCCCCCATCTCCGAAGCTCTCCTTCCCTTGCAGGTCCTCTCTCCCTGCACTCTGACCGCAAGATCCAGCTGCCTCCACCTCCTTCAGCCCCCGCCCCTGTGTCCTCCAGCCACTGAGGCCACTGCGTCTCTCCAGACGCCCCCCCTGCCCTGCAGCTTGGAGGCCCAGCGGTCCCGCCCTGCACCACCTGCCGCCCAGTGTCTGGAGACAGGGGTCTCGCACAGGCTGTCCGGTTTCCCAGCTGCTACATGGGGACGGTGACCCCCGGAGCCCCGTTCTCCCTGGGTGGAAGCAGGCCCCCGCCCACTGAGGTCTGACCTGGCACCTTCTAACGGCAAGTGGGATGGGATGGCTCTGTTCTCTTTCATCGTCTTTTCAGGTTTCGTCTGCTCTAAATTTTCTGTTTGCATCTTTACTCAATTGTGTATTCAGTTACTTCCATTTTCCTCATTAATTTGTGGAAGTCCATTATCTGTCTTAGTCTCAACCCTCTGTCAGCCACGTGCATCGCACACACCCTCCCCTGTTGTAACTGCGTTGTTGACTATGATTAAGGGCCTTTTTGTTTCTTTTGAAAAGTTTGCCTTTCTTTCCCTTTTGTGGATTTGTTCTGTTTCATTTTGCTCTGTTTTCGGGGAAGGTGGCAGAGAGGAATGCAGTGAGAGGCACTGATCTTGCCCTGGATTGTCTGTCATGATGTCATCAAGATGTGCCACCTTATGGCCACCCGAATTGTAATCATTTGTTCTGCACATTTAGAGCTTAATGACTTTTTTCATCTGTATTGAGTGAAATAAGATCCACTTTTGTCGGGGTAACCAACTGTCCCAGCCCCACTTATTAAATACCCCTTTCTTTCCTGCCCTGATTTTTTAATACCATGTTCTCATAAAAACATAGACCAGTTTCTTGGCAATAAAATGTGCTTCATCCATTAGTGTATTTGTTCTCATTCTGTTTATTCCTGTGGCTCCAGAATAAAACCTGACCCCCAGGAGGGCAAGAGAATCTATGCGAGTCTTCAGAACCGTCTTGGCCTTCTGCTCTTCCATGTCTTACAGCGCTCAGTGACAGGGAAGCAGTGACGGCCCAAACGAAAAGAAGACAACATTCCAGAGAAGTCTGAGAAAGGCTCAAGCGGAAACTGAGTAATGAAAAACAGCCACTGAAGGAAGCCACACTGAAGGAAGGAGGAACTGAGGCATAAGCCAGATAGAGCTGAAGAAGGAGCACTGAGTGGGTCGGATGCAGCTGGGGGATGACGAAGGACGGCACGCAGAGAGAGGGGAGGCAGGAAAGCTGAAGTTAACAGACACCTGTCAGGGTAGGATGGGTGAGCCCCACCCAGCAGGCCTCCCAACAGGTGGACGAGAGACAGAACGCAGGGGGACTCGGCACCCGGCTGCGGGCAGAGCGTCTCATCACGTTCCGGTCATGGATTCTTCTTGTGTGAAGTGCTTCGTAATGAAAGAAACAAAGTCACAGCTTTCAGGAGACAGTCAACTCGAGTTACCTGCACCAGGTGTCGGCACCTCACCCGAGTCCGTGTCCCCTGTGAGTGCGTCCTCTCTCAGAGCCATTGAGGGCCCTGGGGTGGAGGGGGTTCTCAGCTCGCACAGCCCAGGAGGAGGGGAGGAGGTTCCCCGGCTGCCAGTGCCCTTTGAAACCCTTACCTCACTCTTCACCCCATCCTGCTCCTAGGCAGCCTAATCCCCCCTGGACTCTGGACACAAAGGTACGACACTCCCTGGAAGTGTGGGGAATTGCCCAGGGCCTGCACCTGGGGGCTGCACCTGGGGGCCTGCACCTGGGGGCTGCACCTGGGGGCCTGCACAGGTGGCTTGGCACTGGGCCAGGCCAGCTTCCCAATCCCACACCTGATGCCAGCTAGGTACTTAAGCTCTCCAAACATCTCCATCCTCCTTTAAAAATAGGAAAAGACCAGGATGAGTGACTGAAAAGAGGGGGAGGGGTGGGGAGAGGAAAGAAGGAGACGACGAACCCACAGGAGTAGCCGGCAGGGAGTCTAGCCCACAGCAAGCACTGGGCGTCTGCAGAAAGGAGCAAACGTGAAGAGAGTGAAGCCGCCCCCCAGGTCACGGCGGTGCCCTCCTGCTCTGCAGACTACTGGGCTGGGCCTTCTGCACAGACCGAACAGTTTTCCACATCTAAGTGAGCGGACTGTTCTATTTTTAAATCGAAACATAATTTTTAAGTATTGCTACACCCATAATTAAAACTTTAATGTACAGATAAAGTTTAGATTTTTTTCTTCTTTAAAGATGACAAAATCCGCTTTCTAATTGCAGAATCTGTGTGTCGTGCCAACTCCACCCAGCCTCCGGGTCTGACTGTACAGTGCATCTCCCTGTGCCAAGCGGAGGCAGGGCCACCAGCACGAGTACCCCTTTCCCTGCTGAGCACCATCGGTTGCCATGGGAACCGGCAGCGGCAGCCTGCACCAGCGGAGCTAGGCTCTCTCCATGGTGCCCACTGGATCCTAATCCCACCTCTTTCCTCTCCAAAGAGCTCTGCCTTGGGCACGAGGGCCTCCTGGGAGTGTGGGCAGCCCCTTCTTGGTTGCCACAACATGCCTCTGGGTCCCATGAGATGGGGGCAGGGGACAGTCTGGACTGTGGCTCAAGCCTTGGATTTGAGGGCAGCATCTGGGGCCCGAGCCAAGGGTCTGAGGATGGACCACGAGTCCTCCCCACTCCCTGCAGCCTCTGTTCCTCAGCTGTCTGCCCGCCGCACCAGCCATGAACCCTGCTGGAGAGGCCCCCCTTCTCCCAGACTCTGCCCATCCCTATTGGAATAAGATAGAATTTTCTTTTTGATTCTTGTAGTTGAAGGGCCAGATTTTGGAGTGTGACTTAATGACAAGAAGCACCGGTCAGGAGCCTTCAGGTACACAGAGATTTCAAGGAATTTCTTGTTTCACCAACATTTTCCTTTTTCGTGTGTTCTCCCTAAGGGAACCCCGCAGGGGCCAGGGGTCTGGGCGCTGTGAACCACTTGTGTGCGTGGCAAGGCTGCAAGCCTCCCGGGAAGGTGGGCCCTGACCCCACACGGACTGTGTGCTGTTCGTCTGCTCCTTGAGCCCCGGTGACTGGCCCACCTGGTGACAGCTCAGTGTGCACAGACACACACGCACACACAGACCCACTCGGCAGAGGTACAGCTCAAGTCCCCAAAAGGAACAAGAATGCGAACCACCAGCCCCAGGCCTCTGCGGTTCTGTAAATGCACCCAGAGAGCTCCCAGTTCTCCTGATGACGGAGAAGGGAGATCAGTGCGTTTCCCTGGAATGTGCCTGGACTCGTGACGCCAGCGGCACGGTCCCCCAGTTTACAGGGGAGGAGGGTCTGCCACGAGCCCACAGCCGCTCGGCCGGGAGGCAGCAAGGCAGAATCAAACCCACCGGCTCTGTCCCACCGGAGGGCCACGGGGGTCACCGCTCCTCCGCGTGGCCTCCCCCGAGCCCATGATTTGGCACAGGCAAGGGGGGCCCTGCATCTGGGACCCAGGGCCCCAGAACCGCTCAACGCCCAGGCTTCGCCTCACCCTGACTCCGGCCCCGGAAGCTGCGGCTTTTCTCCCACTCAGACTTGCCTTCTCATATCTGCCTTTGCAAAGATATGCTATTTCAGGAGTGTGTTTTTGTAGACTCATCCTGTACAAATAACAATTTCACGAGTCCATCAACAGCTCCCTCGCTCTTGAGAACAGAAAGCAGCACCTTGAGGGGGGCTGACAACCAACAGCGGAGCAGCTGCCCTGCGCCCCCGATCAGCACCAGGGCCTCCAACACCGCTGTGATTAAAGGGACGAGCGAAGGGGAGAAGCTTCCAGCTCCCTGCAGGTCAGGGTGTCAAACACTCCCCAGCAAAGGAGGCCAAAACTGGACTCGACTTGGCACAAGCATGGCGGGCAGCGCTGGGGCGGAGGGTGGGTTTACAGAGCCGCCTGCAGCAGCACCTGCGGGGATCGGTCACTCCCGACAGCGTCCGCTCCGCTGGTTCAAGTACCGGATGTCAGGCCGCTCACGTGTTGCAAGGACGGAGGAAACAGACTCAGGGTCAGAGCCAACTGGGAGCCGTGCCCAAGGCCACACGCAGAGTGGCCTGGGAGGAAACCCCACCGCCCCCACTGGCCCCAAAAGCCAGACTGGCTCTCCTGCCCCAGCATGGCTGCTGGCACCCTCAGTGCCCCTCAGGTCAGCAGCTGGACCTCACTGTCCTCAGGAGTGACCACAGCCGCCGCTGCCACCAGCAAAATCCAGACATCTCGGCGGCTACCTTGGCCACCAAATGATTTCTCCCCAGCAGAGCTCTCTGGTGGGTGCTTCTGGTGGGCAGAGGGATGTGGGTCTTGGCACTGCCTGTGGGGACCACCTTCAGCACAGAGAACCTCTTTGGAGGATGGGAGGCCACGGTCTGACAGATGGGCGCCAGCAACGTGGGAAGCGACCATCCTCTCTGCACAGGTGCGCTGCCCCGCGCCCCTCAGGTGACGGACTCACAAGAAGGCCCGGGCTTCAGCCCTGCCTCCTCTGCTCACCCCAGCCACAGCCAACCCAGCTCCCCAGAGGCTCTCTGTGCCTGTCCACCTGCTCAGTCCATCCAAAGTGCCCCCCGCCCCCATCCCACTGCTTCCCCAAGCCCCGTCCTCCACCTGGAGTCCCCAGATCACAGGAACCACAAAGTTCTCCCACGCAGGTGACTCGGGAGCACTCTGGCATCAGGGGAGGTGGAGCCTTACTCCCCACCCACTCCCACCCCTGCAGGACTCCTGGCTCCTGAGGGTTCCTCTCCACTGCCCACCGCACCTCCCACGGAGACACACCCAGACGAAGCATCGGGAAACACATGGGACAAAGCTGATGTCACACCAGCCAGTGGCGGCTGTGAGACCCTGGCGGGGTCTCCTCCTGTCCACGGTTTAGGACACCTGGGCTTCCCTCATCCAACCAGCACACCATCCAGCACTTGCCAGCCAGGCTCCCAGTGGGCGCACCGGGGTGATGTGGTGTCCTGAGGAGCAGGCACACTGTCACCTAGGCTCCCGGGCAGGGTGCCAGGACAGGGAGGCCCTACCAGCACCACAGCCAGACCCCAGGGACTTGGAAGGGACCATCCAGGAATAAATACCCAACACACTGTCCCCCCGCCTCCACCAGCCCACCTGGGCTCCCCATTGGCCAAACCCCGCTAGAGGCCAGAGGACAAGGAGGCCATGGACGCAGCCCGTGAGGCCCTGCCCCCTGGGCCCCAGCAGGGACAGCACGTGGAGGGGCGGGGAAGGCAGGCAGCTCGCAGGTGTCCCTCCGCGCTTGGGGCACAAGCCCCTGGGACCCCTCCCCCGGGGGCTGGGACTCACTTCTTTAACTTGCTGTGTTGTTTTGGGTGTTCATACATGCTGTGGCATTCATTCTTTTTAATGGCTGGATAGTATCCAATTGTACGGCAAGACCACATTTCTTACACATTCGTGGTAGACATTCGGGCTGTTTCAACCTTTTACCCACTGCGGATAGTGTTGCCCTGTATATTTGCACACAGTGGTTGCCTGAGGGCCTATTTTGGGGTCTTCTGGATAGTGCCTGGGGTGGAATTGCTGAGTCACATGCTAATGCTCTGTTCAACTGTCTGAGGAAGCACCAATCTGTTTTCCAGGGTTCAAATGCCCACACAGTCTCACTGAGACTTCATTATTTTTCTTCTTTTTAATTGTCATCCGAGTTGCATCTTCCTGCAGCCTCACACTCCACCACCCTGATGACTAGTGATGCTGGGCCCGTGCAAGGGCGTGTCGGCCGTTCGCACATGCTCTCTGGAGAAATGTCTGTGCAAGTCCTTTGCCTGCTTTATAACTGGGCTGGGCGTTCCTGTTGTTGAATAGTAAATGTTCCTTACATGTTCTGGATACTAGACTTATAAAATGTACCAATAATTATTTCAGCTCTGTAGGTCATCTTGTCAGTCTCTTGGTGTGTCCCTTAGGGCACACAGATTGTTAGTATGATGAAATCCAGCTCATCAATCGGCTCTTTGTTGCTTCTGTATTTGGTGTCATATGAAGAATCCATCGCCAAGTCCCAAGTCAGCATGGTTTACTCCTAGGTTTTCTTCTGAAAGTTTTATAGTTTTAACTTTTAAATTTAGTCTCTGATGCAGTTTGTGTTAGTTTCTGTGTGTGGTGTTAGGGAGCAGTCAAATGTCATTGCCCTGCAGATAGATACCCAGTTGTCCCAACATCGTTTGCTGAGGAAATGACTCCTTCTCCGTTTAGGTCCTGGTATCTCTCAAAACTAGTTTTCTACACATTTATGGGCTCACTTCTGGATTCTCAATTCTATTCCAGTGGTTTGTGTATCTATAATCGTAGTGGTACCACACTGTTTTAATTACTGTAGCTTTATGATTAAGTTCTGAAATCAGGAAGTGTAAGTCCTCCGATTTTTTCTTCCTTTTTCAAGACATTTTTGGCCCTTTCAACTCCATATGAATTTTAAAATTGGCTCTTCCATTTCTGCCCAAAAAAAGACCATTGGGAGAGCGATGGGAATTGCATTGACTCTGTAGATATCATTGGGTAGTGTTGTCCTCTAAGCAATACTATGTCTCTTGACTCATGAACATGGGACTTCTTCACATTTATTTATATTATCTTTAATTAATTCCATCAATATTTTGTAGTTTACAAAATACAAAATACTGTATTTCCAATTTCAAAATATTGTAAAGGAGAAAGGAGTTTTCTCTTTTTGGTTAAGTTTATTCCCAAGGTTTTATTCTTTTTGATGCTATTGTAAATAGAATTGTATACTTAATTTGATCTTAATATAATTATAATGTCTTTCGTGTGGGTCTCTTGGAGTTTATCCTACTTGGAGATGGTTGAGTCTCTTGGATTTGTACATTCATGTCTTTCATCAAATTTAGAAATTCTGGGCCATAATTTTTTCAAAATAATCTGTCTGCCCTTTTATCTGCCTCTTCTCTTTCTGTAATGTGTGTATTGGTTAGCTTATGGTGCCCCATGAATCCTTAGGATCTGTCTGCTTTTTTTCTTTGTTTATTCTTTCTTCTCCTCAGACTCAGTAATTTCAGCTGTCCTGTCTCCAAGTTATCTGATTGTTTCTTCTGCGTGTGCAATCTGCTGCTGAGCCCCTCTAGTGATTTTTCATTTCAATTACTGTGTTTTTCAGCTCTCGAATTTCATTTCAGCTCTATACGTTCTTTCTATCACTTCTATCTCTATTGATATTTTCTGTTGAGATATAATTCTCCTAGTTTCTTTTAGTTCTTTGAGCATATTGAACACTTTATGCTAAAACTGACTTAAATTCTTTCTCCAGCCTAAGTCTAATGCCTGTGCTTTCCCAGAAACAGCTGTTGTTCATTTTTTTTCCTGAGAATACACCAGACTTTCTTGATTCTTTGCATTTCTTGGAATTTTTTCTTGAAAACTGGACATTTTGAATATTATGATTTGGTAACTCTGGAAATTGGATTATCCCCTCTCTTAACGATTAGTTGTTACTTCCTGTACATTGTGGTCACATGTTCATTTAGTACCTTTTCTAAACTATTGTTTGAAGACTAAATTCTCTGTCGTGTGTGATCCCTGAGTGTCTGTTCTTTTAGCTTGTGATCAGCTATTTTTTGACAGAGATTTCCTTGAATACCTGGAGAACTCCCCTCAAAAGAAAAGAAAAAAGGGAGGACAAAGAAAAATGAAAGGAAAAGAAAGGGAAAGGAATGGGAAAAAAATGAGAATAGAAAGGAAAAGAAGAGCAAAGAAGAGAAGAAAAGAGGGAGGTGAGCCGCCGCCCCCCCCCCCCCCGCCCCGGCTCTGTGGAGCAGTGCTCCTTCCATCCCCAGCCGGTCCTCTGACAGCGCACTTAGCCGTCACATCCTGCTCGCACTGAGCCTAAAGATCAGCTGGCGGTGAAACTTCAGGGTCTTCTCAGGTCTTTTCTGAGTATACATCCTGCACTGGGCATACATGTGGCATCCTAGACTCCCCATTTCGTGAGGAGATTTTCAAAACTCCTAATTGCCAAAGTAACTCTCCAGCTTTTCAAAACATCCAGGGTTCTGGCTTATCTGTGGTTTGGCCCAGGTGTTGGAAGTTCTTCATTTGACTCTCAATGTTTCCAAGGAATACTCTCCACTACCCACTCTTCCATGTTGAGATGGTTCCAAGTTAGGCAAAACAAAGACCCAGCCTGGCTCCTTCATGGAGCCCCCAGGCGTGTCAAAACAGCAAACACAATGCCTTGGGAACAAGAGCCACTCTGCTCCCTGCAGAGTCAGGGGCCCACACTGGCAATGTGGCCGCCATCGGCGAGGCTGGCGCTGCGCTGCGGGAGGCAGGTGAGGTGGTGCTGAATTTAAAGACCAACACGACCTCCTACTGTGTTTAATTCACCTTTTTCTTGCTTGAGCCTTCACTTAGTTGCCTAAACCTTGGACTATTTCCCAGAGTTCTGACAAAGTTCTTATTCCAACAGTTTTATCCTCACTTTCTTTTCTTTTTCTTTTTCTTTTCTTTTTTTTTTTGTTGTTGTTTTTGTGGAGCGACTGCCCTTGGAACTCCCCACTTCACAATTATTTTTCCTGACCCACCTCCCCAGTTTTCTCCTCAACTACAAGCTGCTCTTTAAAACTTCTCTAACTGAGGTCCTAAGAAGAAGGGTCAGGTCATGTTTCCGGCCATGATGGTAAACCCTCACACTCAGTAACCCATTTCTCCCATCTTAGAGACCATGAGTTTGAGGCTTACCAGCGTCACTGTGGCCCAACACTGCAGAGCTACCGAGCAGCGGAGAGAGGGTTTAAAGGCAGATCAACCCTCTGGATCCAGACCCCACCCCTTGGGCACCGAGCTTCGTGATGCTGAAGTCTAGGAGCTGCCCAGGGCCCGCACTCTCCCTCCCTCCTGCTCCTCCCACTCAAGACCCTCCCTTCTGAAAGCTGGGGGCACAGGCACGCCCCAGAGCCAGGGCAGGGGGCCGCTCCACAGTTCTGATCAATCCAGGTGAGATAGGTTTTCTGCTGGTATTTGAAAATCTAAAACCCAGGGAGTTTGCTGTGCTACAGCACCAAGCCTGGACAATTTTTGAAATTTGAAGTGTTAATTCTTTGCAGCTTTTTTTTTTTTTATTTTACTTGTGAAACATTATGTTTCTCTTAAGGAATCCAACAGTTGGTGTTTATCTTCCATCACTTATCACAAGTGTGATTTGAAAAACAAACCGATTTTTCAGCTGCTCAGTGATTAAAATGTTTGACAATTTATGTCTTCATGTTTGATTTGTGGTCCAGGAGGTGAGAAGTGCAATAAACCACACGTCCTTTCATGTTACCAAGCTGAGCGGACGTCCTCCGTGTCCTTCATAAAAAACACATCTCCTGGGGCGATTCAAGGTGCGGCTGGGACGGCCTCTAACTGAGTTAAGTTACAGCTCCTCTTAAGCCATTTAAACTGTGGTACTGAATTAGGAAGCCTGTGTTCCTAGGATAAAGTGTGTTCCGTTCTACGGTATTTCCTTGTTGTGCTCCCGAGGCCTGATCCGCACATGATGAGCAGGGAGAACTTGCAGTTTAGGCAGGAAGCATTTAGATAGGCCTGGGGGTGGGTGTGCAGAAATTCTCCACTGGTTCTGATTCTTTTTCTCCTTGGTATTTGTGTTGTTTAAGAATCACAGGGTATCACGAAGTACAAGAAGAGGTGACTGACGGGGAGAGGTGAGCAGGGGTCCCCAGTCACGCACGTCTGGCCGCGGGTGAGCAGGAGCGGGCTCCGGAGGCGCGCGCAGCGCCCCGCCTCGGCAGGTGAGCCGTCCCGGACCTGAGGAAGCCTAGCTTGTCTGATGGAGCCTTCTGCGTCTCTTGCTCCCCTGCTGCGGCAAAGCCCAATCAGGGCGCAAACATTTCACCCAATCCGTGAAACCCGTGCTCCTGAATGCGCGATTCCTTACGGTGGGGCTCGCCAAGCGGCCTCCTTACCCGAGTGGGCCAGCGGTGCTGATGGCCCGGCCCGGGGGAAGGTCCAGTGTAGCCAAAGGACAGACCCTCAAGCCAAGCAGGGACACAGCTCCCAAGCAGGCGTCAGGAGTAAGAAAAAGGGGGTGGGAGGACACCACGGACCCCCCACCACCACCACCGCGGGAGTGTCCAGGAGCTCAGAAAAGACACAGCACGTAAACCTGAGGCTGAGTGTGGGAAGTCTGCACTCCTGAGCTGCCTGGGGAGTCCAAAGGCAGCACCGTTACCCAGGCGCCCAGGGGAACCTGCTGGCAGGAGCCCGGCGGCTGGGACTCCAGGGATGCTCGGGGGACTGAGAACTTCCAGCAACCTCCCTGCTCTTCTCGGGGGCTCGGCTGGACACCGTGCGTGCGGAAGCCCAGCCAGGGAAGCAGCACGGGACTGCCCGTGGACCGCCACTCCTGGATGCAGGACCCTTCGGACACGGGCACCCCCAGGCTTCCAGTTGCCATCCCAAGCTGAGGAGCACGGCTCACGGCGCTGGTATCTAGGGCCCCCCTTCTGCAACCAGCCTGCCGGCCCAGAGGGCAGGCTGTCAGGAGAGCCCAGGTCTCGGGGTCCGCCTCCCTGGTGCCACCTGCTCGTTCTCCTGTGGGTCTGCAGCCTAACCGCGTGGGGGTGCTTGGCCGCATCTCATTGCAAAGTGGTGGCATCTCCATGGTCGCCAGCTGCAGGCTTTGAAGGACTCACGCATGGCCTCAGGCAGGATGAGTGACTTTCCTCAGGCCTCTGTCCCTGCTTCTAGAACCCACATCTCTGAGCTCGTTTGCAGGGTCGACTCGCGAGTTACTAAATCAGACTTTGACCTAGAGTTGTTCTCGGCAGTTTCTCAGGTCTGAGGAGCAGACAGATGCCGAGGACAACGCAAAGCAGAGGAGTGAGGGAGCGGGACCCGGGGCACCCTCTCTCCACGCCCCCAGGCCCGCGGTGGCATCAGAACCGTCCTCACGCAAAGGCTCACATCCCTGCCTGCGCACCCACCGTGGGAAGCAGCCTCACTAATGTGCGAACCTGGTACCCAACTATATTGCGATGAAGGAAAATAACGTCCCCCGCAGGCAGCTCCCCCATTATAGAGCCTTTATGCCCAAATCAGTTAAAGTTTACTTTCTAGTGATGTACGTTGCTTTCTCATGTGACGCTTCTGACTAGAAATATGTATCTCATTTTATTTTGTGTTATTCAATTGACCCAAACACAAAGGCATTTTTCTTAAATACTGAATGCTCATGTACTTTTTTAATTAAAGCTTAAAAAGCTCTTAATTAAAGTCATAAATCACAGGCAGCAATTTCTACCTTAATCGTCTCGGCGGCCTCGATGTTTCCCCTTCTGTTTGCACGGTGACCTGCGCGGCCATCGAGGGGTGAGCCTGACCGTCACACTGAATTGATTACAGGGAGCAACAGCAGTGGGTGGGTGGGTGGGGGCCCCCTCTCCCTGCTGCGCTTCTGCCACGTGCCGGGTGCGGGGTGGCTAACGGGTGGCGCGCAAGCTGTCACACCCGTCCCGCCCACCCTCACGACCTCCGTGGTCCCTCCGCTGCTGGGACAGGACGGCACTCCGGGTTGGCTCACTTCTGGGAAGGCGGGCCAGCTTTAGTGGAAGGTTTGCGTGTCAGAAGGACCTGACCATTGATCAATATTCCAGGCCGTCACAAGCGGCTCTCACTAATGCTCACTCCAAGCGGGTTTACTGGGGCGTAACTGGCATTCGGGATGTTGCCCGTGTTCGAAGTGCACCACTTGATATGTTTTGAAAAATGTGCATGTCCGTGACATCCTCCCCACAGTCAAGATAACGAACGTTCCCAGTCCTGCCTCCAGAGGAGCTCCTCTCTGCCAGCCCCTCCCTCCCACCCCGGGCAACCACGGACCGACAGATAAGCACACGGTGCCTGTCCACTGGCTTCCTTCCCTCAGAATGGCTGTTTGGGGCTCCTCCCTGTGGCTGCACGAGGTCACCTTCTCTGGTTCCTGGGGAGCAGCTCTGAGCAGATGCACCTCAGGGCTCTTCTCGCCTGCATGAGCTCTGAGTTGTTTCCAACCTGCAGACGTTACTAATAAAACTTCTATGAAAATTCACATCCAAGTTTTCATACGGACACATACCTTCTTTTTCAGGTAAATACCCAGGAGCGACTAGATCCTATAGTATGTCGGTGTCTAGCTTTTTAGCTGCCAAGCTGTTTGTCAAGGCAGTTGACCCATCTTCCATCCCCGCCACCTTTGTGTGAGAGTTCCAGTTCCTCCGCATCCTTGCCAACACTCAGGATGGTCAGTCTCTTCATTCTAGACAACTCAGCTGTGTGCAGTGGTACCTCATCATGGGTTTAACTGGCATTTCCCAAGTGACTGACGACACTGAGCATCCTTCTGGTGCGTGTTTACCATCTGTACATCTTCTTTGGTGAAGTGTCCAAATATCTTTGCCATTTTCTTAGCGGACTATTCATTTTCTTCTTTTTAAGTGTTTGGAATTCTTTCTATATCCTGCATACAACTGCTTTGTCAGAAATACAGCTACAAATAGTTTCTTCTAGTCTCTCCTTGTCTTTTTGATACCTTAATGGTATCTTTCAAAAAGTAGAAATTCCTGCTTTTGAGGAAGCTTAGTTTATCATTTTTTCTCTTATGGATCATGCTTTTGACACCATGTGTAAGAAATGTTTGCCTAACCCAAGGACACAAAACTATCTCCTGTATTTTTGTCTTTTGTAGTTTAACACCTAGGTCTGTGATTCACTTCGAGTTAAATTTTGCGTCTGGAAAAGCTTTTCTTTGAAGTTCTATCCTTGTTTGCTCTCTGTGTTTTGGAACACTGTTATTAGGCGCATACACTTTAGGACTGTTATATCTTCTTGATGAATTGGCCCTTTAACACTGTGCAATAAACTCTTTTATCCCTGGAAGTATTTCTCTCAGAAATCTACTTTGACAGCAACACAGTCACTCCAGCTTTACGACAATGAGCATTAGCATGATGTATGTGTTTCCACTGTCTTATTTTTTAACCTATTTGTGTCTTTATACTTGTGTATTTCTTGTAGGCAGTTTATAGTCGGTTCTTGCTTTTTTAAAATTCAATCTAACAACCTCTGCTTTCTGATAGGGACAGTTCAGCAACTTTCATTTAATACAATTATTAGTGTGCTTAAGTTTGAGTCTACATGTTCTGTGTGGTTTCCACCTGTCCCGTCTGTTCTTTGTTCATTTCTCTTCTTTTTTTCTTTCAGATTAAGTATCTGTTATGATTCCATTTTATCTCCTCTTTTAGATAAGTAACTGTAACTCTTCGTTTTGCTGTTTTAGTGATGGCTTTGGGGGTTGTAATATATATCCTTGTTTATGGCACTTTAGTTCAGGTGATACTAAAACAACTCACTTTGTAATATGAAAACCTTACAATCGTTTACTTCCATTTCTCTCCCTGGCCTTTCTTTCTATACATTTTGCTTCTGCATATGTTGCAAACTCCCAATAAATCACTCTTATTTTTGCTTTAAATAGTTGGTTATCTTTTTAAAGTATTTAAGCAAAAAAATAAAATGTATTTTATAGGTATCCACATAGTCACCATTTTTGGTACTTTGTGTAAAAGCATATTTCCATCTGGTACCATTTTCTTTCTGCCTAAAGAACTTTCTTCGATGTTTCCTGTGGTGTGGTTCTGTTGGTGATGCTCTTCCAGAGGATTTTTCTCACGGGCATAATTTGATTACAAGCTAAACAGGAGTATATGCTAATATGAGAAAATGTAAGTTAAATTAGTTATAAATGAATAACAAACCAAAATGTGTGTAAACATTCAAATGACTATCTGAACAAATGTAATTTTGTTTTGTTTTTCTTAACTCATGTGACGTCCTTCAAAACATTTAGGGTAAAAATTCACAGGGATTCCAGAATACTTTTTCACTATTAAATTTTATTCATATAATGTTGACATCTCATAATTCATACTATAATTTTGACTCATGGGGTCTTAATTACTGTGTATGTGGTGTGTGTGTGTGTGTGTGTGTGTGTGAGAGAGAGAGAGAGTCAGTCATCAGGTCCTTCTATCACTGGAGTAAAGTTTTTAAATTTATGTTTCTAGAAATTAGAGTTCCCTGTTTATAGTAGTTTGAGCACAGAGAATAATTTGCAAAACATCAGTAAAGTTCTTTTCCTCCCCTCAAAAAATAAAAAACCACTTCTCATGTCTGACAGAGTCTCTGAAAGATATTTTCACTGGTGGATATTCTAGGCTATCACATTTCTCTTTCCTGGTACTTTAGCAGATTTGCTCCACTGCCTTCCAGCTTCTATTGTTTGTGGCGGGAAGTCTGCTGAGATTCTTGCATCGGTTCCTCTGTGCGTCCGTATCGTTTCCCCTCTGGCCGCCTTTAAGGTTTGCTATTTATCACTGCTTTTAAACAGTTTTATTGTGGCATACCTCGTGTAGTTTTATTCATCTTTCTTGTCCTTGGTGTTTGTTGAGGTCTTTGTATCTGTGAGTTTACAGTTTTCAACAAATCAGAAAATCTGTAATTTCTCTAACTTCTTTTGCCCCTCACATCTTCCCAGGATGCTAATGAGAAGCTTATCACATGTCATTCAAACACCTAGAAAGTGGACCCCACCTCCTCCGAGCCAACGCACAGAGACAGCCCCCCAGGGTGCCCACAGCTCCTCCACCCACCCTACCAGCAACGCTTCCTCCCAGACCACGGGAGACTTACCCGCAGAAACACAAATCCTAATTTCAATGGACTTACGTGAAATAAATTTGTTCTTATTGGAAAATGCATCAGCGTGTTCAGAAACATGAATTGTTCAGATGATAACCTCCTTTGGTAAAGAGCTATAGAAACAGTTAGCAGCAAACTTGGGCAGCTGTGTTTCAAGACCATACGGGGAGCTCCCTGCTTGTTCTCTTCAACGTGGAAAAGGGGTTTTGGAGCAAATGCTAGAGGCTGTACCTCTCAAGGTGAAGGGTTTCCCGGAGAACATCTCTCCATCCTTCACACCTGGTGGTGGAGAATCCAAGGCACTGAGAACCCATGAGAATTTCTCACTGGAAGGACTTCCAGACGGCAGGACCCACCCCCCACATGCAGCCACTGGGACCACGTGTGCACTTGCTCTCAGGGGGCTGTGGCCTCACTGCACATCTGACAGTGATAGCGGAGTCTCCGGGAGGACCCACATGCACATCTCCAGCCCTCACCCCCTGCTCCTGGGACACGTGCTTCAGACAGCACCCCCAGACTGACCGCCCCGACCACCAGGGGCCCAGCCCCTCAGCCCGGGCACAGTGGGTAAGGCCTGAAGGAACCCGGGTCACAGTCTGGCCAGCGACTTACTTGTCGTGTGGCCATGGACCCCTTTCTCACAAATTTTGCAGGATAAACTGTGCATGTCCCACACATCCCACCGGAGGAGCCAATGGTTATGAATGAAGCACATCCACTGTGAAATGTTGTCCAGAGACAAGAGGCCGGCACCTTCCTCTCACGGGCTTTTGAAAGTCTCCCACTTGTGACGTGACGAGCCGTTTCCTGGGCGATGGCTGCGTTTCTGTCTCGTCATTTCTACTCCCTGTGCAGCGATTCCTTGTGTGGGTGGGCTGTGACGTCATCCAACCAGTCCCTGTGGTCGGGCGCTGAGGTGGGCTTTACTTCTTCACTGTTATGAATGAGGCCCAGACGAACAGCCTGTCCATCTCTCTGTTGCTCGAAGGCGGCATTGCTAGGTGTGAGGGCACTTACGGCTCCTGAGACGATTACTGACCTACCCTCCAAAACGTACCAGCCGACACTCCCGTCAGTGGTTCACACGAAGCCCCGTTTTCCGACACTGTCCCCGGTCCTGACTATTAGGACCGTTTGTCTGAGTCCGATAGGCAAACGGTCCTCATTCAGGTTCCTTTAGAGACGAGGGGGCTGGGGACTCCCGTGGGCTGTTCCGTGTGTCGCTTCTGAGCGATACGTAGCCAGACTCTGCCCGCAGCTCCAGCCTCTCCACACCCCCTTTGCTGGCGCAGTCCACGGGTCTGTCGCTGCTGCGTTTCACTGAGAATCTGATAAGCGGAGACTCTGTACCAGTGGTCCTGACGCTTGGCAAAGGGGGTTGGATGTCCCCCGGGAGCAGGGGACACCAGGTTCACCTACTGTCTTGCGTGTGGTTTTAAGGGTCCAGGGCCCCTAGCTGGGCCCCCTGCCCAGGCCAGGAAGCAGATCTTCAAGTCCATCCCCTGACCTTGGTTGTTCAACCAGGAGGGGTTCTGCCCATGGCATCGTCTGGGTCAACCTCCAGCCTGGCGTTTTCTCTTTCATTCCCCGAAGACATAACAAGGGACCCCTTCAAAAGCCCAGGTACAACATGATTCCACTGCCCCAGCCCTCCCGGCCGGCAGCTCCAGCAGACAGACCCCATCAGCCCTACCAGGACCCCCGCCCGTGTGTCCCGGGCTGTGTGACCTCAGAGCCCAGGGCACCCAGGAAGAAAGGTAGCTCCCAAGCCTGGACCAGAAACCCCAGGGCCAAACCGTGGTCCTTGGCCATGACTGGACCCAAACTGGGCACATCGTGAAGGAGAAACAGCTTTCCTGGAACTTGGATAACAAATCACCAGACGAAGGTCGGTTTCAGTGAGTGCTCGCCTTGATCACATTCCATAAGCTCCAGAAGGAGCTGGGCGGTGACGCACGGCTGGGAGACAGCGGAGAGATGTTCACTGCGCCCGTTTCTAGGGACCTGTCCTTCGTCTTCCACCAGCCTCTCGGGGCCTCCGCACCCAGCAGGGGGAGAGAAGGTCTACGTAAGTGTTAAGCCAGAGCAAACAGACAGACCTTGTTTCCCCCGAGACCGACCCGCTCCCCGGCCCCACTCTACTGCTCAGCATCCACGCGGGTCAAGTCAGAATGGGCTGAAATGTCAGTTTTCAAAGAAGGCTATTAGCAGGTCAAACATAAAACTCCCGTCCGGAGTGCCGTGAGACGCAGACAGTGGAAGCCCTCTGGACGGCTCCCCGAGGAGGCCAACCAGGAAGCTGTGAGCCAGGCCGCCACGGGGACTGCAGCCCTGCCTGCATTCGCTGCTGGAATCGTCAAAATCGACACCCACGTCTGCAGAGGGTGAGCCTGCAAATGTGCAGGTTTCCTCCAAAGGCCTAGATCCACCTGTGGAGGCCACGGAGGCTCACATCTTTGTGCAGACGAGAACCGTAAATTTCTAGAAACGCTGTCCTCATGGAGGAAAAACGTGCTCTCCAAAGTCAGGCAGACAAAGCATGAAACTTACACAAAACACCGGAACATACACAACATTCAAGCTTCCCGCCACCATTTTTTTGTTTCTCTCTCTCTCTTTTTTTAATTGAAGTACAGTCAGTTACAGTGTGTCAATTTCTGGTGTGCAGCACAGTGTCCCAGTCGTATAGACATGCATGTATTTGTTTTCAGATTCTTTTTCACTAAAGGTTATTACAAATACTGAATACAGCTCCCCGTGCTGTACAGAAGAAAATTGGTTTTTATCTATTTTTATATATAGTGGTTATCATTTGCAAATCTCAAACTCCCAAATTTATCCCTTCCCACCCTCTTTCCCCCGGTAATCATAAGATTGTTTATTGTGTCTGCAAGTCTGTTTCTGTTTTGTGGGTGAGTTCATTAGTGTCCTATTTTTTCTTTTCCTTTTTTCTTTTAAGATTTCACATATGAGTGATTTCATATGATATTTTTCTTTCTTTCTCTTTCTGGCTTACTTCACTTAAAATGACGATCTCCAAGTCCATCCATGTTGCTGCAAATGGCATTATTTTATTCTTTTTTCCCATCACTATTTATTAATAACAAGAATGAGATTTGCTGTTTTAAATTCAAAAGAACCACCACCACAGACCCACCATGTGGACAGGCGCACAGGAGAGCTTTGCGGACATTTGGCCTCGGGCCCCAGGTACCCCACCCACACCCCCAGACGGGTGGGGCGGCTGCACCTGGACGGTGCTGGTCCCACCAGGGCCCTTTGACCTGCTCTCTCTAAGACCAGAGACTAGGTCCCCCATCGCCCAACTTCAGATCAAAAGTCAACGAGAAGATACGAGCAAGAAGGAAGATTTGTCACCATCCGTGGGCAGAAGCAACGTCTGATTCTTGCATTTTAGGGAATCAATGCTTGCTCGTTAAGCTTTGAAGTTGCAAAGGGCTAATAAGATATGCGAATTTTAACTAAAAATCTGTCAACTGGATAATTCCTGAAAATTACACTTGGGGAACAGAGGGCCGGTGACAAATGCACGGATGCCCTTTGGTTCATCTGGTGAACACGCAGCGAACACTTCTGTGTGTGACGTCACGGGGAACAGAACAGACAGGCCTCCGCTCTCTCTCAAGACTGTTCTAGAAAGTTCAGCCCTGATGGAGGCTTTAAATTGTAATCTGACTGCAGAGATATTTACAGCGTTAACAGAGTTGATTTCTCTCCAAAGAACGTGTTCTTTAAAAAGAATGTGTGTACAGATCGCGTGTTTGTAAATACAGGGAAGCACTGAAAAGCAAATAGAAACATTTCCTACTCCTACCACCAGAAAAGAGAAACACCCGCCGTTTACGGCCCCAGAATTACAAGCAGACGTAAGTACAGACGGAATCGCGCTCACACACAAACAGCAGCTTTTCCACAACCACAGGCGCACACGCCGCAAGCTGGCTGGAGATTTCCTGCAGTGGCAGTGAGGGCAGCAGTCGTGTGGCTGGCGACCAGTCGCGAGACACCGCGGGCTTTGTCCCGGGTGTCGGCTGTTGCCCTCCGTCCGGTCAGAGGTACGAAGGCTGAGGCTGAGGAGGGGGTCCGCCGGCACCGCGAGCGGCCCCAAGCGCTCTGGGCCGACCCCGCAACCACGACAGCCCTGCTCGCTCCTGACCTGAGCGGAACGCCCCTCGGCGACCTCAAGGAGGACAGGGCGCGGGGCCGCCTGTCCTGTCTCCTCCACGCGGGTGTCACTAGGACTACAGGGGTGCATCTGGGGACCGCATTTTGTTCCTCAGGGAAACACATGACGTCAGGAGATGCGTTAAAGCTCAGCGCAGCCATCAGGCCACACGTGGCCCTCGCCCGCTGCAGTGAGGTCGGGTGTGCACTGAGGTTTGCACACTCACCTCTCACCCAAGGTCACAACTGCCTCAAGCTGCCTCTGAACGATGTTTGTAGGCACTCCTGTTCGAGAGAAAAGTCAGGGCCGTGTCCTCCCTGCCCACGGGACACAGGTCCGCCTCGTGATGGCCCCCCACCCCCTGGCTGGGTGCTCAGTCGGGGGAGGACGGGGAGCTGGCAGGCGCTTCGCGCATCCTGATCAGAGAGGTCCAGGGTGGTTGTTTTTCACTTGTTTGTGGTTTCAAAGTTCCAGGCACCAATCTGGACCCTGAGCTGGGGCCTCGGGACTGGTGTGAGCCTCCCATCCAGAGCATGCAGCCCCCGGGGAGGGGACACCAGAGGGTCTGCCAAGGACCAGGCCGCACGGCCCCACCTCTGCCCTTCTCCCGGCGGGAGCCCTTCCCAGGTGAAAACGCCGGGGCCTTTGCCAGAACTCACACTTGCCCCTCTTGGATGTGAGCGGAGGAAGCGGCTACCGCCCAGCGTGCTAAGTGCCCTGCGTCACCCTCACGTGGCAGAGCTGTGGCTCGACTGGCCTCCCGTCGGACGCTTTTCTAAACGCAGTTCCTCCCAGCAGGAGGCTCCCTCCCTTCTCCAGAGCCAGCCTCCAGAGCAGCCTTTTCCGGACCAGCTGAGCTCATTTCCTCCCACACAGCAGGCTCCCTGCGCTGGGCTGCGCTGGGCTGCTTACCCTGCTGGTGGGTCCCACGTCCCTTCCTCCGCCTCTGGGCCGTCCAGTCTCCTGCAGGTCTCATCCTGGGTGCCGCTTCTTCCAGGAAGCCTTCCTAGACAGCCAGTCGGCTCGGTGTCCGTGTTGTGTGCACTCAGAGCCAGCCCTCCCCTGCTGAAGACCCACAACCTCCGGCGGCACCCGCTACTCTCTGCCTGCCCCCTCCCCTCGAGCCCCGGCAGCGAGGTTCCAGCTGTGCGGGGCCACCGCTCTGGGTCCAGGCCCTGCCAGGGCGGACACTGAGGGAGGCTGCACTCACCGACTGTTTGTGAAAAAATTCCTCCACGCTCGCAGTGAAGTCCTCTCCCCTCCAGGCCCTGTCCCCGGGACATCAGCATCCTGTGGCCATCTGCCGCCCTGGCAGGACCCAAGGCAGCTAGGATCACGAGCGGAGGCACTGAGGTTTAGGGGTCCCCGTGAGTGCGCCTTCAGAGCGTCAGATGGGGAGGTCAGCTCTGCCACCGAACCCTAGAGCTCCAGCCCGACCTGTGTCCGCCGCCAACACGCCACCTCCCAGACGTGATTTATGGTTCATTTCCATGAACCGCAGCCTGTCTTTTTGGTTTGGTTTGTTTCTGACATGGTGTGAAGGTGAGAAACCTCACTTAGGGTTGAGTAAGGTGGCAGCTGAAAGATGAAGCGTGACCAGAAACCCAACATGGAGTTGGTGTCACTGAGAGAGCCTGTCACATGCGGCCAGGAGGCCACTGAGGGAGGGGGGCCTATGCCCGGCTCAGCCCGGATGGAGTCTGACCTCTGACCACTCGTTGTCCTCATGAAGGCGCCCGAACGTCACCAGAAAATGAAGATACTCCCGGACCCTGCCCCGAAGTCCCTCGTCACCCCTTGAGGAAATGTTTTCTGAGTGTGTCGCGGGAGACCACAGCTCTCAGCGGGCGACTCTTAACAGCCTCGTGGATTTTGTCCTTATCAGCCCGACTCCTTCCCTTCCCTCAGACACTCTCGCTTTTCCTGAACCTGCGTCTTCTGCAGCATCACTCTTAAGACCCCAAACACTCTTTTCTTATGTGCAGCCTCCTGCGTTATTTTTTGTTTGACGGCAGGGCTGTGACTGTCGTTTCTGTGTCTCACGTGTCGCTTTTACAAGTTTAATTTCATAAGCAGGAGATACATACAGATATGTAAGCACAGTTACTCATACATTATAGCACGTGTGCACACATGTGCGCGTGTGTACATGTGCATGTCATGCATGTATGTATAGACATGCATGGGTGAGAGTGCAATTACGTGTGTGTCCACATCTGTGTATGGATACGTGTGTGCATGTGTATACATATGTATATGTGTTCGTGTATATGTCTGTGCAGTTACATGTGTACATGTGTTGTATTGTGCAATTGTATGTGTGTATATGTATGCGTGTGTGCGCACATGTGTGGACTGTGTGGGTACATGAGTGCATGCTTATACACATGTGTGTTGTGCATTTGTGTAAATGTATGTGTGCATCTGTGTAGTAAGATGTGTGTGCACATGAGTGTGTATATTGTATGATGTGTGTACAGGTGCATGTGTGTATGTAAATGTGCATGTGTGTGAAGGAGGGCACATGTGTGTACACACGTGTGTGCGGTTACATGTGTTTGTACACGTGCAGGCGTGTGTTGTACATGCATGTGTATGTGCGTGTGTGTATACAGCTGTGTGTGCAGGTACATGCGTATGCACACATATACACATGTCTGAGTGTATACGTGCATGTGTGTGCACATATATACACGTGTGTGCATATGTACGTATGTGTATGTGTGGATACTTGTGTACTGTGAGTCCCCTGCTCTGAGGGACAAGTGCTCAGCCAGACCTGCCTGTGGCCTCGGCTCCCAGGACTCAGGGCTGGGGATCCCCACGCCCCCCCTGGGAGCTCCCACTGGAAAGTAACAAGCTGTCTGAGTTAGAACAGTTTCCTGGGTTCACGTCGTGCTGTCCCACCTCTGATGCCCTTTAGAAATCAGATCAAAAGAGAAATTACGGAGCACTGAGCGGGGTGGGGGGGCGCACTCGGGCAGTCTTAGCCTCGCCAGGCAGTGAGGCCCACGGCGGAGACCAATGCAGGAGCTGACTTCCGTCCAGCGGGAGAGCACGACGGGAACTCCTGGGGGCTGCCACTTGCGGGGCTCTGTCTGATGAGCTGAGTTAAGTGTGGCGCCCTTGACCCTCTGGAATCTTCTCGGTCGATGCTCCAGCCCCAGGGACCAGGGGCCCCCCGTCACCTGCGCTGCTGCTGGTTCAGCCCAGCGTTGCCCGCACGGCCCGCCCCTGCTCGGACGATTTCACGCCTGGCCTCTTGGGTCCGCTAAGTGTGCGGTGCGTGCGTGAACGTCCGCCCGTGCTCCATCACGGAGCCGTGTGCACTGCATTTAGCTCATTACTGAGTCTTTTGGGTCATTTCTCTCTCTCCCCGTTTTGCATAAACTTGTTGGCATTTATATTCAGAATGTTAATATAATGTTAAGTAATGATAAACCATAAATCAGCAGAATAACGCTCCACTGTGTGTCAAGTAGGCCAGATCTCAAATAATTGCCACTTGATATTACGCTGCAAAGAACACTGAAATATATTGGCAACATCTAAGTGAACGTTAATTATCAGTCGTTTATATGAGAAATCATTGAGGTTCTAATTTCCTCTGGACCACTTGTTAAGACCCAGAATATGGACTCAGATGGATGGGAGCCCCAGGGTTACCAACCGCCTGTGCAATAGTTAGCCAACGACAGCCGCCCCCAGCCACACTGAGAGAGCTCTGCCCCAGGTCTGCTTTCTCACGCTTCCTGGGGGAACGTTTGGCTGTTCTCCACTTTGTAATTGTTTTTCCTTACTGACACCGAGATTAACATGCCTCACGAGTGGAAAACGTCCTACTTTCCAGTGAGTCCCTGTCAATTTCCAGCATCACACGGCGTTCCCTCCACTCGCCGTTTGGGTCTTTCGTTACTCTCCTCTCTCAGAAGTTACCCAGTGTCTTCGTGGTTAATAAGGGCTTCCTGATCGCCCTTAATCACTTTGTTAGCTTCCGTTGCAAATTCGGGGTTGGTATTTACTTATCACTTTATGCAGGATTCATTCACCGGAGGGATCAATAAATCACACTCGTGGCCCCGTGGAGAAGGGAAGCGAGAGGAAAACAGCGAGCGTGGTCCTTCCCTTCAGCTCGGCCATGGGGTCTTCTGGGGGATCCTGCTCCCCACCACGAGGGCGAACAAAGTGAGGAGCCAGTGGGGTCCTGGCCGTCGGTCCACCCAGCGCGCCTTCGGGACTGACCTCACCTCCGCCTGAGTCCTGGTGCAGAAGGAGGTTGAAGCCAAACTGAGCTGCCGTCCCGCAGCCCCGCAGCCCCGCAGCCCCGCAGCCCCGCAGCCCCGCATACAGCCTGCCCGCTGGCCTCTCCACCCCTGGCACCACTGCCTCGTCCACCCCCCGCACGGAGCCTGGACGAGCCCCACTCCCAGGAACAGCGCTGGTGATGAGCGGAGCAGGGGCTCAGGGCCGCAGCTGCCCTGAAGCCATTTCACCCTCACCTTGTGCAGGAGGCACAGTGATGCTCCCGCTCTCAGGCAAGAAGACAGCACGGCTGGGACGTGGAGGAGCAGGGATTCCAGGTCCATCTGCCTCTCGGGCCTGCACAGGTCACCTCCGCAAGCCCCAGTGCCAGCTCCCCTCCGTCAGGGCACCCAGGGGCCACCTCAGCACCTCCCCCTGGCTTCACTGTTCCCCAGAGGCCAAGTGGCTGGTCCCACCGCCCTCCCTTCAAGACCCTCAGTGCCCACCCCACTCCCTGGGCCTCCTTCAGCTTCACAAGGCCCCTAGAAACTTCTGCTCCAGCTGAGGCCATCATATGGAGCCTCAGACCTGGGGATACCTGACCAGCTGACCGTACAGGAAGAGGGCAGTCCTGTCCAAGAGGAGTGTGCCCCTCTGAGCCAGCGGAGCCCACGGCGGGCAGAGGAAGGCAGCTTGTCCAAGGCACATCAAACTGATGGACTAGCAGATTTGCAGACCCCGATTTGACACAGCAGGGACCCCAATCCCCCTCCCCTATGTGCACACGGGACTCCGACTTCCCCATCGGAGCCCATGTCACATGCAGTGTGTTTTCTGGTTGGCACAACCACTCCCTGGGGACACTCTGAGACCCTTGCGCGCAGAGAACTGTGTACACATTATGTCTATAGTCTCAGCCCTTAGCAGAGAGACTGGCTCCACCAGAGAGGCTGGACCAATACTCACATGAATGAATGAATGAGCGAGGCAGGTGTGAGCGCCTTGGCGCCGCTGTGCGCCTGGTGCCTTCCAGCCCCCAGCAAGCCAGGCTTCTCTGGACCTCCTCAGCCTCAGGGGAGCTGGTGTACCCCCGGGGGTGTCAGGGAAAGAGATGCCGCCATGCCTCGCTCCTGCCCAAAACGACGTTCAGTGTTTGCTTTCACTCCTTGTTCATAGACATTTGCATTTTGATCACTTAAGACATCATGGAGACACAAAAGGAGAGCCCTGCCAGGTCGCCTCTTCTCCCCAAGCACAGGCATCAGCAAACCTGCACAGAAATGCTAACTCCACTGCCAGCAGGTGCTTCCTCCAGGCTTCATCCGCATCTCCTTCCTGACCCCTGACATCGATTTGCACTGGCCTGTTACCAAATTAGCCCCATAACTGTGCTGCCAGCTGGCGGTGGGCACAGGGGTGGGGCCAGCCTCGGCTTCCTTGTCTGAATCCCAGGAGCTGGGACCCCGACACGGAGGGAGAGGGAACGGCGGATGGGGCACCCTCCCAGGGCAGCAGCAAGCCGGGCATCACTCACGCTGGGCCCCCTGCCCGAGCCAGGGGTGCCACTCGCGGCCAGCGGGATGGAGCCGTCTCCCTGGCAACGTGTCCCAAGGCATCAGGGGCTCGTTCCAAACCTGGCTCTGAATCTGCTGCTTAGCAGAAGGCAAGCTCCCCACGGTTTTTATGGGGGGTACTTATCACATGTTCACAGACAACATAAACATAATTTTAAGTATCAAACATCTTTAATGTCTTTATTTCTCAGGAAGTGACAGTAAGCGCTCCTCTATTAACAGGCAGTTTCCTGTAAGGAGCAGATAAAGCGTCTATTCTTCCAGGTTCTCCGAGGAGCACCCTCCCTTCCTCGGCCCCCACCGCAGTCCTGGCCGCCCCTCCTTCCTTCCGAGCCGTTTCAAGTTCGGCCTCTCTCGAGATGCCATTCAAACTGAGCCAAATCCGAATCCTAGCTTTGAAAACAACGCCCACGGTTTCTCACGTTTCCTGATGGTTCCGTGGGCTCTAACTTCTCGGCTTTTTTAGTTCCAATGAAAACTGACTTTGTAAAGCCCTCTGGGAAGGCAGTTTTGCAGTGACCAGACTCCCGGAGGACAGGCCAGCAGAGGGACCGAGGGGAGGCACACCTAAGAGGCAGGCAGTGTCCCTGGAAATCAGCCCATAGCAAGGGGCTCAGCTCACTTTCACAGCTGGAGCCGATTGCCCAGAAGTGACCAGCACGGCAGAGGCCAAGGGCACCAGCTTCCTTGAGGACAGTCTACTCCGGCCACATCTCCGAAGTTCAGACTGGGCCTCTTCCCTCCGCTTGGGCCTTCCCACTGGGCAGACGGGTGCTCCCCACTAGTAACCCGCCCACTCCTCCGCCTCTTCCGCTCTGAGAAATGAACCAAGGCGCTCAGACTGCGACCCGCACTGCAGAGGATGTGCTGAAAGGAGGAACTTCAAACTTCAAACCACCTTCAAACTGGGCTCTCGAATGAAAGGGGAAAGGCTCAGGGATTCTGCGAGCTGCTGCCTGAAGAAACAGGCCACTTCCAGAAGCATAAGTGGGTCCCAGCAGCTCGCAGGGTTCGTGGGCACCCGCTTGCCTCTACTGCCCCCAGGCAAGGCCTGGGGTTCCCTAGATTCCTAGAAAACACTTCCCAGGAACGCAGTTTCCAGACAGAAGTTATGACCTGTGGAAAGGAATCACAGTCCTCCCCCTTTAAAGAGGACTGTGGACCCAAGGAAGCGAAGGGGGCCTCATCGGGCCCTCGGACGGGGTGAGCTGAGAGGTGCCTCCTACCAGCTGGCCAGCGGGACCAGACTTACAGAAACAAGTGCAGTGACGCCTGAGCTGCGGGGGCCCTGGCTGCCTCTGCCCCACCCCCGAGCGGTGCCCCGCGTCCCCGGGAGCGGGGCTGCGGTTGCTCAAGACCCACAGGCGGTGGGTGTTACAGGTGAAAAGTCTCAGATCCTGGAGTCAGACCGACGGAGGCTCCAGCCCCAGCTCAGCCTCTGTCAGCTGTGTCTTCGGGCTAAGGTCCATTACCTTATGCACAGCTGAGGCCAGAATTACCCAGTGCACCTTCTGCCCCCGAGTCAAGAGGGACTCGTGTGAACCCCTGGAGCACAGGAAGTGTCCAGTGAGCACCCACTGCCCACATGAACCCACTAGTCTTTCCACGACCCCCCGGGATCTGTGCAGGGGAGGACTCTGCGTTCCGGGCGGTGCAGGACGAGGTGGTCTGTGTCTGCACGATGGCCAGTGGAGGGCCGGAGACCTGACGGCCCTTCCAGGGACAGCACGGAGTGGGAGCCCCCCAGACAGCTCCTGGATGTGCAGACTGTGCTCAGAAAGCCTTGGGTGAGGGAGCAACCCAAGGGCCTCCAGGGAGGGGAGGAGGGTGGAGGGAGGGTTAGCGGGTGGTGACACATGCGGAGCACGAAGCGGCCCACGAAGACAACTCGCAGCCAGCCTTGCCCAGGAGCTGCTCTCTGCGCACCCGGAGCCCCTGCCCACGGACGCGCCGCGAGGGGAGGCCGGCTCGCCAGGCCCCGCTTCACTGAAGACGAGGGCACCGCCGTGGCGCGGCTTCTCCCTGACGCGGCAGGACGGCCACGCCGGGACCCCCTGCGGACTGACACCCAGTGCAACATCCAAAACCGACCACCTGCAAACAAAGGTGGTGGAAGGTGCTGCCCCGGCTTTGAAGCACTTCCAAAGCGTCTTTGCTGGCGCTTGTTTTCCCCCCGTTCATTTGTGGCCCTTTCTGCTGCCAAGTGGAGAAAACCAGTTCACCTTTTCTTTTAGTTTTAGAACATTTTCTTAACAGTCAACTTTTATCCCGCAAGTTGTGTCTTTTTTTTATGTTTCCTGACTTAAGCATAAGACCCGCCCCCCGTGTGCCCCCTGCGGACGGACGGGCTCCCCGGGGGAGCAGCGGGGCTTGGGCGCCTGTCGGGCCCGCACAGCTGCAGACACGGGCGCTAAAACCTGGGGGCCCCGCGGCCCCTCTGCCAGGCAGACCGCCTTCCTCGGAAGCGACGCCGAAACCTGCCTCTCTCCATCCTTCAGCAGGCGCTCCTGTTGCCAGTAGCCATAGCGGTGTCCAGGCTTTGGTCCCGTCCCAGGAAGACTTCAGAGACAGGAGCGGAGGTCAAGAGAGGGGAGTGGGGACTTACTCAGGGGCGGACAGCGCACCCCCAAGGGCAGCGCCGCCCCAGGTCCTCCGGCAAGCTGGTCACACAGGCTGTAAAAACGAGTGGCAGGGTGTTCCCGGGGAGGGAAGGGGCTGGGGTCGTGTCCCCTGATCTCTGGCCCAGCTCCACCTGCCTGAGGGGAGGTGGGATCTCCGTCCTTACTTGGTCTGGACGGGACGTCACAGTGTGGGTGCGTGGCGGGGCCTTCTAGGCTGCAAGGCTGATTCCATTGAAATGAGGGCAGAATGAGCAAAAGTTACACGTGGACACTGCAGAGTCCTGCCTCTTCCCACCTCTCTTTGTCGGCCTCCAGGCCACTTGTCACCCTAAAATGTGTGACCACTTATCAGCCCAGAGCTTCCTGCTTTTCTTTCTCTTCCCAGGGTACCCCTGGTGCTTGCATGATGCAGGGTTTCCTGTTTTTGGCCCCTGCCCCTTCTCTCTGCCCAGTTCCTGCCGTTTGACCCATGTCCCCCTTTCTCTGCTCATATCTAGCTGTCTGCCTGCTCTCACACTCCCTGCGATCTATTGGATATTTGCAGATATTTTCAATCACATACAAAACAGTGATGGGAAGGAGAAGGTGAAATTGGTAACGCTGTGGACCCCCAAGGGCCACCAGGACCCTGGGGATGCTGGGGACCAGGCCCCACCCTCCTGCCTCCGGGCCCCGGGTACCTGGTGCACATCAGCCACCAACCCCACCCACAGTAGCCATGGGGGAGCCGGGACAGGCCTGGGAGCAAGCCCTCTGGGAGGCAGAGAGCCCTGGACCTGTGGGCACCAGGGCCAGGGTCACGAATGGAGCCACCGCAGCCCAAGGGCCGCCCCACCAGATGGCCGATGTCCCTTGCAGAAAACAAAGAACAAACAGTTCAAGCCTTTTTGAGAAGTGTGAAAATGCTAATGTCATAAGTGATCACAAATCCCCGACTGTCGCAGTAGTGAGGGCGGATAGAAACACAGCTTTACTCCACTTATAAAGCAGGAAGGAACATGCTGTTTGCAGCAAGAGATAAAGGAAGGCGTCCATGTGCACACCCAGGCCGCGCGGTCGGCTGCACGGCCAGCCCCCGAGGCCGGCGAACCTTCTGGAAGGCCATCTGCAGGAGCGTCCAGTGCTGGGTCCGCGTCCACCGGTTACCAGAGAAAGTCCCCTTGCGTCTTTCAACAACGCCTTTAACCTTCAAAGCTGCGCTGTGCTTGGAGCTCTGCAGCCCTAAGGGGACACGTCCTCTGTGTTTGAAATTGTTCTTTCTCACAGAATCAGATCAGGTTCAAATTTCCTATTTTACCAGAGCAAAGTCTTCTCATTCCCACTCCTAACTCCCGCAGGACATGCTCACCTGAGGGCGGGCCAGCCGGGCCGGCAGCCCTCCGCCCAGCCCGGGGCCGGGGCCGGCCTCTTCCTCTTTCTGACCACAGCTTTAGCAACTTGATAACTAAACTTAATTACCACTAAAAATGACCAGAGGCAAGGTCTTATTTATGGCTGACCATAAATAATTGTGCACAGACAATAATTTTAAGGATAAAAAAGTGAAATCTGAAGTTTTTGTAAAAAGGAAGACAGAGTATCATTTCTTCAGCCAATATTTATTGAGAGCCTACTATGTGCTGGCTCGGGGCTGGGACACCCCACTAACAAGCCGGGGGCAGGTGGAGGTGCCATCCTCGTGGGAGACGGCAGGTGAGGGGGACAACAGAGGAGTGGGGACAGCTCCCCAGGCAGGAGACACCTCGCAGACTGGTCCCAGGTCACGTTCCCCGTTCCCAGCTCTGACAAACCCCGGTGCGGGAGGAAGGAGACGTGTGGGGGAGGGGGAGGGGGAGGGGGGAAGCACCCCAGGGTCTCCTCCAGTCTTCCTGGGAGTCGGGAACAGGGCATGGGGACCAGACCTCGGCACTCACTGATCAGTCTTGGAAGCTGCCACCCCTACGATGACCCGCCGACTCCTCCAGCTGAGGGCCAGTCCAGAGATGACCTGGCTGGGCGCCTGCAGCCGCCAACACCCAACAGCACGACAGGAGCATGTCGGTCCTGGAGGGAGACGGGGCGGCTCGGATGCGCCAGCACAGACCTGCGTGGGACGAGGAAGCAGATTTGTAGCAGCTCTGTGCTCTGGCGGGGACCACAGCAACACCTAGAGTTTGCTCTTGAGAAAGAGTGGAGGACAAGGTGAACATTGTGGGGGGTGCGGAGGAGGTTTAGAGCTGGGGGAGAGAGGAGCAGGGCTGGGGCGGTGGGGGAGGGGAGCTACAGGGGGACGTCGTGGTCTCTGAGCGCACGGGGCGCATTCCTGAGCGCTGCTTCCTTCCTCTCACTGTGCATGCTATCATCACCCCCTTACTACAGGTGAGGAGACAGAGGCTGTCGTCTAAACCAAGGTCACAAAACGAGGAGGTGAACCTGGGGGTCCCCAGGCTGCCGTCTCTGGGACCCAAACGCCCAGCCCCCTCCCCCCTGGGGTGGTGGGTTTGTGGGACGCCCCCCTCCCCCTGTGCCTTCCACGTCCAGGAGAAGAGCGTTCCGGACATGGGCTCATTGCTGGCAATCAGAATAGCAGTTCCCTGGAATTAGCTTCTGTGACGGAAAAAAAGAGCATAATTTAAAACCAGACAGATCTACCCATGAATATTCAGCTCCCAGGCAGACAGCGAAGCCAGCCCCCAGATCAGGCTCTCTGCGGTGCGTTCGGAACGTTTCTCAAAACAGAGAGCTTGTGCGCTCGCCGGTCCAGATTTACAGGGATAATTGTGTTTCTGTAGCTTTTGTAGTTTCCTCCTGCAAAAACTTCCCTTTTTATGGGACTGTTCCTAGTGCTCTGAATGCTCTAAATATGCATGCCATCTGGAAGGTGTAATTTGCTGTTCAATTACTTTTCAGTCTCCTAAGAATTCTGCTTTTTTCCCCAATGGTTGTTGCTTCTTATGAAAAGTTGCTTCCCTTTTTTTAATCTATAGTTTTCTTTAAAGTGTCCCTGAAACCCATATTGTGTTTTGCCCTTGATTATTTTATCAAAATGATACTGTAATTTCTGTTGCGAAGGAGAGAAAATGACATATACCTGTACCTGGAGGCTGACGTGGGTCAGTATCTTAAACACACCATGTCAGCTTATGACAGCCCGGTCCTCCCAGTGACTACATCTATTTGTTCCCCACGAGCTGGGGCTATGCTGGGAACCAAACAGTTCACTGGGCAGGGGCCAGGGGTGAGAGTCCAGCGATCCCAGTGTGGCAAGAGCGGGGTCGTGGGCACAGGACGGGCGTCCCTGGCAGCAGGAGAAGTCCCGGGGGCTGTGCCTGACGCCTGGGCTCCACTCGGAGGGTTAAGAAGGAGCTGGCCAGACGTGGGAAACAGAACGGCTTCCTGGGCGAAAGGCATGACCCAGGCATGGGTCCCGGGACAGACGGGAGGAGCAATGCCCAGAAGCGTATGAGGAACACGGACCAAGCGATGGTTAGGTGACCTGTCCAGAGCAAGCGAAGAGGGGAAGAGGGAGGCAGCACAGGCATTAATTTGGGTGAGACTTGGACCGAGAGACAGCTAAGAGGATGCTCAGTGAGCTGGAAAGAGGGGGAACCTTTTTCTAATCACACAAAATCCGGGGGAGGAAGGACTTTCATTAGATCAGAGGGAAAGTGGACTTCAAATCCTTCCTGAATCCCACTTAAATGCATCGCCCTACATCAGCGGATTTTTCAGAGCCGAGTTCCAGGAGGGGCTGGGGGCTGGACCACTCTCCCACCAAAGCTGTGAAGCTGGGATCTGAGCCAGCAACACCTCACGTTCTCCTGAACTGGAAGTTTCTTCACGAAATGGCAAAATATGTTAAAGTTTTTGTTACTTTCTTTTGACTTGTAAGATGACAACGACTTGATGTTGTGCAAAGGCTTGTAATTAAGTCGCACAAGAGCCAGTGGCCCCGACTCTAATGAGGCGAGACACCGCGGCCACCCTGTTGCCATTACTCCTGAGGTCTCTTCTTCACTGGAGATGAAAAGGCCTCCAAAAATCCCTTTTGATCGAAAGGAACACAAAAGAGGGGAGATTCTTCAGAAATGCGCAGCACTGCTGTTCACTGTGCGAGACACGAAAAGATGGATAAAGAAAAATCGGTCTTCGGAGAAAGATGCCGGGAGACCAGGTGGGTTGGGGGCAGTGCGGCATGGGGTCGGGGCTTGTGTGGGTGGGGCCAGGAGGGAGGTGGGGCTGGCAGGGGTGTGGCTGGTGGGTGGGGTCATGAGGCAGGGTTTGGGGGCGGGTTGGGGTGGGGCCAGAAGGGAGGTGGGCTGAGGAGGGGCGGGGCTGGTGGGTGGGGTCACGCGGCAGGGCTGGGAAGGACGTGGGGCTGAGTGGGTGGGGCCAGAGAGGGAGGCGGGACCCCGGTGGGTAGGGTGGCCCAAGCAGGACACAGAGTGACCAGCACAGAAAAGGAGGCCGTGGGCACTCTGCTGTCCCTGAAGCAAAGCCCAGGATGCCACACTGAACTGTCCAGAGCACTGTAGGTCACTGCCCCGCTTTTGAGAGTCCTGGGAGAAATCAGATGCTGCTTGTCTTTTAATCCTGCTTTTCTCTCCCTCCCGAGCAAACGCCCAGGCCTGGAAGGACGCAGCCCTGCTTGGTCCTTAGTTTGCTGCTCTCTTTCCCTTCCCTTTCCCCTGCTCCTCTTCCTTCTCTCTCTCCTCCTTTCTCCCTCTCCCCCTCCTCCCTTCCCACCCAGCCAGCAGCCCTCTGGTGGACCACTGGCAAGTGCTCAGACAGGGGCACTAGTGGATGGGTGGGAAGTGCCCCCCTGCTGGCACCAGCCCTCCACTGTCTCCAGGGAGACCAAGCAGGAAGGACAGACGGCCCGGAGGAGCTAGGCACGAGGTGCATGTGTCAGGGTCCTGGGGCTGCTCTAACAAAGTGCCCCAAGCTGGGTGCCTCAAAGAACAGAACTGTGTTCTCTCACGTTCTGGACGCCGGGGGCCTGAAATCAAGGTGTGGGCAGGGTCACACCCCCCAGAGCTCTAGGGGAGGACACTTCCTCTAGCAGCTTCTGCAGGCCCCTGGCACTCCTTGGCCTGTGACCACATCACTCTCACCCCTGTCTCCGTCTTCACAGAGCCTCTCCTCTCTGTGTCCCTGTTTTCTCGTCCCCCAAGCCCCACAGGGCTCCGCACCAGCCTCATACAGGGCTCTGCCCTCAGCCTGGTGGTGAACCCCCACCCCCCCTTGCCCCCCACTGTGCCCATAGCTTGTGAAGGAGAGCACCCATCCAGGGCTGCCAGAGGGAAGCTGCGGGGCCTCAGCCGTGGGGAGGCCGCTGAGAGGGCCCTCGTCCCTCTGGGTGAGTTACTAGTTGTAGCTGACTTCACGTACTAGTTACTAGTTGTAGCTGACTAGTTGAGGCTGACTTCACTTCCAGCAAACAGTGGCCAGAGCCCTGCACCCCCACTGCTCAGCCTCACTGGTTATAACAAAATGGATGACAGCCCAAACCACATGAACCGATGGCATTGCAATTAATGTGAAAAAGGCAGCCATCTGCAAGCCAGGAAGAGGCGGAGCCCTCCAGGTCGGGAGTCTGTCCAGCTTCTCAGATAAGGTTCTCCTTCCAAACGGGTTAGAACGAGGGGAGAGAAGGAGAGACAGAGGTGTGCAGTCCAAGCTGCCAGCCCAGGGGCCGGAGTCCAGCTCCCAGGCGGCACCCAGCAGATGCTGGAAGAGAATCCCCGGGAGGCCGCCCAGCCCTCCGAGCTCGCGCCCACACACTCTCCATTTAAAGGAGCGCAGGCTGGCAAATCCTCTGTGCTTATGTTTTCCTCTGTCACATGTCCCGGAAGTGGGTCCCAACACCTGTAGATACTCAAGGGCTTTCCTCGTTCGTGACATTTCAAAATGGACCCAAAAGCGATTATTTCACGCAGTAAATCCAGGCGCTAGGACAGCGTCAGGAGGGACTGGCCGCTCGCCTCCCTCTCCCTGTTGGGAGGGAGGCGGGGAGGAGGGGACAGGCACACTCGGAGGCCAGGTCCCCACGGAGCCCCGGGCCCTGGAAGGAGCCGGGCGCCCAGCTCACACAAGACAGCCACCAGCCGGGCGCGGGGCTGTCCCCGCTCAGGACTCAGGGACAGTGAACACAGAAGTCGGCCCCGCCACGGGGCGTCGCGGGCTTTTTCAGAGACTCGCTCACCTACCAGCCACGTGGTCCACATCATTTTTATAATTTCGGATAAAAATGACCGCAGTCATTGCAGATTTTTTTAAAACCCTTCTCCTGGAAAAGGTGATTTATACTATTTTTTTCTGTTCTTTCTTAAAGGCAAACGACCATGCCTGCGGCTGTAGTCACAGGAGTAAAGACCAAGAAGCTGGTCTCCCGAGTCCTGACTCTGGAGGCTGTGGGGGAGGCTGGTTCACCTCCTGCGCAGAGCGGGCTGTCACACAGCGGCGACGGGGGGCAAGACGGCAGTGCTTTCACGAGCGTCCCGAGACATGCGGAGTGCTCGACATCACCCTTCTGCCCACCTGTGAAAAGCCAGCTCTCGCTGCCGTTTGACACAGCGTGCTTGTGGATACTTTCCGGAAGCCGTGCCTATGGGGCAATATGCTCTCTGCGCGACGCACCAGCCGTCCTGGGGTGAGGAGGACAGACTGCTACTTTAAAGGCGGGGCAGGAGGTGGCCCGTGTGCAGGGGGTCCCACTGGATGGCGTTTTATCCTCGGAGGACTTCCACGATCCTGGGATGCGCCTGGGGTCTCCGCATTCGCCGGCTGGGACCCTAGCCCCCCGGGGGCACCTGTGGCCTGGGGCTCCTGAACTCTGTGTGAGGCTCCCCACCCAGCGGCAACTGTCCGCTCTGGTGTGGAGTCCGTTCAGTTCAGCTGAGGCTCCGTCTCTCCGCCAGCTCTGATCTGTAAGACTCTGACGCAAAACACAGATATTAAGTCATTAAAATGCAATAACCAACTTTCAAGAGTCATTTAGCTAATTCTGTGATTCAGGGACACTGGGGCAGCGGCCACGGGCCACTGTGAGCAAAAGCCAGCGCCCCTGTGGTGGCCCCATGTGCGTCCCTGTCCACCCCCAGCCGCGAGGGGCGGGGTGAGGAGGACGTGACTCAACGCAGGAGAATCAGGGCGTTTGTCGGGGACGCCGGCAGGCCCCGGGGCACGTGGGATCACGCCGAAGCACCAGCAGCCTCAGGAGAGCAGGGCAGCTAGTGGGCGCTTCCTTCGTGTTCCAGCTGTTGCTCCGAATGTCAGAAAGAAGGCTCGCGGGGCTGCCCCAGGCTGGCCCCGGGCCGGGCGGCGCCGGCCCCTGGGGGGGCTGCTCTCAGGGCCTTCTCTCCAAGTGAAGACAGTGTGGTATTTTCACCTAAAGCGTAAGTGTGAACGTAGATTACTTCACGGAGACCGTTGTGCCAAGTGCGGAGCGGACCGGGGTGGGGGCTCTCTGGCCACCGGGCACACGCACCTGTTCCTCGGCCCAGCCTGTCCCCGCTCGGCGCTGCCCTCAGCGAGCCGAGGCTCTTAACGACTCGGGCGGTGGCTGAATGTGTTTCCACAGGAAGCGCGACGTCCTGTCTCCTTTTTTGAGTCGGAGTGCGGGGGAAGGGGTCGTGTCTCCTGCGTCTCTGGTCCCCCTGCTCCTCACACGTCACTGAGAAGCTCATCCCAAGGCCTGGGGCGCCCTGGCGCCCCGAATCCCAGTAGGTGCACTCTCATCCTAACACATAAATGCCGTTTCCCCAAAGGGAAGGGTCTAATTCCAGACCCGAGTGAGGAGACTGAAAACACAGAAGGAAAGCGCCTGTGCTCTTCCAGAACACTCGGCCCTCCCGGTGCCCCGAATCGCTGGCTACGTGTCCTTGTCTTATTACGCTCCCCACCCCTGGGACCCGCCTGACCTTCTCCTGTCCCAGGAAAGCCAGGGAATGAGACGAGAGCCAGCAGTCGGGCACCACGGGCTCCGGTCTCTTGTCCTTCCCTGCACTCAGTGTCCCATCAGCACAGGCGACCATGGAGCTAGGTCTCTGACCCTCCCCCCCCCCCCCGCTCTGAGGGCTCCTGTCCAGTGACGTCAGTGTCCAGGATCACCGTCTCAGGGCACGTGAGTCAGGCATTTGGGTCCAGGCCCCCTATTCATCGCGGTGTGACCTGACATACCCTTGACAACCGAAGTGCTCGCCTGTGAGAAGGGCCACGTGAAAACAGGTGCAGATGACTGATGCGCAAGACCCATGCCGAGGCCGGCCCGCTGGCCGGTGCTGCTGAGTGGGGGTTGGAGGCTGACGGGGGCCGAGAAGGGTTCATCCCAGGTCACCCCAGGTCACCCCAGAAGCAGACCCTGAGATAAGGATTTGAGGACAAGTGACTTATCCTGGGGATGGAGAAGCCCCGCCGGGCCCAGGGCCCCACCACGGCTGGGGGAGGCCGTTCTCCCAGTGCCAAACGGTCCTGCCAGCCTCCACCCAGGCTGCTTCTGGGATTGGCTCCCTGTCCTGTTATACCTTCTCACTGATTATTGCAATTATATGGAAATGCTATTTATTCTAAACAATCTGGTCAACTTGCTGAATCAGGGGGAGGAGTGGCTTTAATAAATTTTCGCTGATTTTTCATGAGTTTGTCCAGGAGTTCCATCGTATTGCCTGCAAACTTGCTGGTTTTCTCTGGCCCTGACATGACTCATTTTTCTGTTTCCTGCCTTATCACATTGGCCATAACGTACATTTTTAAGATTAGTTTGATGAAAATATTACTGATTTTTGAGCAGCCACAGAGAGGATGGATCTGAGAAGAGAGAGGCTGTGTGACAGTCCAGGAGGGTCAGGCTCAGAGTCGGGTGACGGCCGGGGGTCGGGGGAGGGGCCCCATCTGAGCAGGGATGTAGACGACTCGGGCAGGCAGCAGAGACCCCTGCCGGCTCCAAGCCGGAAGCACAGCATCTCACTGGCTCTGACCCAGGAACGGGACCGCGTCCCAGTCGTGGTTAAACTGTGGTCCGTTCACTCACGTGAAAAATGTGAGAAATGACATTAATTAGAATTCCCATCTCACAGCCAGTTCTCTAGGAAGATGGACGCAAATCAAATTACCAGCTGTTTCCACTTCCTCCTGTAGCTCCACAGTCTGACTCTTAACCACTCTTCATCCACACACCCTTCAGATAATTGAATTACATGATGACTGGCACTGCGGTCGGCATGGCAACCCCACGTGTCCTCTGCATCACTTCTCACCAAAGCCTAGGACCCGCAGAGGCCTCCCCAGGAGAACACTCTCAATGGAGAAGATGCCCCTGCACCGTCCGGCGTGGCAGCTCCGGTCAGGGTCGGCTCGTGGCCAGGGGACGAAGTAACCAAGTTGTTACTTTAACTTATTTAAGTATAAATGGCTACAGGTAGCTAGCGGCCCCCTCACTGCAGCTGTGCAGACATGGGGGCGCCAGCCAGGCGCTGCTCACGGGTCAGCAGCCATGTGACCAGCTGGTTATCATTAGGAACACAGACTCTCGGGCTCCACCCCAGACCTAGTGAGTCAGAATCAGCATCTCAGTCGTCTCCCCGGGTGTAGACACTGAAGGTTGGGAAGCCCTGCTCTAGGCAAGCACCGGGCCTCCGTGGCCCTTCGGACCCTCAGTCCAGGACGCAGCACCAGCAGCTGTGCCCCTGCCCCGGCGTGTCTTCTGTCTTTATGCAGGTGATTACATTGGTTGTAAATGCCTCCCCTACCTCTCCTGCCTGGAGGACGCTAGAGCATCCTTCTCTCACCTTTACAGGTGTGGACGGGTGTGGACAGGTATGGACAGGTATGGACAGCCGCAGCCCTGCCCCTGGGGGTTGACCCAGCTGAGAACAAACCTGGAGTGGGGAGGGCTCTGCAGGGTCAGCCCCAGGTTGGGGTAAACTCACCAAGCGTGCAAATGTCCCCCTGAGGCTGGGATCTCATCAAAACGCTAACTCAGATCATGAAACGAGGTTCCATCTCCGCCCGTGGAACACGTGAGTTAAGCCATTCTGTTTCAAGTGACACATCGGTAAGGAAGCACCTGCTCCAGACAGGAGAGCCCTGCCCTCGGCAGCACTCTGGGCCTCGGCGTCTCGCCAGGGAAGGGGGGACTGCAGCAGGCTTACGCGGCCTTGAACTTGACATGTGCTCCATGTCCCTTGCTGGAGGGACGTGAACTGTGCTGGGACAGCCCTGCTGTGTGATCACAGCCACACACGTGCTGATACAAGAGTCTGAGGCCCAATGTGCAAGCTTTGGTGCCCTTTCGAGGGGCTCCCTGCACGTCCTGCCTGGCCCGCCCCCCAGCACCAGCCCCAGGGGACATCTCCCCAGAAGTGCAGTGGGGGTCAGCCAGGCTGAGAATCCGCAGCGGCTCCCACACCCACCCACCTCGTGCAGGCCCTCGCCCGGGGGACAACCGGCCACCCCCTCAGCAGCACTCACTCAGGCTCAAAGATTGTCCTCACGCCACTCAGTGCCCATGGCCGAGGCAGGCCCCTCTGCTGTGTCCACCTCTGATTCTCCTCCAGGGACGGCTGCCTACACCACCATACATGTCCTCCAGCTCCACCCAGACCCCCACGCCTCGGCCACCGCGTCCCCCATTCTGCCGGTTTCCTCTTCGCTGGCCTCTTGGGAGCCCCCACAGAGAGTGGGGCTCAGCGGTGAGGAGCTCCGGGTCAGGTCGCGGTTTCACCAGTAAAGTGGCTGACGTGGCCCCTACTCTACAGAGGAGCAGCTGGACCCGCGTGTCCAGCGGGCTCAGCACAGGGACTGAGAGCTAGTCATTCATCCTTCGCCCTGCAGGTCCCACCGGAACTGCGGTCCTGCTGGGGAGTCTACGTCAATGTGGAAAAATAAAATAAAAGGAACAGAAAAATCAATGTGCTTAATGAGCGGTTAACTGAATGAACCCAAGTACACACACACACATTTCCTGAAAATATCCAATAAATAAATACTTCTTGTCAGAACTGTAAGAAATGCTCGGTTCATTGAAAACCAGCTGTGGCGACGTGGCCCAGCCTCCCAAGGAACACGCACTCCCCACCGTCCCCGCGAAGCCCCCGCACGTCCACACAAGCCAGGGGAGGCCGCACCGCCCCGAACAGCACGCCCTTTGAGCGGAGGCCCACGGGAGACGCTCCCAAAGCACACTTAAAGCTTGGTTTTTGGCAAATTGGGAGCGCTCAGTAGGTCTGCTGTGTTGGCGAACGTGTTTTTCAGCACTTTCTCTGTCGTCCTGGGTGTGTCCCCCCTGCTGACATGCTCAGCCACCAGCCCTCCTGTCCTTCCCGACCTTACCTGGTAAGCCCCAACCTCCAGTCCGTCCCCACCACTTCCTCGGGCCCCCAAAGTGCTGCCACCCACGGCCGGAGTCAGGCCCCCGCCGCTGAGCCTCGGCCTGGGCCCTCCGGGCACTTCCGCACGCTGCCCAGGGGCCCCTCCGCAGCCCATCCCCGCTCCTGCCCGTCTGTTCACATTCTTCTGCTGTCTCCCCTGTCGCAGGGAGAGCGCCACAGAGGCCACCCTCAGGTCACCTCCATCCCCCGGCTGCTCGGCCGAGCGCCCCCTCAGTACCGACCTTGCCCCTCGTGCTGACTCGGGGACCACGCGCCCTCCCCCGGGGCGTCTCCCCTCGTCTGCGCGCGAGGCTCTCAGCGCTGCTGGGACTGAAGAACTGAAAGGAGCTCTGGTAGCTTCGCCTGCACGGCGGCATTTCCATGCACAGAGGATGTTTTTCCTCCTTCAGAAATAAAAACAGAACTCAAGGTCAGGCTGGTAAGTAATGAGCGTGTTTGGGCTCAAATGATTTTGAGCTGATGAACCTCGGGTGGAGCCAAGGCGTGCTTTCAGACCCGGACGCCTCAGCCCGGTCTGCGGGAGAGGCCCAGGAGAGGTGACCCTCAGACCCGGCGACACACACACCACACACACGTACACACACACACACACATACACACACACACACCACACACACCCCACACCCCACACACACAGCCCTTCCCGCCGTCAGGACTGGGAGCAGAGCCTGGGAGAACCTGGCCAACAAGAGGGCCCCCCGGGTCCGAGGGACGGGGCGCGAGCAGCCACCTCTGTGTCTGATCGTATCTGAGACCCCCTGCTGTCTCCACCCCACGAAGACTCACTTGAACTCCAAGCAGCCCCGTCTCACCTGGGCTGCGTTTCTCAGCCTTGGCCCCACAGTGCGGTCACCTGAGATCTGAAAACACCTGAGCTAAGGTGGGTCCTGCGGGGAGAACCGTGCCACCCTCAGCCGTCCTGATTTAATGGTCTGGAACAGGCCGAGTGTAGGGCTTGTAGGTCCCTTGGGTGGTTCTAATGTGCAGCTGGGGAGAAGCACTACGCTGGGGCTTGGGAGCTGGAGGAAAGCTCCCCTGCTGAGATCAGAAACCCAGCCCCGGCTCCGGCTCCGCCCTGGGCCTGTGCCCTGAGACCCCGACCCCTCCTCCACCACCGCTCCTCCGCCCCTGAGAGTCCAGCCTCCGAACTCCTCCCCACAGCCCACTCCGCCTGCAAGCCCCTTCCTCACTCCTCCTCCTTCTGGGCCCAGGCCCCGACCACCACGCAGTCGTCTTCCTGACCCCGTCGTTCTGCAAACGCGGGGCGCTGATGCCCGTGGCCCTGCCCGGACTCAGGGCAGGCCAGGCGCCCGCACCGGCGGGGAGAGAGTCAGCACCCAGGCTGCGCCCCTCACAAGTCCCTGACACATTTTAGCACTCGGAGAAAACGAAGTCAATTTCTGCAAACACGAGTCTACCTACGTGTGATCACAGCCGCTGCCCTCAGGAGCACCCGGGGTCCTGCAGGGAACCCAGGCCTTCGGGCTGAGCTTTGTGTACGAGTCCCGAGTGGGCCGCCGACCTCCCAGCAGGACTTTGGCGCCCCTGAGGGTGTTGGCGCAGCTGTTTCCCAGCTGGGTGTTGGGCGCGGCGGCTGTTCGACTGGCTCTTTTAATCAGTTGTTCTCCTGACCTCCTGGCTGCAGGCGTCACGATTCCCACACCAGCTCTCACCTAGACCTTCTCTGCGTGACAGCTGCCACTTCGTCCTCCCCGAGGCCCAGCTGCAGGGGACCGTGTCGGGCACCTGCGCCCGCTCGGCGTCTCTCGCGACCACACTTCCCAACACAGCTCTGAAAAGTGGCATCCTTGTGCTGGAGATGTCACTTCGCTTGTGCAGGGTGGCGGGCTCTGCTGTAGGGTCTGGAATGACAGCAGGGCTCAGCAGGATCCCCGGAGGCCGGACTGTTGCAGCCGGCTTGGAAAGGCTTCCATCCAGATTCCAAAAATCATCCTAGGGGACAATCAGATCTCACTCGCCAACGACAGAAATTTTCGACCAGCTGTATTTCTGCCTTCAAAGTCATCGTCCGCTGCCCAAAGTCCCGGGGACGGTTAAGTGAGTGTCTGTGCGACAAGGGACTAATTTCCAAAATATACACTCAGCTCATACACCTTAATATCAAAAAAACAAGCAACCCAATCAGAAAATGGGCAGAAGACCTAAATAGACATCTCCCCAAAGAAGACAGACAGACAGATGGCCGACAAGTGCAGGACAAGATGCCTCAGTATCACTAATTATCAGGGAAATGCAAGTCAGAACCACAGTGAGGTGTCACCTCACACCAGCCAGAATGGCCATCATTCGAAAGTTCACAAATGACAAATGCTGGAGAGGGTGTGGGGAAAAGGGAGACTCCTGCACTGCTGGTGGGAATGCAGTTTGGTGCAGCCACTATGAGAACAGCATGGAGGTTCCTTAAGAAAATAAAAATAGACTTACCCCATGATCCAGCCATCCCATTGCGGGGCGTACATGTGGAGAAAAATATAATTCAAAAAGATACATGCCCCCCAGTGTCCACAGCAGCACTATTTACAAGAGCCCAGACATGGAAACAACCCAAACGTCATCGACAAATAACTGGATAAAGAAGCTGTAGTATATTTATACAACGGAATACTATTCAGCCTTAAACAGAATAAAACAATGCCATTTGCAGCAACATGGATGGTCCTGGAGATCATCATTCTAAGTGAAGTGAGCCAAAAACAGAAAGAAAAATACCATATGATGTCCCTTATATGTGGAATCTAAAAAAAAAGGACACAAACGAACTTATTTATGAAAACAGAAGCAGACTCACAGACATAGAAGACAAGCTTACGGCTACCGGGGTAAAGGGGGTGGGAAGGGATAAACTGGGAATTCAGAAACTTGCCCTCTCACGGACTGATGCAAATGCTAGCGAACGTGACGGCGGTGGTGGTTTCGTGGGCGTCTGCGTCTATCAAAACGCATCGCACTGTACGTCTGAAATATGTGCAGTTTGCTGCACAGGAACCACACCACAATAAAGGTGTGAAGAAAGAAGTGGGTGTCGGTGCCAGCCGGCGTGGCTGGACCCCGGGCCCGGGTCGCGGCGTGTTGTTGGCGGAGGGGACGTGGCCAGGCCAGCGTGGCCTTCCTGCGCTCGGGCACAGCCTCCTCAGGTCTGTCCTCCTCAAGGCTGCGAGGTCATCACCGCTCTGATCACAGGCCCTATCAGGCCCAGGCCCCCAGGAGACACTAGCAGGAGATAAAGCCGTTGCACACACCGTCCTGATGCGAATCTTAGCAACGGCAAGTTTACCCGACGTGGAGAGAGAGCCAATAACGGGGAGAATCATCTGGGCGCGGAGCTGAGCAGGGCCCCCGCCCCCTGCCCCGACCCAGCCGTGCCACCACCGCCTGCCGGCACCCGTGGCTGCTTCTGTGGGGACAGAGTTGGGGATGGTTTCCAAGGAGAGAAGCAAATGCTGGCCGTTCCCCACCTGCTGCCACACACGCCCACCTGGGCGACGCTGAGCTGCATTAACCGGGACAAACCTTCCAGCTGAACTGTCCCGCGCTGGGGTCGAGCCTTGACTGTGGGTCTCCGGGCGGCGTGAGATGCTTGGCGCAGTCTCGGTGCGGCAAGGCTGCTTTCCAGACACAGGCTCACCGAGGCTCCCCGCCAGGACTGCTTCCCTTCCCCCAGGTCCGCCTTCCCGCGGGGGCGCCCGGTCCTGCTCTTCCCTAACCGGGCAAACCTGGGAGCGGCTCCAAACCTCTCCGGGGGACCCGCACGCCCGCCGGCGCCCTGCCCCGAGAAGAGCTTCACCAGCTCTGTGCGGAAGGCCCCCCCTACCGGGCGTGCACCCCTCCCCAGGCACCCAGCGGAGTGTCTGCGGCTTAACCCCCTACCCCCCCAGCCAACGACCAACCGGCAGGTGTGGAAACCCCAGCCCTGGCTGCCTGTGGCTTCCGCGCCCGGAGACGGGACAGGCTCCGAGGGGGATGTGACCTCCAGAGCCGACCGCAGGGTCAGGCCCAGCCCGGGCTGCGCTGAAGGGACACCCTTGCCTGCCTCCCACTACGGTTCCCGGGAGCACATCCTTAAGTAATTACAGGTCCCGGGACCCTGGGCTCAGAAGCCCACCTGAGGTGAGCACCATCCTGTGTCTGTGGGAGCAGGTATCACAGAGGCGTCTCTGGAAGCTGGAGTGGAGATGGCACTTCCCCCAGGGTGCTTCCCGGGGACCCAGCTCTGCAGAGAGGACAAGGGGGACCACGTGCAGGGCCGCTGAGCTCCCCGCCTCACCCGGAGCTGGAGCAGGGTCAGCCTGTGGGGGCTGCGCTGTGTGGCCCAAAGGGTCAGAACTAAAAAGCCGCAATCCTTGGCCCGGGAGGAAGGGCCCGGGGACACCAGAGCAAGGTCCCACACAAGGGCCCCGGATCCTCCCCATTTGCTCAGACAACTGCTCGCCGGGGAGAAGAGAACACCGCACACAGCGCCTGAGTTCCTGCGGACGCACAGGGAGGAACATGGAGGCATTCGTGGTCCTCAAACTAGAAGGGGGCCTATGGGAGTTAGATGGCAAATGGGGTCCAACTCAGGCTGGATTTCCTTTTGTCCACTGGGCCCGCAAACCCACCCAGTGGTCGTGCCCCTGGCCCCAGACGAACGAAGGGGTTGACACACTTACAACAGGTGCGGAGCCCTCACTGGGCCTTGACTTCTGCACCTGGAGACGGGGTAAGCGTGGCCATGATGGGAAGGCCAAGTGGGAACCTCTGAAACCCCCCTGCCCCCGGACAAGGCAGTAAATTCAAATCCGAATCTCTCCCGGGCACGGTGTAGACGTTACTGTCACCCTAAGCATCTGAGGTGCTGGGTGGCCATCTGAGGAGGGGGCGGGTTGGCACCCACGTCGAGGGGGTGGGGTTCCTGGTGGAAGCTGGCCCGGCACAGAGTGGAGGTGGGAGCGCTCGGGGGGGACGAGGGCCGCCGGGGCCTCGGGTCAGCCCGGCTCTCCAGAAGCCTGCGGGCCCGCAGCCCTCCTTCTCTGCAAACCTGTGGAGATGATTGTTCCAGCCACACCTTCTGTTATGAATGTGGATTAACAGTAATGATAAACACAGTGGCTTTCTTAAATAAACTCGTGTGTTGAAACTCGCTGTGTGCTTTGGGGGTTGCGTACAGTTCACATGCCTCTCTCACCTCCACTGGCGTTTGGCTTTCTCATTAGCTTCTTAAGAAATGAGCATTTTGATTGAAAGCCCAGCACTGAGCTGCTTGTAAACAGTTCTCCTACAACAATCCTAGGGCTCCTCGTGGGGGCCCGACAGGCGCTTCCTCACGTTGCGCTTTCACAGAGAGAGGCGTCCACCCAGCCCGGCCGCGTCCCTGCGTCCCTGCGTCCCTGCCCCTCCCCTGGGACCACGCCCCGCAGCCAGGCCTCCGTGCCCCTCCCCGACTTCTCCCCCCTCCTTCCTCTCGGACCCCATCGTAACTCCTCCTTACAAGAGCCCCGCGATGGCGCTGGGCCGACCTGGAGGCGCCAGGACCACCTCCCCTTTCTAGTCTCCCTGGGGCGGAGGGGAACCCGGTGCTCTCGCCGAGCTAATTGCTTGGCAGCAGTTGCCCTCCCTTCCGTGTCTGCCGTAGAGCTTCTACTTCACAAGCCGCTGTCAGTAAGTTTTGGTTTAAAATGTATCTATTTCCTTGAGCCCTTTTTACCTTTTTTTAAGTTGCCTTCTTTTTTCTTGAGTCACAGTCAGTTTACAGCGTTGTGTCGGTTCCCGGCGCCCGGCACCATGTCTCGGTCGTGCATACTCCTGCCCACGTTCCTTCTCATATTCTTCTTCATTAAAGGTAACTGCAAGACACCGAACAGAGTTCCCTGTGCCATCAGAAGAAATTTGTTGATTATTTATTTTGTATGAAGTAGAAAACGTTTACCTTTCGACACAACGTTGTGAGTAGTGTTTCTCCAGCTTTGCTGAGACGTGACTGCCGCGCAACGCTGTGCAGGGTTAAGGTGTGCAGGGTCACGATGCGCCTGTAGGTTGTGGCCGATCACCACAGTGAGGGGAGCCTCACGTCCATCACCCCACAGGCTTGCTCTGCGCGTGTCTGACAAGAACGTTTAAGACATACTCTCTTAGCAACTTTCAAGTCCACAGCAGCCTTGTCAACGACAGCCACCACGCTGCACACAGATCCCCAGGACGTGTTCACCTGATTGCTGGGGCTTTGGACCCCAGCCCCCTGCCCCCAACCCCGGGTCATCACCATCCTCCTCTCTGCCTCTGTGAGTCTGGCGTTTTTAGATTCCACATGAGAGCTCACGGTATTTGCCTTTCTCTGTCAGACTTACTTCACTGAGCGTTAACGCCTTCAGGATTCATCCATGTTGTTGCAAATGGCAAGATTTTCTTCTTTTTCACAGCAAATATCCATTATATGTGTATTTTAATATATTGTGTGTGTGTGTCTCACATCTTCTTGGTCCCTTCACCCATCAGTGGGCAGTTAGGCTGCTTCTGCGTCGTGGCTGCTGCGAGTGACACTGCAGGGAACGCGGGCATGCAGACGTCTCTTCGTGCTGATTTCATCTCTCTTGGATAATCACCCAGAAGTAGGCTAGAACACATGAGAGTCTATTTTTAGATCTTTGAAGACTCCCCATGCAGGCTTCCATCCTGACAGCGCCGACTTATGCTCCTACCCGCAGAGCACGAGTGTTCCCTCGTCCCCACGTCCTCGCCAGGCCTTGTACCTCCTGTCTTTCTGATGATGGCCGTTCTAACAGGTGTGGGGTCCTGTCTCATCGTGGTTTTGATTCCTTTTCCTTGGTAACCAGTGATGTTGAGCATCTTTCCATGTACCTGTTGGCCATTTGTGCTGTCTTTAAAAAAAAATTCTGTACAAGTCATTTGCTCGTTTCCTAATTTAACTGTGTGGAGGTTTTGCTGCTGAGGGTGAGTATGTGTTCCCTACACATTTTGAAAGTGACCCCTTGCCAGACGTGAGGTCTGCAGCCCTCTGGCCCCCTCCGCAGGCTGCCCGGCAGAGCTCTGCTTCCGCTGCAGGTCGCCCCGCTTGCTGGCCTTTGCTTCTGCTGCTGGCACTTTCAGGGTCATGTCCAAAAAGTCATTGCCAAGGCCGACGTCAAGGAGCTACGGTTTCTTCTAGGCGTTCTGTGGCGTCAGTCCTTACATGTAAGTCATTAATCCGTTTTGAGCTAATTTTTCTGAGTGGCATAATACAAGGGTCCAGTTTCATCGTTTTGCATATTAATAGCCAGTGTTCCCCAACTCCAAGTGCCATTTATTGAAGAGACTGTCCTTTCTCCACTGTGTGCCCGTGGCTCTCTCGCCAAGTATTAGTCGGCCACGTACGTGTGGACTTACTTCTGGGCCCTTGGCTCTGTTCCGTTAGCCTGGTGTCTGTTTCTATGACAGGACTCCTGACTACTACAGCTCTGTAACACAGTTTGAAATCAGGAAGTGTGGAGCCTCCAGCTTTGTTCCCTTTTCTCAGAACTACTTTGACTACACATGACCTTCTGTGGTTTCATGTGACTCTCAGGATTTCTTCCGTATCTGCGAGAAGTGCCGTTGGAATTCTGACGGGTGTTGCATTAACTCTGTTGATTACTCTGGGCAGTGTTGGCATTTTAACAATATTAATTCCTCTAATCCATGGACACAGGATAGCTTTCCATTTGTTTGTATCTTCTTAATTTCCTTCATCAAAGCCTTACAGTTTTAAATATATAAATCCTTCACCTCCTTGGTTAGATTCATTCCTACGTAGTTAGTTGTTTTTGATGATATTGCAAACGGGACTGATGTCTTCATGTGTTTTCAGATAGTTTACTGTTACTGTGTAGACGTGCAACTGATTTTTGTACACTGATTCTGAATTCATTAGTTTTAACAGGTTTTTGAGTCCTCAGAGTTTCCTGTCCACAAAGCCACGTCACCCGCAGAGACAATTTCGCCTCTCCCTCTCCAGTTTAGACGTCTTCTAGTTCTTTCTCTTGCCCAGTCGCTCTGGCTAGGGTTCTGCTACCATGCTGAATAGGAGTGGTGAGGGCGGGCACCCCTGCCTTGTCCTGACCTTAGAGGAACAGCCCTCAAGTTCACCCCTGAGTATGTCAGCTGTGAGCTTGTCCTACGTGGCTTCTCCTATGTTGAGGTGTGTCCCTTCTAAACTCAGTTTGTTGAGAGTTTTTATCGTGAAAGAATGTTGAATTTTGTCAAATGCTTTTTCTGCATCTATTGAGATGACAATATGATTTTTATTTTTCATTTTGTTAATGTGGTGAGTCACATTAATAGATTTGAAAATATTGAAATATCTTTGCATCCCGGAGATTACTGCCCCTTGATCACGATGTCTGGTCTGTGCCATTGTGTTCAGTTTGCTGGTGTTTTGTTCAGAACCTGTGCGTCTGTATTCATCGGGGACGTTGGCCTGAAGTTTCCCTTTCTTTTAGTGTGTTTACCTGACGTTGGTTTCAGGATCATGCTGGCCTCACAAAATGAGTCTGGAAGTGTTCCCACTTCTTCAATTCTGAGGGAGAAGTTTGAGAAGCATTGGTATTAATCCTTCGTCAAATGTTTAGTCGGACTCAGTGAAACCATCCCGTCCTGGAATTTCCTTTGCTGAGAGTGCTCTGATTGCGAATTCAGTCACCTTCGTCATTGTTGATCTGTTCAGATTTTCTGTTTCTTCCTGACTCAGTCTAGTTAGGGCACATGTTTCGAGGACTTTATCCTTTCCTTCTAGGTTGTTCAGTTTGCCGGCACATAACCATTCACAGTCGTTTAGGATCCTTTGCGTTTCTGTGGCATCAGTTGTAACATCTCTTCTCATTTATAAATTTATTTATTTGAATCTTTATCTTTTTTCCGGGTTAGTCTAGCTAAAAGTTCGTCAATTTTGTTTGCATGTTTTAAAAACTGCTTCGTTTCATTGGTCTGTTCTGTTACATCGCTGCTCTCTATTTCATTCATTTCTGCCCTAGTCTTTATCAGCGCTTACCTTCCGCTAGCTTTGCGCTTAGTTTGGTCTTTTTTTCCTAGTTCCTTGAGGTGTCATTTTAGGTTGCTCATTTCAGATCTTTCTTTCTTCTCAGTGTAGGCATTGATCGCCATAACCTTCCCCTTCGAGCTGCTTGTGCCACGTCCCATAGGTTTCGGTGTGTAGAATTTCCATTTTCATTTGTCTCGAGGTATTTTTTATTCTCTTTTCCTTTCTTTTTTGACTGATCAGTTGTTCAGTTGTATGTTGCTTAATCTCAACTTCTTTGTGAAATTTCCGATTTTCTTCTTGTAATTAATATCTAGTTTCATACCTTTGTGGTCAGGAAAGATGTTTGATATGATTTCAACCTTCCTAAATTTAGAGACATGCTCTGTGCACTGACAAATGCCCTGTCCTGGAGAGCGTCCTCTGCACACTTGGTTGCGCGTCTCCTGCCGCTGTCAGCTGGGTTTCCGTGCGCATCTGCTAGGTCTGTTTTGTCTGTGCTGTGATCTGCTGGTTCTTGATGGGTTTTCTGTCTGGAGGATCTACCCGTTGTTGAGCATGGGGCATTAAGAGCCCCCACTATGATTGTATTGCTGTTTATTTCCCCTTTTAGTTCTGTAAGTATTTGCTTTACGTATTAAGTTGCTCCTATGTTGGGCGCATAAATATTTACAACTGTTACATCTTCTTGATGAATTGACCCCTCTATCCTTATATAATGAATCTTCTGTGTCTCTCGTGACTGTTTTTCACTTAAAAGTCTATTTTGCCTGACAGAAGTACAGTAAGCCTGCTTTCTTTGTTACCATTTTCTTGAAATATTTTTTCCATCCCTTCATTTTAACCCCATGGGTGTCCTTAAAGCTGACGTGAGTCTCTTGTAGGCAGCACAGCGTTGGACCTTGCGTTTTATTTATTCAGCCACTCTGTTGTTTGACTGGAGAATTTAACCCATTTACACTGGAAGTGATAACTGATGGGCGGGGACTTCCTGTGGCCGTTTCCTTCACTGTGTTCTGGCAGCTCTGTAGGTTCTTTGTTCCCTCCTTCCTCTCCTGCTGTCTGTCTTTGTGAGCTGGTGACTCTTTGCGGTAACATGCTTTGATTCCTTTATTTTAATTTTTTTATGTGTGCTGCAAGTTTTCCCTTGTGTGTGTAAGGCCCACAAGCCTTACATACAATATCGTACATTCATAACAGCCTGCCCTCAGCTGAGAGCAACTCAGTTTCGATAGCGTGCAGAGACCCTATGCATTTACGTCTCCTCTCCTCGCACTTTAGGTCATGGATGGTACGGTTTACATCGTTTTTATACTGTGCGGCCAATGAAAATTTATTGCCGTTATAGTTATTTTTAATACTTTTGTTTTTTAACTTTTAAATAGGAATTGAAAACGCTCTATGCATCACCATGACAATATTAGAGAATCTGACCTTGAGTGTACATTCACCTTTACCAGCGAGTTTTGCATATTCATAATTTTTACATTGTCAATTAGCATCCTTTCCTTTCCACTCTTTTTCCCGATGGAGAAACCACAGCTCCAGGAGGACCCTCTGGGGGCCCTGGGGGAGGGGTGGTGTGGTCAGAGTGAAGCCCCTCCCCTTGCCCTTCTAACGCATGCCGTCTCGGTTCTCCGGGGTCGAGGGGCTGCTTTAGCCTCACGCTCGGGTTCTGAGTTTCCACCAAGGAGTCTTGCCTGTGGATAGCGGCCAGCGGCCTTCTTGTGAGGGGGCTGATGTTGGGAACAACATTTTCCACCACGTTGCGGACCCCTATTTCAGATCTTAACATAGTCACATCTGCAAAGTCCCTTTTTCCACATAGGGTGACTTACTCACAGGTTTCAGGGGTTGGGCCATGGATATCTTTGGGGGGCCTTATTCAGCTGGCCACAGTCCCCCTTTCTGTCACTTCTTTCCATCAGGATGCCCACGCAGCCCCACATAGCCTGCTCTCAAAATGGTCCCCAGAAACCACTACAGGTACCTTGTTTTTTTAAAAGTACTGTGGCTTAATTTTTATAGTAAAATATTTCAAACACACAGGGAGTCGTGATGGTTAGCTTTAACAGGTCTCACGCCCTGCCTCATCAGCATCAGACTTTAAAGAAAACCTGACATCGGGGACACAGTGGGAACCCCAGCTGAGCCTCCTGCCTCTTCGTGGACTCATTTCTCCCTCCCTCTCTCCCTCTCTCACTCTCTCTCTCTCTGTCTCTCTCTCTGTGTGTCTCTCTCTCTCTCTGTCTCTCTCTCCCTCTTTCTCCCTCTGTCTCCCCTCCCACCCCTGGTGGTGCACCTCCCATGCATTTTGTGGGTAGCTTTCCCACACACACTTTTGTAGTTTTACTTGTTATGTATGCGCCCCTAAGTAGCAGATAGAAATCTTCCGTGATCTCAAGCTTCAGGCAAATAGCACGGCCATACGACTTCCACTGACCGCGTCCCGTCTCAGCGCCGCTCCTGCAGCGCCCCCGCCGCCCGCACGCGGCCCGCCCTCGTTCGCTTGCCTTGACTCCCGCCGGGAGCGCCGCGTGGGAACGTCCCAGAAACGCCTTGTCCATGTTCTTATTCTGAGGCTTTTCCAGTTTTCCCTTGTCAGGAAAACCCTCCCTCGAACAGTCTTGCTTGTGCCTCCGGATTCACAGGTGAGACCCCCTCCAGGTGCTTCCTGAGGAGAGTGAGGCTGGGGGCGGGCCCCTCCTGCCCAATTCACCTCGGAAACGCGGGCGCCGGGTTGAAGCCCGCACTGCGGTTCTCCCCAGATGCCTTCATCTCCACGGGCTCCGTGGGAGGGAGATGCTATCGCGTTTCGGCTTCACTTTGCAATCCTTCCTCTGTCTCTGGGGGGCCTCGGCATTTGCTGACCGGCTGCTTGACCCTTCCCTGCCATGATTTTCTAGTTGTTCCTGTAGGCTGATTGTTCACAGTGCAGTCAGCACTCATTTATTTTTAGCTACGTGCCTCACGGCACAAGCACATCAACCTCTACGACGTCTTTGTTGAGCAGAAGGGCTGCTTGTAAGAGTGTTCGTTCCACTCGTTATGATCCAGGTTAGAGCCCAGCGATCAGAAGACGTGTCCAGATCCGCGCACCCGGGGAACGTGGCCCTTCCGACTACTCACTCCTCAGACAGACTCTGCCGCCCGCTTTCCACCTCCGCAAAGGGCTGCGGTAGCAGCAGCCCCTGCCGCTGGGGCTGCCGAGGGCAAACCGACTGGCGTTTGCCTGGTGCTTTCAGCAGCGTCCAGCACGACGGAGCCACTGAGTCAGAGCCTCTGGAGTTCATGGCCATTTTCATCAAAGTTTATGCCTTTTCTGCCCTATTTAAGAAACCCTTCCAGATCGCAAAGTCATAAAAACAGCATCCGTTGTTTTTATTTCCTGGAAGCTGTGAAGTCCTGCTCATCACATTTCAGCCTTTAAAGCGTCTCTAGCTTGGGTCCTGTCTCCCGACATCTGTATCTCCATGTGCCTACCCGGCTGCCCAGCCCGTCCTCCCCCAGCAAACCCAGCAGCGCCAGTTCCCCCACGTGACGAGGTCTGTCCCTGAGCTCTGCCCTCTGTCCATGCGTCTACAAGCCCTCAAGTGCGCAGACACACACTTGTAATTATCAGGACACTAGAACGCGTCTTAGTACTTTGTACAGCCCATCTCCCACCTCACCCCCATTCTTCTTCAGGTCTGCCTTGGCTGTTGTTAGCTTTTCATCATTCAGATAAACTTTAGCTCTAGTCAGTGGTCAAGTGTCATTAAAAATATCACTTGGTGTTTGGTATTAATCGCATTGATCGTATAAATACAGCCGAGAACTATTGTCTTCATGTTGTGTCAGTAAACAAGACACATCTCTCTGTGTGTGCCTTCTTTTATGTCTTTCAATAGTATTTTAATATTCATGTTTCTTTACGATTTTCTGTTATAAGGGACAATGGTCGCCTTTCATTGGACCGATTCCTGGGAGCTCTGTGGGCTGTGCTGTGGTTGTGGTGGCAGCCTTTCTTCTGTTACTCGTCCTAGTTGCTTATTGTCAGTGGGCAGGAGTCTGATGAGCTCTGGATGTTGATCCTGTGTCCGGGGACTTCGCTGGCCAATCCTCCCAGCTTTAATGTATGTAGAATCTCTTGACTGTTTCATCATGTCATCTTCTAATAACTGTAACTGAGCTCCTGACGCCCCAGTCTTACGAGTCACCTATTCTTCATGACTTTCTGCAGTGGCTAAGGTCACGAGCATGAGGCCAAACCAAACCAGAACACATTCTCGTTCTACTTCTGACTTTGATGGGAATGCTTCTGGAATTTCAACATCGAATGTGTTTTCCATATTTATCAGGTTAAGAAAATCCCATTTTATTCATAATCTGTTGAAACTTCTTAGCACAGATGAGTAACAATTTCTTCAAATGCCTTTCTGTAGCCATTGAATGGTATTCACTTTTCCCCCATTCTTTAACGTGTGAGTAACGTGGACAGACTCCCTGAGGAGGAGCTAGCTAACAACCCTACCTGGTCAAAGCGCGTCTCCGTCTACGTCCGCCGCTAGACGCGCTCTGCTGGGGCTTTGTGACTTCCAGTGTCTGTGTCTGCAGATGTGGCTGATGCACATCCTCTCCTTTATAATTGTGTTTCTCTACCTGTGTTTTCACCTTTAGGACAGATGAGAATGATGCCGTGAGTGGGGTGGCTTTCTCCCTTGTATTCTATGAAAAGTTTGTATAGGATAAAATTTATGCCTTGTTTTAGATTTTTGTTAAAAAAAAAAAAACTTCTGTAAACTTATGTAGTCTTGTATCATTTGGAGGAAGAGAGGGTTCTTTTAAATTTTAACATGAAAATGAGACCGCAAGTCTTCTAGCAAAGTCTGAAGTTACTAAGCGTTTTCCTTCCAGCCCTGACAAGACAGTGATCACGTCACGAGCTCCCTACCATTGCTCTCTTCCACACTGTAAGTTTTCTACTTATTTTTGTCCACAACTTTTTTCTGCAAAGGAAAACAATTTATTACCATTGTTATTATTATCTACTAGTTAATTAAAGTTCACCTGCATACTCTGCCAGGGTCTTTGTTCCCTATTATTCCTTGCATCTCCAGGCTTCCATGTGGCTTCGCTTTTCTTCCTGCTGAAACACACACTTTGGTAGTTCTTTCAACAAGGATCTGTAGGTAATCAAGTCCTTCAGTCTTTGCATGGCCGAAAATGTCTTTTTTTTCCCCCTAGTTTTATGTAATTTTTTAATTTGATGCAGCTATCTTTAAAAGTCTCTAACTTTGTCTCTATGCATGAGTGACACATCACAGGGTATAGGATTCCAAGTCACTAGTTACTGACCCTTAGCTCATTGCTGGTAATATCCTCATTGTCGTCTAGCAGATGCTCTGCCCAGTGAGAGGAGAACCTGCTGCCCATCTGGTTCTGATTCTTACCCTGTTTGTTTCCTATTCCTTTTTAAAGTATTCTCTGTACCTTTGTGGGGGTTTTAATCAAAATTTTACCCAGATGCAACTGAGTATAATTTGGTTTGTCCTGCCCAACATTTAATGCACACTCTCAACATGAGAAATCATGTTTTTCTCAATTCTGGAAAACTGCCTTTTCTCATATCATTTCTCCTCTGTTCACTTCACCCCACTCTTCTGGAACCAGTGGTAACCACATGTTGGAAGCTCCGTGTCCCCGTCTCTACCCGAGCTGCTTTCTGGAGAATTCTACAGCACTGCCTTCCAATGTACTAATATGCCTTTGCCTGTGTCTTGCCTGGTCTTTATTCAGATCTTGAGTATTTTAATGTAAGTTAGTAATTTTTCAAGTTTCCAATTAGAATCAGTTCTAATTGCACTTTTTCTCCAGGGAGCTCATATACATTTGTTCAGTTTGTTCGGTGTCTTTCGTGATGAGTTTTCCTCGTGTGTTTGCCATTTTTATTTGGATTCATTTTCATTTTTGTTTCTATTTTTACTTCAATTTTCTTCCCCTCTCTCTTATTGTTTTTGTGCTCGCTCTCCAGTCTCACAGTGTCCTGAGCTGGAAACGGGTTTCAAGTCACAGTCTTAGGGTCTTAGGGCCTCCCTCTCGCAGGGATGCTGGGGACATTGCAGAATTGAGACAACTCCAGGGTGATTTGGCCCAGGGCCATGCTGCCTCCTTCCACCTCCCCAGACAAGACTCAGGGCAGCTGCAGGCTCGGGCAGCAGCACCCCGGCTCTCCCAGCACTGGTCACTGCCCTGTCCCTGGTGTAGACCTCAAGCCTGATCCTTCTCCTGCCTTTCTTGGGTCACAGGTCCCCTGCTACTCCTCCTCTGTTTGCTCCAGAGCCCAGCCAGGCATCCCCTTGGGTTTCTTCTTTATTTCTCAGTCACTGAAATGCTAATCTTCTTTTAATATGGTCATAAAATTTCATTTTCACTTTTCTCTGTTACCTTTTTCTTGTGACCTCCCCCTTATGTGTCTCAAAAGGGATGTGTCCTCTGAGGGTGGTCCTCCAGGGCCATCTGGCTAGTCACCCACAAGTGTGGGTCTGGGGAAGGGGGGGTGACATCGTGGGGAAGTCCCATGGCCTTCCTCACTCATCCTCAGGCAGCCCTGACCTGTGGGAGGAGTCGTTGGGCAGCGCTCCTCCGAGCAGCGCTGTCTCTGTGCACGAGCTGTTCCCTGGGGCCTTCGCCCCCACCGCACGCTCCCTCAGCCCAGGCTGCTCACTTCTGAACGTCTTTCCCTGTGCCCCTGCCCGGGGGGGTGGGGGTGCATCCTGTCATGACGGAGGCCCCTCTGAGGATCTCATGGCCCCTGCCCAGAAAATAACCGTGCTGCAATACTGCTGCACGTACAGCAGAAGACTGACGTGCTTCGAAAACTTCCTCGGATCCCGGGGGAGGAGGCCACCCAAGGCCATCGGCTGCCCCTCGACACGTGCCCTGTTAAGCCAGAGCCACCCTAACCCTAAGCCTCCCCCTCCTCTGACCCAACAAGAGAACATGGAAAAAGGAGAAGCTCTGATGGAAGAGGGGCCACGGCAGGAAGCATTTCCGTCAGGACCAGACTCTTGGAGGGGCTTCCGTGTCGAAGGGCGCAGACTCACCATGTTGAAAGGAGAACTTCCTGCCGAGGGCAGCCTGGCCCTTCCTGTGGCTATTGTGAAAAGTGACCACGGCCTGGTGGTGTAAGATGTCAACCATCGATTAGCTCACTCTTCTATAGGTGGAAGTCCCAAGCTGGACTCCCTGGATGCAGCCCATGGCGTCGGCAGAGCTGCGGTCCCTGCAGAGGCTCCCTCCCGTCCTCCAGCTTCTACAGGTGCCTGTAGCCCGTGGCCAGTGGTGCCATCTCTAAAGGCAGCGAGTCCTCCCGCAGCATCTCTGCAGCCCTTCCTGCCGGTTCCCTCTTCCCCTGTTCAGGACCCTTGTGTCACAGACGTGGGGCCCACCTGCCCCACGGTCCAGGACCAGCCTCCTACCTGCTGCTGGACAGCCTCACCCACCTGCCGTGGAACCGAACACACTCAGAGGCTCCCGCGGCCCAGACTGTGGGGGCCTTTGGGGGCCGTGACCCTGCAGCCACAGGCACTGAGTTATTTCACAGTAGAAGGACATCGGGGAGGACGTGACCCCACAGCTACAAACTGTGCTCCACGAGACCCTAGGGACCGTGTGGACAGTCACGTCCCACAAGGAGCAGCACCGTCTTCCTGAGGATGCGGGCTGCACTGTCACCCGAGAAGCCGCGTCACATCTAACCTACGTGGGAGGAGGCACCAGGCAGGGGGCGGTGTCACCCCACCAGGGCCCTCGAATGCCCGCCTGCTGGCCCTGCCCCTGACCATCCCCGGCCCCCGCTCGAGCCTGTCCCGGGAGACCACAGTCCCACACCGCACCGTGCTCGCCGCACCAGCGGCACTTGCCTTGTGAACTGGACGTTTTTCTTCATTTTCTCCCCCATTTGTCTGTTTTAATGAGTTCCTCCATGAACGCAGGAGTTCACAGCCTCAGAATCTGACGTTGTCTCCAAATGAAATCGTCCTTGGCTGTCAGGTTAATGACACTGGAGAGGACACTGCCTGAGTGGGGCTTTGTGTACCCGAGGGCAACTGTGTCTCCCCCAATCTTTCAGACAAGTCTGCTGAGACCTTAGGGGTGATGGACGGGTGGCTGGGCAGAACAGAGGTCCTTTTTTGTCCCCTGTCACACAAAATGGAAAGCGTAGAGAGCACCACGAGGAGGTTTTTAGATCTTTCATGAATTATTTCCACGAGGAGTCAGAGCATTTTTCACCGTGGTCGTTTCGGGCTCAGTGAGGCGGGACTGGGCTGAGGGCTCCCTGGTTTTATGATTAAGAGGACAAGTTCTGCTGCCCAGCCACCCGGGCTCGGGGGGAGGGTCAGCCGTGTCCTCAGCCCTAAATCAGTCCAGTTAGGAAATAGGAGTGTGAAACCCGAGAAGACCCCGCAGGCCCTGGTGACGGACTGTCTCCCGCCAGACCCGAGGCTGGCGCGGTGCCACCTCCTCCACACGGAAGGGCCGGCGACCTTGCGGAGGGCGGCCCCCAACCCCTGAGACGGGCGCTTGGCCCCGCAGTTCTGCCACCAGCCCTGAGGTGGGACTACGGCCGCCTGGGGCATCGCTGGGACCACACAGCCACCTGTCCCCTCTCCCTGACCTGGAGGAGACTCCCTGACCTGGCGCCCGCCTCCACCTGCGAACCTGCCCCACGGAGCTTTCCAGGGGCCAGTCTAACATGAAATGAGCTGGTGTCGGTCAAGTGCCCAGTTCAGGATAACATCAGACGCTCAATAATTGTCCCATCCAGGCCCTAAGACCCTGGCGCTGCAACCAGCCCTGCCTGGCTGACAGCTGCGCGGGGGAAGCCGGGCAGTTCGACGCCTCCGAGGCCGCGGGAGGCACGTCTCGGGCGGCTCGGGTCCGGCGAAGGCAGGCTCAGCCCCTGCCCGTGCCTTCTGGCATATTTACCCAGTGCGCGCACAGCTTCCTGACCCGTCTGAACAGCCCAGGAGCAGACATCACAAAACGCAGGCCTCCCCCATCCAGCGTCCGGCCCTTCCCAGAGGCGGCCCCGGCCCGGGCGCCCCGTCAGGCAGAGGCGCGCGCACCCCTGGGCGTAAGTCAGAGCGACGGACCCCTGAGCGTGTCACAGTTTTGGGTCTTCATGTTTTTAGTGTTGGTTGTACTAACTGTGGTTTCTCAGTTCCGATGGCCTTGAGGCTCTGGCACTGGGGGTCTTGCAGACCCGGGAACAGCACCCCCAGCGCTAAGGGGATTGGGAGGGGCTCTGAGTGCAGCTCCCCTCCCCCGCTCCGTGTCCCCGTCAGGTCACAGCCACCGCCGCCGCCTCCTTGCCTCAGACGCTCCACACTCCCCCGCCCGTCACCCCAGGACCCGGCTCGGACGACTGGGCCCACCTGCATGTTCCAGAAACAACGCATTTACACTTTTCCTAAGAGTGTGATGCTCGGGGAAGACCACCTACCCCTCCCACCCAGGGACAGGACCGCCGTCCAGAGCCTCCTTCCCGCAGAAGTGACCAGGCTGCTGCCCCCAGGACGACAGGCTCTGAGTGCAGAGTCTCTGTCCTCGGGCCGTGTGCTCCCTGCACTGGGGCGCCACACCTCCTCTGTGTGCAGCCCACCTGTAGCCGCTGCCACCCACTGGGGTGACATGTCCGTCCCCACGTGGGGCACATTCTCCAAAGGAGCCGCCGCCAGCTCAGAGCACAGAGTGTGCACACACGCACCACATGCTACACACACACCAACCACACACACAGACACACACGCACCACAGATAAGTCAGGCAGAGCTGACCCTTAGGACTCTTCTCCTGGAGGACCTGTGCACTGATCACTCCTGTTGGGACTAATTGGAAGCTCTGGGGAGTCAGGGGAGGGGCAGATAGGGAGCCGGAGACCCCAGACAGGAAGACGTGGGGACCACTGACACATGAGGAAACGGGGGGAAATGCGGGGCATGTGTGTGCATGTGTGGTGTGCGTGGTGCACGTGTGTGGTGTGTGTGTGGCATGTGTGTGGCGTGATGTGTGCGTGGTGCATGTGGTGTGTGTGTGGCATGTGTGTGGCGTGTGTGTGGCATGTGCATGGTGTACATGTGCACATGAACACACATGAGGGGCCAGCTTCTCAGCATCCTCGCCGGCACTCGGTGCCGTCACTATTTCAGTTCAGAGCACATCGCACACCACAAACACAGACACACACACCACACTGCACACACTCACATGTGCACAGACTCGTAACATGTATGTAGGCATAGACCCTCACACACAGACTTACACAAATAGTACACACAGGTTCACAACACACACACAGTCACACACACGGTACCCAGGGAGCTCCCCCGTGGACCCGACGTGACACCCCCTTGGTGACGCCAGTCACAGCCCCTCACTATCCTGTCCTTTTCAGACAAGTGCAGCAGAAAGTCGGGTTTTCACACGAGAAACAGCAGAACAAGTGGGAGTCCTCAGTCGCCCCAGGCCCGGGAGGTGCAGGCTTGTTGGCCGGCATCTGCCTCCGTCACCACGGCTCCACGGGAGGGTCTGACACGAGCAGGCGCGTTCTCACAGCCACCAACTAGCAAAGAAACCAGTGCATTTCTCTAATTTAATTACCCACCACCTGACGTTTGCGGCGCCCGCTAACAGTCCTTGTTTCTGAGATGAAATGTGCTCTTTGCTAATTGCTCGCAGTTCCAGAGAAGCGTCCAGAGAACGTTTCCCACCATTAAGGAAATGATGCTGTAAATGGTGAATGCGCTGTGTGTTTGTGCTTTAAGAAAACAGACCATTGGTACTGTTTGGGGAAATGAGTGAGAATTTACCGATCCCCAGCAGAAGCATCGTGGCATCTGGCTGTGCCAGGCGGAGTCCACGGGACCTGGGCGACAGGCTGCGTGCGCGGCTCCCAGCGGCTCCAAGCAGCCCGGGGGGCACAGACCCACCAGCCCCTCCCTGCCGGGGGCCCTGGGAGCGGGGCACCCACACTCTGAACCCCAATTCTGCCGAGTCTGCTATTTCAGTCCTGAGAGCACTGTTTGGGGGCTTACCCACCAGAAGCACCCCATCCCCATCATCAAGCTCCCCATGGTGTCTGTGGCTTGAAGGAGCCTTCAGGAGCCTGCCGATCTTCGGGAAAGCTGGGGACCCCAGTCCTGGCCTGAGGAAGAGCCGAGGCTACTGGCCAAGCACAGCGGTGGGCCCCAGGCCGGACCCTGCACTGTCCCTGTGCGACACCGGCAGACGCCCCTGCAGGGGTGTGGGGAGGGAGCCCCTGGCAGGGGGCGCTCTGCACGTGCCTCACTCAGCCCGGTTCTCCAGGCTCCGACTCGGGCCAGGCTCTGCGCGGTGCGGGGGACAGCAGAGCCGGACTGGGGACAGCCCAGAAGGCCGAGGAGCTGGACTGACCCTGGCCGGGACCCCCTCAGGGGGTCACCCAGGATCCCCCCGAGGCAGGAAAGCAGGCACCATGCGGGCAGAGCCCTGGGGGCCAGAGGTGGTTGGAGGCGCCCCATCCCAGGGGGACGGGGTCCCGGACAAGGACAGAGGCATCAGGTCCCGGCCTCACAAGCCCGAAGGGCCACGTGGACGAGAGGGTGACGGGCCGAGGCGGGGAGGAAATCCAGGTCCCCGCGGAGGCCAGACGTTACTGAGACGTGACCCGCGTGGAAGCTGCGGCAGAGGGGGAGCCCTGCCCTGGCCGTGAAGGCTCACCGGCAGAGGCCGGAACCGGGAAAGCTGAACGAGATTCCACCCGCCCAGCCAGCCCGCACGTGCTGGGGCCCTGCCGCGTGCCGCTCCCGGGACGCCTCCCCTGGTCTGCGGCTCAGAGTCCCAGGAGCAGAGGCCACGGGGTGGCCCTCTGTGCAGCCAGCAACGAGCGAACGCGAGCAAGGCCTCACCGATGGGACCCAGGCAGCTGCGAAAGGTCCCTGGGCCCGAACAGATGCCCAGGCCGCCGTGGCCCCGGGCAAGATGCCCAGAAGCAGTGAGAAGCCCAGTGACCCCCTCCCGTCATGGGGACCCGTCTGCTCCAGCAGCATCAACTTGCGTGTTTCTTTTATATGAATCTTGTTTTGAAACAAGTATCTCTTTTTGGACACGTCAGGCGTGGTCTCCCCGACATGGGCGGGATGCCGCAGGGACCACCAGCCAGGGTTGTTGGAACACCTGTGGGTCCTGCCCAGGAGAGGCCTCCGCCAGCTGGGGTTCCAGGAGGCTCTGGGCTCTAAAGCGGGTGCATTTGGTTCCCCACTGTCGGCTGTCACCACACAGTGCCAGTGTCCCCAGAGCAGGGGTGGGGCTCAGCAGGTCTGCTCTCGCAACGTCTCCCACGGTCCCCAGCACAGACCAGGGTTCCCTGGGGCCCACGGCAGCCCAGCTCATGGGCAAACTTCTGCCCCACCCACGGGGCTAGTCTCAGCCCCGGAGCCAGGGGCTTGCTGCTGGGGGCGCCCTGCGTCCTCTGTCCTGGGCGGTGCCCCTCCTGCTCCCCAGCCTTCCCGGCCGGATGCCACTGCAGTCTCAGAGCCTCTCCTTCTCGAGGGACTGACGGCCCCACCGACATCCGGCTACAGGTTCTTCTCACAGAGGTGCCTCTTCCCACAGATGACGTCACCATTTCTCTCTGGGAGCCGGCACATCTGTCTCCATGGTGGATGTTTCCAGCGTCCGTGGCAGGAAGGGCCCGGCGATCGCTGTCCTGAGCCACAGTCATCCTTCCCACACCTTGGCCTCTCTCCTCCCAGTGGTGCCTCCATCCCCATCTCTCAGGGTTTCTACGTCCACGTTGATGCCCATGAGGGCCTGGAGAGCCGGTGCCTGCATGCTGGGCCATCCTGAGAGCGGGCGGGAATGGCCAGGGGTCCCCGCAGGCCAGGCGCGGCCCCTCGGTGTCAGCTTTGTGTCCAGACTCTGCAGAAGCAGAAGCGTCTGTTGTCCAAAGAAAATCTGATTCATTCTACCAAATAAATACGTTTTGCTTTCTTGGGATGCATCCTTTTTCTATGTAAGAGAAAAGCAAATAAATGATATGTTTTCACCCCCAGATGTCCTGACAATGTCTAATTAAACCGCCACGTACGGGAGAAAGTGTTTTAAACATGTGTCCTTGTGACTCGGGGAGTGGTCGGTTGCCTCCGTGTTAGGGGACAAAGCTATGAATCCGGTATTTCAGCTGCTCACACGACGGCAGAGCCAGCCCCCCGGAAAACAGGGCGGACCCCGGGGCAGGGGACCCCGGTGGGTCCGAGAGGGGCCATGGCACGGTGACGGTGGGGCTGTGGCGCCCCCGCCCTGTGGGCACTGCCTCCCCACGGCCGAGGGGCCACCCCCAGCCCCGCAGGGACCAGAGCAGCTTGGGGACCACCAGGGGCTTGCAGAGAAGCCCCTGCTCCCGTCCGCCTAACCCCGAGTCAGAATCAGGGCCTGGGGCCAGTCTTCTGTTTTCCTGGTTTTGAATTTCACTGGTGGATCTGGTGTCCGGCAGCTTCAGAAAACCAGCTGAGGTGAGGTCAGACTTTTCCATAAGGACCAGACACTGACCATTTCAGGCGCAGCCAGCCACGCGGTCTCTGTCCCAAGGTGGCTGCAGCCCAGTGAGACTATTTACAAAACAGGCGGTGGCCTTGGGCTTAGCTCGCTGTCCGCAGCCCGAGGCACGGTCTGCGGAAGCTGCTTTAAAATGCAGGCGGGGGGCGGGGAGCAAAGGACGTGAGGCACAGATGCCCGTCCCCGCTGTCGAGGTAACAGTCTTAGCACAACCCTATAATCCTATTTTCACGGGCAAATATTCAACTACGTGACTTTAAAAACAAAACACATTTAGAAGTCAAACTCAAACAAAATACAACAGCGACAAAACTCAAATGAAAACTATAAACCCACTGTAGCAGAGGCACTGTCCTGCTGGCACTGCACGCGACGCGGGGCTCATCACAGCTCCACCGCGGTCCTCCCGCCACCCGCTCGGGGCAGGCACCTCCGCCAGCTCCCGGCGGCCCCTCGGCCAACACGTCAGGGACACGTCACCTGTGTGCGTGTTCTGGGCACAGGGGCTCGTGGTCATTGGAAGAGAGCAGAGCTCGGGCACCATGCTCACCTGGAGGAGACCAGCGCTTGCATGTGTGCGTGTGTGTGTGCATGTCTCTGTGTACGTGTGTGTGTAGTGTGTGTACGTGTGTGTTGTGTGTGCACCTGTGTGCTGTGCATGCACGTTTACATTAACGTCAGCGATGCTTTAATTTCCAGAGAACAGTGCCCCGCCCTGACTACCGCCCACGGCCCGACTGGGACACGCTAGAAGGCCCCTCCCTCAAGCCCGGACGGGGCAGACTGGCACCACTGGCCTGGGGCGTGGATGCTGGGCGTGGACGTGGAGCTGGTCCATTCCTGGGGGGGCGGGGGCTGGTGGGAAGGGCTGGGTGGGCCCGACAGGCAGGGGCTCTGGTCGGTCGGGGCGAGAGGCCGCAGGCACCAGCTAGGGGCCCACCAGCACGCAGCGGGTGACTCCTCTCAGGCCCGCCAGTCTGCGGTCGTGGGAGCAAAGCCACATTCTACTCTCGAAAAATAAAAACCGTCATAGATCAGAGCAGGCACAAGACCGCGTCACTCACTGTGACCCTGGTTTCCCACGCTAGCGTCATCGGCCGCTAAGCAGACACGCCCCTCCTCCTGGGACTTCAGAGAGAGAAGCGGGGACGGGACAGAGCATCGGGGCCCAGCCCTGAGGTCACAGCGGGGCTGCCCCATCTGCAGCCACCCCTGTGACCTTGTCCCGACACCATGAACCCTCTGCTGCTCACCCTCAAAGTGGGGACAGCACCACGCCACCCGGGCTGGTCACCCCGCCCGCCAGGACCCTCGTGCCCTGAGCACGTGGCACCCCGTGCACGAGGCTGAGATGGGGTCTGGAGCTTCTGATGTCACCTGACCCTTCAACTCCACAACTGTGGGTCCTCAGAGCAAGGGCCACCCCTGTCCTTCTCTCACCCCGAAACCAGCTCACAGCAGACGCTTGGAAAATATTGGGATGAAAGAGGGAAGGGGTTTCCGAGAAGCAGGATTTCCCACTTTGGTTCATGGTGTCTGGGCTGAGCTGCGGCCACACACTCAGGTCCAGCCCAGAGGGAACCCTGGTGGAGGAGCACTTGGGGACAGGGTGGGAGAAGGGGGGTCTGATGGAGGCTCAAACCCTCTGCTGTCGTGATGTGCATAAATCCCCCCTCCGCCCAGCAGAGGACCTGACTTGCGCTCGGCGCCCCCCTGGTCCTGGGGCCGCTAGGACACAGGCAGCTGGGCCATGGCAGAGGGGGCACCACTGCGGGGGGGGGCAGTAGAGGTGGGGGCAGACCTGGGCGGAGGGGGTCCCCAGGGGCCAGGCGGCCTCTCAGAGCAGCGCGCCCTCCTCCGGGCCGCGCAAGGCAGCAGGGAGTGAGGAGCTCCTGGAGCACGAGTGACCAGGGAGGGAGACTCGAGGACGGCGCCTGCGCTCACCCCGCGTGGCCTCCGCAAGGGAGTCCTCTCACGAACAAAAGAGCGGGGCTGGGCTCCAGACTGCTTTTATTGTCGGTTTAATCTGTCCCCCGATATCGATGTAAATATTTTATGTCCGTCGCCTAGAGCCTCAGTTATGACGATGACCACGGAAGCCCTGAGTGATGGGGGGACCCCCGCAGCCGTCGCCCTGGACCACTGGCCGCACAGGACGAGGGACAGTCCAGCAGGGGGGCTGTGAGCTCCGAGGGAGCAGCAGCTCAGCTGTCCTTCAGCAGGGTGGGGTTCAGCCTCCAGGGCGGCCCCCGGGAGGCGGGGCCTGGGGGGACGGGGGTCACACAGAGCGGGGCCTGCCCCTGCCCCTCAGGCACTGCCGCTGCCCCACCGACCTCACCCACCTCAGCACCCAGCACGGACTATTACAGAGAAATCTCAGACCCCAGCAGGTGGTCCCCAGAGACTCCCTCAGACGGCCCGTCACCACTGCAGACGCTCTAGCGACACCAGAAACTGTCCGAGAGGCGCCAGTTACTGCAGGAGAGAAGTTACGTCGACCGTGATTTGTCGGCGCGACGGTGATGCGCCAGGAAGACTCAGGAAAACCTCCGGGAACTCATAAAAGAGCTCTGTCAACTTGTTGAAAGCACGGCCGTGCAGATACCTCGACAGCTTCTCTCCGTGGCAGCCGCCATCCGGTGGGAGGGAAACCCCAGCGCCTCTCATTCTGGCCACAGAAAATGTGCATTTTTGACAGGATTGTTTCTGTCATCGAGAGATTTGTTGGTAAGAAAGTTAGAAACCTTCCCTGAGACGCAGGGAAGAAAAACATCAGAGGCCTGCCGTGCGTGGTGGGCGGACAAATGGCCCCCAAAGCCACCTCCGATCCCCAGCACCGGGGAGCGTGTGACCTTACACAGAAGGGACTTCGCCGGTGTGCTGAAGTGAAGGGTCTTGGGAGGGAAGCTGGTCCTGGGTTACGCGGGTGGGCCAAGGTCATCACAAGGGTCCTTGTGAGAGGGAGGTGGGAGATGAGAGTCAGAAAAGGGAAGTGAGGTGACCGAGAAGGGGTCAGAGAGCAGGAGGGCTGGGGAGACGGACACTGGGGGAGGGGCCACGAGCCCGGGAGCAGGGTCTCCTGGTGCCGGAAAAGGGGAGGAGCCAACGGGGGAGCCAGCCCCGCCCACCACCCCAGGCCTCTCCCTCCTGAGCTGTGCAATAATAAGTAAGTCTGTGTTATTTTGACGCACTAAGTGTGTGGTCATTTATTACAGTAGCAACCGGGGGAGAAAATCCATCATTTTTAAGGAAAAGAAGGAAATGGAAAAACAGATAAAATTGAATTCTTCCAAAAACTATTTCTAGGTCTACCCTATGTGATTCAAAATCCAAGCAGGTTTTTGTTTAATATGACATGATTCTAAAATAATCTTGACTAAATAGAAAAAGTCTGAGCAGATTTTGAAAATTAGAAGAGCACATGGCGGGGCAGGAGGGGCAGGGGTGTCTGGTCCCAGGAGCCTCCTGGGCGGGGCCGTGGGGGCTGGAGGCAGGGGCTGCAGGATGGTCCTTGCAGGCCTCAGAAGAGGACTCGTGAGGCTGCAGGACCCTGGGGTCAGGACTGGGGTCTGATGGAGTGGGGGTAGCAGCCGCCAGGGACGTGCAAGGGTCACGATGATGCTGGCGCCTCCACCTGCAGGTCTGGTGGTTGAGGCATTTGGAGCCCAGCTCAGGGTCAGCCAGGGGCTTGGAGGAGCCTGTGCTCACCCAGCGGGAGACGTCCAGGGGGCACAAGGCTCTGCGAGAGGGGAGGCCCTGGGTCTGCGGGACCTGTGGACACGACACGCCTTGGCCGTGAGTGGGTGGGTCCTGCTCCCCGCAGCCAGGAGAGGGGAGGGGGCCAGCCACCAGCGTGGGGTGTTGAGGGAGGATGATGGAGCCTCTGCGCCTCACCCTTCAGGTCTTTAAGCAGAAATAAAAGATGCCTCATTACTTTTTAAAAATTCAGTTGATGCTTTTATATTTAAACATTAACCAGGAAGGAGGCCGGATCACCGACATTAAGATGAGCTGTGCACCCCAAGCAGCGAAAGGTCAGAGCTCGCCCAGGACCCCTGGCCCCGTGTCTGCGTCCCCAGCGCCCCGCGCCCGCCCCCTGCTCCTTCTCAGCTGCTTTCACCGTTTCGGGGCTTCTTGATCAAAACGTGGGACGATGGGTGAGAGGCACGAGGTTCTGGACTGGGCTTTGACGTAGGTCACAGGCAGGAAGCGGCCAGGGAGGCAGCAGCACCTGGAAAGCGGCGGGCCTGCAGGTGTCCCCGGATGCTGCCGGATGCTCGGGCTTTGGAGGCTGCGCTTCAGGCCAAGCCCTGGCCCAGGAGACAAACGACCTCCCTCCCGGCACCTCCGGGACGCAGGGAGCCCCGGCACCCGCGCTGCATTGAGAGCCACGGAGGTGCAGTCACTGCCTGAGGTCCAGCCTGCAGGCGCCCGCGCAGGCGAGGACACAGCGGCCGGGCCAGCGCCTGCGACCCGGGCCACTGTGCCGCTCGGGAGGACCCCCCGGGCCCGCCTCCCGTGCGCGTCCCCGCTGCGCGCCGCCTGCCCTTAACAGGTACCTGACCTGCCGCACGCCCTCAGGCGTCAGGCTGGGCGACATCCAGCGGGACACGAGGTGTCTGCGGGGCTGGAGTGGGGGCAGCTGCAGCAGGGGGGCCCCCTGGTCCCTGCGTGGGGAGGGGTGCAGGGAAGCCGTCCCCGTTGTGAAGTAAGGTGTGGAGCCCCAGTCAGCCCGCACTCGTGGGCAAGGCCGTGGAGGAAATCTCGGCTCCTCTGCGAGGTGGGCATGGGTGCCCCGGAGGGAGCAGGAGCAGCAGACAGAGCTGCCTGGGGTGGAGAAGGGGGGTGAGCCCTGTGCTGACACGGACCAGGCTACAGCCAGGCTGAGGCCACAGGAGCAAAGAGGCCTCCCTAGCGGCAGGGTCACCCCTTCGACAGTGACGAAGTGGAGCCCTCCTGGTCCAGGGCTGGGAGAGAAAGCGGACCCTGGACCAGGACCTGGCCCCTCCCTACAGGCCTGGGCGGACACTCAGGAGCTCTGACCGCTCGTAGCCATGGCCTCACTGGAGCACGGAGGATGGCCCTTAGCTACCCTGGGGACCCCAGAAAGCGTCTCGAAGGAAGTGATCCTGGGCGTATCCCTGAGGGAGAAGCTTGAACGACCTCCCCTACCCACTGGTCCTCCCACAGCCACCCCATCCCACATCCACACCTCCACGTCCCCCATACACACATCCTAACCCCACACGGACGTCCCCCCGCCATGCACGCATCCCCCCCATGCACTGGTTCCCCCGTTGCACACATGCCCCCCATGCACACATCCCCCCCCATGCACGGCATCCCCCCCATGCACTGGTCCCCTTGCAAACCTTCCATCCTTGTGCACAAACCACCATCATGCACGATCACCCCCCATGCACTGGTCCCGCTGTGCACACATTCCCCCCTTGCACACATCCCCCCCCATGCACGCATCCCCCCATGCACTGGTCCACCCGTGCACACATCCCCCCATGCACACATCTCCCCATGCACGCTCCCCCCCCATGCACGCATCCCCCATGCACTGGTCCCCCGTGCACACCCATCCCCCCACATGCAACATCCCCCCCATGCACACATATCCCCCCATGCACTGGTCCCCCGTGCAACATCCCCCCCATGCACACCCCCCCAATACACACATCCCCCCCATGCAGCATCCCCCCATGCACACATCCCCCCATGCACTGGTCCCCCGTGCACACATCCCCCCCATGCACTGGTCCCCCATGCACACACATCCCCCCCATGCACACACATCCCCCCCATGCACTGGCCCCCCATGCACGCATCCCCCCATGCACGCATCCCCCCCGTGCACACATCCCCCCTGTGCACGCATCCCCCCCATGCACACATCCCCCCCCATGCACGCATCCCTCCCATGCACGCATCCCTCCCATGCACGCATCCCTCCCATGCACGCATCCCTCCCATGCACACATCCCCCCCCATGCACACATCCCCCCCCATGCACGCATCCCTCCCCATGCACGCATCCCTCCCATGCACGCATCCCTCCCATGCACGCATCCCTCCCATGCACACATCCCCCCCCATGCACACATCCCCCCCCATGCACGCATCCCCCCCCATGCACGCATCCCCCACCACGCACTCTCGCTGCGCTGGCCCAGAGGTGGGATTCCCAGGCTGCCCCTCGGCTCCGCCCACCAGAGCCTTGGGCACTGGAGGCCCTCGAGGACCCCTTTCTCCTGCGTCCACACGCTGTCACACAGGCACAAGACTTGGCCAAGTGGCTTATGCCCCTGCCTCAGGATGCTCCCCTTCAATGCCGGAGGGGTGACACAGCCACCCCCAGGTGAGGACTGTTCTCTTCCTTGTGGGCGGGGGACACACACGGGGACCCATCAGCCGTGACAGCTACTCACCTGAGCACCCGGGGATCAGCATCAAGGGCACTTTAGGAAAAAAAGCGTCTTAGGAATTTTTTCTCCCCTTCTGGTCTCACTTTTCCAAAGACTTAAGCCATCATGACTGCAGGCAGAAGAGTCATCAAAGATCGGGGGGCTTGCCTCCGAGCCCCCTTCCTCCCCGTGTGGCAAACATTGCACCCACCAGGAGCCCAGCCCACGGGGGCCCCACCGCTGCCCTGGCCCCCCCGCTCCAGCCGGCACCCGACAGCTGTGGGGAGCAGCCGAAGTCGCCTTTCCTGCCACTGCCAGTTTGTCTTCCAGTTTCCATGGAAACAGCTCTCTGAATGTGGGGGGGGGGCAAGAGTCTTTAAAATAGTGACAGTTGAAAAACTTTCACGGGCCTGAGTTTCCTGCGACAGGGTTTCCATGGAAACTCAAGCCAAAGACAGGCTAAGACGAGAAGGCGCTGGGTGTCCCCCCCAACAGGTAACTGCTCCCCGGGGGCAGGCAGGCCTCCACAGCCTCCCCCGAGGGGGATGTCCGCCCCTCCCGCACAAGGACGCAGGAGCACCCCTCCCAGATCACCGATGCTGGGGCCGTGTCCCCGGAGCTCACTGGGGAGGGAGGTGCCAGCGAGGGAGGAGAGGGCGGGCGGGGTGGCCGCTTCCCATCCTGAAGTAGGGCCCGAGACGCCAGCTCCTCCACCCAGGACCACAAGACCTGCACCCCAAGCTGCACACAGACAAGGGAGGGAAAGGAACTCTGGGGTGTGGGAGCCCTCCCCGATCTGCACCACACACAAACACACACACACACACACACACACACAATCACACACGCACACCCTGGCATCCACCCCCTCGCAGGCTGGCTCACTGGCGGACTGCGGTCCACTTCACCATCTCCGGGAGTCGCTGTGGGTAGGCCTGTGGCCTGGGGACGGGGAGGGGCTCTGGTCAAGGGGCAGATAAAGCCAGGCAGCTGATAAAGCACAGTCCCACTTTGAGATGGACACTTGCTGCTGCCCCAAGACCCCAATCCAGAAGCCCATCCACTGAGGGGGCTGTGGCGTGGCCGGGCACCTGCAGAAACAGCCGGAAGGGAGCAGTCACAGCTCATGGCCTGAGGCTGCAGCCCCTGGGGCGCTTGCAGCTGAAGGTGGTGGTTCCCAGCGGGGAGCGGTCACTCCCGGGCTCCCCACGCCCTCCGGGGGTCCTGCCACGGGATCCGCACCGGGCCCTGCGGACCTGCCCTGGGCCAAAGCAAAACGTCCGAGGTTCTCCCTGCACCCTTCTGGTCTCTCCTCCATTAAACAAAACCCAGACGCCTGCGAAGTCTTTCTCCTTCTAACAGGGTCCCCGGACCTTAAAGTCGCGCCTCGATTTCAAAGCAGTTTAACACGTGGTGGTTTCTCTCCGAGTCCCTCCCTGAAAGTCACAGTCAAAGGAAACGCTACAACCCAGTGGCGGTGAACACGCTGCGGCGCCCAAGGGGTGTTTGGGGCCGTCGCTCCTCTGGGGCCAGGCCCCTGCCCTCCGGACTTGGGATGTGGGGCTTCCGGATGTGTCCCCATCCCCCCGGGACAGAGGAGGAGGCCGGGTCGGCCCTCCGCGCCCGCCCCGCCGGACACACAGGGCAGGAGCCCTTCTGCAGAGAGCATGCCCCGACCTCCCCCTTCCTCTACACTTTGAAGTGAGCACCAGTGCTTCGGCTCATCGATCCTCACTCAGACGCTTCACCTTGGGATTCCACGGAGCCCAGCCTCCGGGCTTCCAGCGCAAGCGCTGCCCGTGGGCGGTGTTATCGCTCCCTGGGCCGGGAACCTCGGGCCTGGCGGCAGGTGCTCGACTCTGAGAGCTGAGGCACAGGAGTGCCACTCTGTGCGGAGACGCCGGCCGGCTCCACTCCAGCTGCTGAGAGCCCCGGAGAAGGCGCCGCAGACCTCCTCATTCCGAGACATGAAATATGATTGTGAACTTAGAAGGAGCCTTCACACTTATCTTAAAGGGCAGGCAAATGTCACTGAGCAGCCGGGTTTGCTACTAACTGCGAGACGGAGACGATGCCCAGCCGGGCGGCTCGGAGACGCTCATCGCTCCCCTTCCACCTGCACACCTGGCACAGGTGCTCCCTGAGGGCAAAGGGGCAGACGGAAGTGGTCCCTGCGGCCTCGGCCAGAGGCGGGGGTGGCAGGGCAGGGCGGCGCGGGCGGTGTGGACACAGCAGGGCCGCGCTCTGAGCTCACTCCGGGTGCTGCTCGAAGGTCCTGGAGGACGTTGGCTGAGCCTCCAGGGACTGTGCTCCACCCAAAGCCCCAGGCGGCTCCGGCAGGCGTTGTCCCCCGTGGACCCCCTCAGCCCTCCCTTCCCCCAGACCTGAGGCTGGACTAGAGACAGGGGGCCAGCCCAACCCGGATCACCTGGGACAGTCCCAGGAACCCCCACCAGGGAGGGAGGGTGGTGGCCTCCAGCAGAGGAGATCACGGAAGTTGGAGCCCTTCCCAAGGAGAGGTGAAGAGGAGGCAGGAAGAGGGGCCCGCCGGGCCGTGCACCCAGCTCCATGGGTGCAGAGCCGGGCATCTCTGCAGCCCTGCCCATCTAAGTCTGAAGCCCCTACTCTTGACCTCTGAACTTAGCCCTGGCGAGAGGGAGGGGGGAGAGGAGGTCCTGGAGCTGTGGTCCAGGAGGAGGAAGGGCCTCCACCCCAGCTCAGGGTCCCCAGCCAGGAGGGAAATGGGGAGGAAGCATTCACCGAGCACCCCACCCCAGGATGAAGAGAAGGGCTGAGGGAGACCCCAGGAGGTGGTTTGGGGCACGGTTAACAGCCAGGGAAACTGAGGCACGAGTTCCCAGGGTGTCCCGGTGCATGGCTCACCCAGGTCACACAGTCAGGAGCCGGGCCACGTCCCTTCTGTGGGGCTCACCCTCCAGCCCCGAGGGCTGCCAGGACACACAGGCAGACCCCTAAAGGGCCACCCAGCTACAGGCCCCAGCGGGGGGGGGGGGGTGTGTCTCAGGGCTGAGGAATGGAGCCGAGAAGCCGCCCCACGGCCCCGCACAGTTAAACCTTCTCACAGCCGGGCTGCTGGCGGCGTTCAGTCCCTCCGGAGCTGAAGGCACAGCCTTTCTGAAGTTGCCTTACTCAGCGTGGCAAGTGTGTTCCTTCTCATCAGGAGGAAGGCCCACACGGCGGCCCCGAAGGCGCACTGATGTGGGGAGAAGGTCGGCCAGCGGACACAAAGGGCGCTGAAGCCGCGGTTCACCTGAACGCCGGCGCGGCCTGAGGGCCGGCGGGCGGGAGCGCGGCGCCGCCAAAGCCTCTCCTCCAGGCTGACGCCCCCGGAGAGGCCCGGGGGGCGGGGCCCTCGGCCCCTGGCGCGAGCCAGAAAACACGCCCGGAGACCTTCCTGATGCAGACGCGGCGTGTTTGCTGGAACCTTCCCCCACTCCCTCTCGTCTCGCCCTGGGCTTCCAGGGCAGACGGTCGACTTCCAGGACTGCGTGGTGAGCGCCCACACCTCCCTCATCATCCCACACCCAGCTGTCCCCGCCTTGTCAAAGCGCCGGCTGTGGACATCAGGCCTTCAGAAGGGAAGGCGCCCAGATACGGTCACTCCTGAGCACCCTGGGGCCCCACGTGGGATAAACCCCCCCTTCAGAGACCTGAGAGGGTCGTAGGCTTCTGACCAAACTTCCACATTTTCCTTAAGAGACAGGCCACCGTCCATCCTTGCCGCTCTCCAGACGACGGTGGGCGGAGCTGAGTGAGGGGGGCTCCCAGCGCACCTGCCCCCGCAGCCCCCAGCCCCCACAGCGCCAGGTGCGGCCACGCGCCCTCCCGCAGCGCTCCCCATTGTCTGGTCCCCAGCATTTACCACCTGCAAATGCAGCAGAATCGATGGTCGGGGGCTCAGGAGGGAGGAACTCGGCCTGGCGGTTGCGGCAGCTCAAAGACGTGCGCACACACACTCGCACACGCACACACGCACACATGCACACACCACCGTGCACAGACACACACACACACACACGTATTTCCTTACAGACACACGTGGGCACGCACGGCCGTCCCAGGCTGGCTCCAGGCCAGGACCGCCACCCAGCGGGCAGGCCCCCGGCGGGAGGACGACTCTGCCGAGTCACCGCACTTACTCCTGCCGGAGGTTTGAGCACCTTCACCAGAGAGCAGGAGAAGACAGGCGCGCATGGCCCCCAGGGAAGGGGACTCTGTGGGATCAGGAATGAGGCCTTCACTGCCCAGGTGTGCTGGATAAGCCTGCAGGATGCCCATCCTTGGGACAGATGTGCGCTGACCTGCCGCGACGGGTCTGCGGGTCAGCGGGGAGGGAGGGAGGTGGCCCAGGCCTGGGAGTGTGTCATGGGAGGACCTGGAGTGTTGTGGGGTGTGCGGGGTGTGCGGGGTGTGCGTGCGGTCAGAGCGGACTGGGGGTGGGGGGTGGGTTGACACACAGGACTGCCTGCCATCGCCTTCTCCAGGTCAAAGGGCCAAGGGCTCGCCGGGGGGCCAGCTCCCCTCCTGCGTCAACAACCCCAGGATGGGGCTCTGCACCTCCGCCCCCTCCTTCCGACCCCTCTTTCGTCCATCTTTCATCAGCGCATCAGTACAAGACGGTAAGGTGTCCTCGTGACGGTTTCAACAGGTTCTCATGGTGACTCCAAGCTGCTGTCTGGGCTTTGACCTCTGCAAGCAGAGACAGAGGGGGGAGTGGGAGAAGGAAAATGGGGGAGGCCAGGGAGGGGGTCCCCTCTGCCTCTGGGGGGCAGGTGACAGCCCAGGAGAAGTGAGGGGGTCTCCTCACCTCACCTGCCTGCCGGCCAAGGCCTCTACCTTTGAGCTATGGGATTCTGGGGAGTCATGGGGGAGAGGGGCCACACGAGGCTGCTGGGTGGGGCCACCCAGAACGCCTGAGGGAACAGGAGTCTCTTCTCTGGGGCTGTCCTCCACGAGGAAGTCCCCTCCGGCCGATGGTAGAGACGGCAGACTCCTGCCTCTGGGTCCTCCCACCCCGCCCACTTCCCAGGCAGCGGCCCTTGGGGTCAGCTCCTGCCGCTGGAGACCACGCAGCAAGGCCCCTCCATTTCCCCCTTCACCTGGTCTCTGCTCTCCCACCCGAAGGACTCTGGCGGTCCGGTGAGCCCACGTCTCGCAGCATCAACAGCTGGAAATGCCCTTCCTGGGAGGGCGAAAGGGACTGCATCCTCCAAAGCTACTGCAGGACGACATAGAAGTAATAAATTTTATTCTCCCCATGTAACAAAGGAAAGAGGGAAAAGGAAGCCAGTCTCACATTAAATCAGGTAAACGTCTGTGTGTCTCACCACGGCACCAGGGACATCTCTGCCGAGACGTTGGAGGCGTGCTCAGCTTCCATGACTTTCCTCCTGTTTTTCATGTTACTCAGGACCTTCCCTTGGGTGTTATGTGTTGAAGATGGCTGTGCTAGTCAGGTTTCCCCAGGGAAACAGGATCTCCAGAGACACACGTAAGAGGGACTAGGTTCACAGCACCAGGAGACCCAAGGGAGTCCCAAGTCTGCAAGCTGGAGGCCCAGGAGGGCGGGTGCTGTGATCCAGTCTGAGTCTGAAACCCCGAGAACCAGGAGTCCAACGTCCGAGGGCAGGGAAGACGGAAACACGCCCCACCTACCCCTCGGCCGGCGGACCACCAACCGTGGGCACTGCCCTGCGGACGCCCACGGGGAGCTGGCTCTCCAGCCCTTCGAGGGGGCCATGACCATCCCTTCCTTCTCACTGGCCGTGGCTTTCAGTTCCTTAATCATCCTTGGAAATTCATCCTAGTCCTGGGATGAAGCTGATATGATTTTGTTTTCAAATAGGTTCCATTCAACATGCACGTGATTACTGTGTCTCCCCCCCCACTAATGCTGCTTAAAAGGACAGGGCCCAATATTCAGGTCTCTCTGAGAAGGGGGCGAGCAGAAGGTGCTGTGGGCCAAGGATGCCCCCTGCAAGGCAATACTGAGGTGAGTGCCCACCAGTAGCTCCCTCCTGCTAATGCCCCCGGGGCCGAAGCTGTGCAGGGGAGCTGTGCACATGTAACCAGGGGCCGTGCAAGTGTAGTGAGCCCTGCACGTGCACTGAGCTTGCATATGCGGTGGGCTCTGCGTATGTGATGAGTTGTGCACGTGTGGTGAGCTCTGTGTACGTCAGGAGCTCTACACTGGTAAACAGACTGGCGCAGCATGTGTAAATGAGCCCGGCCCGCGGCCACCTCCCTATGTTGGCGGCCATCACGGGGCCTCCCTCCACCGTCTGTCGGAATAAACATGTATTCAAGTTAAGGCGTTGGACTCTAGAGGCGGCCTCCATGATGCAGACGCGAAGCCTTTTGAGGGCGGTTGGAGACGAGTTTCAGGCTGCTGACGGCCTTCGAACGCGGGGTCCGCGAGGCGCACTCGGTCCTCCGAGCTCGCCACGCCGGGCAGCCCGCCCCGCACTGCACTGGACGCGGGATGCCGGCGCCGCACGCCCCGGGAGACAGGCGGGCGGCGGGAGGAGGTGCCGGGCGGTCCAGAGCCTCTGCGGGCAGCTTCATCGTCAGGCTCAGAGAAGACAGGCCGGGGGTGCTTTAATATTAGTAAACCTGCTGCTGCAAGATCTAGAAGGAGGTGCTAGGGTGAGTTTCGTGATTAAAAATTGACTTCACCCAGGGCTGCGCGGGATTCCCACCGGGGTGCTGACCGAGGCGCCCCAGGCGAAGCCTCATGGCCTCCGGCTCCCCAGGAACCCGCTGCGCTGACCGGCAGTCAGCCGGGTCCTACGGGCAGGCTCGGCCACCTTCCTCTGCGAACACATCAACTTGCTGAAATGAATGATCTCTGGCTGTAAAACCCAAATCACTGTTTCACTCAAAGAAGCACTTACAATTTTGCCTTCCTGGTCGTGTTCACATTTAACATCGTCCTTAGCAGCCCCTCGGGGAACGCAACCCGCTGGGAGGCTGGCGCAGCCCAGAGGCCCTGCCGCCTGAGGACTCCAGGGCCGGGCTCCGGAGCCAGGCCAGCGCCAGGCATCTGTGCTAGAGCCCCGTCCTCCTGCTCCTCCCGGTACACGCTGACCGGGACGATTCCCGCCTTCGTGCAGGCCTGGGCTCTGCACGGCTTCGGGTATCAGTGTCTGGTTCACGTAAACACTCTGCTCTTTCCTTCCTTCAGGTGGGATTCATGGGAATCCCCTGTGCTGGGGGCTGGGCTGCGGGATGCAAGGCTCCATCCCACCCCCTGGAGCGCAGGGAGGGGGGGTCATGGTGGGACACACCCGGATCCCTGAGGAGGCTTGATTTGCAGAACTGGGGGAGCCAGGAAGAGGCTTTGGGGAGCAAGAGACCAGGAGCTGCCAGGCCGATGACAGACACAGTGTCCGATGGAAGCAACATAGATGTCCATCGGCAGATGACTGGATAAAGAAAATGGGGGTGGGGGGGAGGCGGGGTGTGTGTGTGTGTGTAATACTACTCAGCCATAAAAAATAAAATAATGCCATTTGCAGCAACCTGGATGGACCCAGAGATCATCACCCGTAAGTGAAGTCAGACAGAAAAAGACAAATACCGTGTGCTGTTACTTACATGTGGAATCTAAAATACGACACAAATGAACTTACTTACAAAACGAAGACAGACTCACAGACATAGAAAACAAGCTTACAGTTACCAGGGGGTAAGCAGGTGGGAAGGGATAAACTGGGAGTTCGAGATTTGCAGATACAACTACTATACACAAAATAGATAAACAAGTTCATACCATACAGCACAGGAAACTATATTTGTTACCTTGTCGTCACCCATAATGAAAAAGGACATGACAATGAATGTATGTACGTACATGTATGGCTGAAACATGATGCTGCACAGCAGAAATTGACAACATTGTAAACTGACTACACTTCAATTAAAAAAAAGAAGAAAGTTGGTGAGAAAATACATCTTAAAAGTTCTCATCATAAGAAAAAAACACACCGCCATACAGCGATGCAGATGCTAGACTTCCTGCGGCGATCACCTCCCAACACGTACAAGTGCACAACATTTATACTGTTCACTTGAAACTAGTATGCTATGCGAATTATATTGCAATTAAGTTTTTTTAAAAAACAAAAACAAACAAACAAGAACTGAAGGGGGAGGGCACCTCGAGCCCTTTGCTTTTTTTTTAATTGAAGTAAAGGTGATTTACAACCTTGTGTCAGCCTCAGGTGTGCAGTGCAGTGGTTCAGGTACACGTGTACAGACATGCAATTGCACGGTGGAACAGAATGTGAGAAGGAACATATGTGTTATTGCACATAGATACACACATACTATGTGCGTATATATGTGGTGTATATTCCTTTTCATATTCTTTTCCATTATAGGCCGTTCGGAGGCACTGAGCACTGTTCGCTGGGCTGCACAGCAGGGCCTTGCTGTTTATCTGCTTTATGTGCCGTAGTGTGTACCAGCTAGTCCCGAACTCCTCACTTACCCCTCCCCACCCTCTGCTGTCTGACGTGGGCAGCGCCTCTGCCGCCCGGGCAGGCCCGCGTGTCTCAGAAAGGCTGTTTCTGGGCAGTGACCTTAGTGTGAAATTACAATGTGACCCCAAATCAGCGGTCACGGGCACTGCAGTCCACTGTCCTTCGTTCCTCAGGGCCCTCGGGAGACACAGAACAGACCCCAAGACAGACACCTCTGTCGGGTGTGTTGCTGAAGTATCCCCAAAAGTGATGGCCAGTCTGGACCTTGTGAGGCCCCAGAGCAGGGCCTTCCCCTGGGCCGGAGCACTGGCACCATCCAAGACAGATCCTGGTGACCAGAGGCCAGAGCAGGAGCGTGGGTTCTTGCTGCCTGGGTGGTGGGCATCCCCACAAGCAGGGAAATGGTGCCTGGCAGAAATCCAGGGCTACAGAGACACAGAGAGAAGCTGGTGCTGTGTCTTCCTCACCCCCGGCGCACACGAGGCAGGAGAGCTACTGGTGCAGGGGAGGAAAACGTCCCCCCACCCACTTATGTTCTGTCCCTGAGGCCTGCGAATTAAATGGGCAAAAGCTAGACTAACAGGAGGAACAGTTTCCACATTTTTCCAATGTTAATAGTTTTAATTTTATGTGCACAGAAAAGAAGTGAAAACCCAAAGAAGCAGTTAAACTTGGGCTTATAAACCATTTTAACCTACTGGCGATAAATCATGAATTGTGTTGACAACAGAAAGGGGTTTGGGCTCCTGAGGCAGCAAGTGGGGGGCTGGGAACCCGAGAAACGGATGGCAGGGAGGCTACTCAGGAAGGTCTGTGCGCAGGCGCACCTGGGTGCCGTCTCCGTCTCCGGCGACAAGGGCTGTTCTGGCCTGTGGGGCCAGGGGAGGACTCCTTTCCAAGGGGAATTTATGCCCTGCTTTGGGGCAGAAAGGGGGAGGGCAGAGGCCCCTCTTTTGACTCCCTTTTCTTAGTAGTTTTCAGCTCAAAAGTACTCCTCCTGCCAAAGTGGTCTTAGAGATGAGGGTGCCCCAGAGCCCCGTGCCATGGGACATCTAGGCTGGCAGGACCCAGTGACCCCCGTGTGGGGCCCCATTCTGCCCACCCGCTAAGCAGGGGGACACTCATCCGCTCGTGGTCCTACTCTAAGTCCTGTCTCCTGCCACCACGCTGCCTCCAGCACCTCCGGGGAGGGTCCCTGCCTCAGGGGCAGGGGCAGGGGGATGCCCACGCTGCATCACAGCCAGGTGGATGGTGCACAGGACGGCCCCCCACAGAATCCTCTGTCCCTGAGATGTCCTGCAGGGTTGATGCTGAGAAACACCGCTCTGCCTGGAAGCGCAGATGAATTGCTGCTCCTACTTCCCTTAGAAACACTCATGTGCATTTCTCTCGAAGGCAAAGTGTTTCTTTTAACCCCGAGGAATGTCCACTCACCCACGTGAGTGCACACGCACACACACGCCTGCACACACAGACTTTCACTTCGGTACAGACGTGGCTCTCTCCACACCCGACCCTGCTCCCCGCGTGTTTCGGCCCCTGAACCTGTCGGGCAGGCAGGCTCCTTCCCCCGATCCACCACATCCACCCACTCGGCTTCGTGCCACCCCGGACACGACCTCAGCTCCATCCGGGCAGCACTTTGGGGAAGGCACCAGTGTCACACAGAGCCTCCCCCCAGGAGGACGGGCAAGCTCAACTGTCACATCTGAGATGTAATTCAAAGAAGATTAAAACAGAAGGAAAGACAGCCAGCCACGTTGGGCTCTGGCCGGGAAGCACCGCCCTCCTGGTTTTCTGAGGGAGCTTGCATGTGTGGCCCAGACGTCCAACTCTGTGCGTCGGGGGATTTAAAGTTACAAAGCTTACTGGGGGTTTGAGAGAAGGTCCAGGAGCACCTCCAGAACCAAGGAGCCTAGGCTTCCGGCAGAAGCAGTGAATGGGGAGGGTGCAGGGTGCAGCATAGTTAAACCAGCTTTCTGCCGATGAAACGTGAATATTTGAATAACTTCCCTTGAGAAAATGTCGCCATCTCCTCTTTAGGTTCAGGGTCAGAGTGGGTTCTTTCCTGGGGATGGTTGGGCTGGAGGAGCCTGGCTGTAGCTGTTGATTCCCGCCCCCGCCCCACCCCGCCCCGCCCGACCCCCCGCCTCCCCGCACCTCTGCCAGGTGCGTTAGAAACAAAGTGAACTGGGGTCAGGCTCAAAGGTGCTCCGAACGCCACATGGAGCTCTGGGTTATATTTTCACTTGAGTGACAAGGAAATGAGGCCACGTTTGCAGTTCAATTTGCTTTGAACTTCCATCACTCAGAGGAGGGAGTACACACATGCCCCCCCCAGGACCACAGTGCCCCCACCTGCCCCAGGGACCCCCACAGCAGCCCCGCACCCACAGCCAGACACTTGCGGGCCGGTGGCCTGGTCAACGGCTGGAGATCGGAGGTGGAGGGGGACCCAAGGAGGGAGCAGCGAGGGTTTCCCCAGGAGGGGACACAGCCACACCCCAGCCTCCCTGCCCCTGCTGCCTCAGTGTGGGGGCTGTGGGAAGGCGGGGCCTAGGAGACAGAAGGCACTTCTCAGGCCCCATGAGTGAGCACACAGGTGCGTGCCAAGCCCCAGTCCAGGCAGAAGGCAGGGCGAGTGCCAACAAACAAACTCGCAGTGGTTGTGCTAATCCTTCAGTTAAAGGCAGGTGCCCCCCAAGCCCTCAATGCTCACCACCCAGGCCCTGGCGGCCTCTCCACCCCCCTCCTCACCAGGGCCCTCTCCAGGGACACGCAGGGCAGGACATGGCACAGAGAGCAATGTTCCCAGGAGCAGCCCTTGACTGTCAGTGGATGGGAAAGGGGGACCAGTCCACAGCCCCTTCCCTCCATGGGCCTTTGGGGATGCCCTCTGCCCTCGACCTCCGCGCCATTGAGCTCAGCCCCCCCAGTACCCACTCACCTTACTAGCTCCCTGCTGGTCCGCCTCACCTCCGAGCCAGGCACTCCCGAGATCCCCCTCCCCAGCAAACACACCCCCTGCTCAGGGGGCCGCCTACGGGCGGCAAGGCCACGGCACCCCAGCGGGAGGGGGGGCGCCTGGCGGGAGAGGACCCACCACATCGTTGCCGGCCTGAGGGCAGTGGTGCCCACGGGACAGTGTCCGCCCCTGAAGTAGCTGTGGGGCTGGATGCCATATAAACCCCACGCCCGGCCCTCCAGCCCAGAGCCTGCGTGAGCAGAGAGGGGTTCAAACGCCTTTCAAAGGCATTTAAAATCACCACCTTCACAGAACCAAAGAGGGGAGGGCGCACCATACAGCGGGCAGGATGGGTAGGCTCTGCCGGGGCCTGCCAGCGCGGCCAGCACTCAGAAACACGAGGGCGTGGGGCTTGTGTGGCGTCCTTACCACCATGCAGGGAAATTCTTCAAAAGAGAATAAAATGAAGAAATGCAAAGTGTAATACTGCCCTGTTTAAAAATGGGTAAGGAGGAAGGAAGGGGACCCGTGCCATCTCCTGGGTGCATCATCAGGAGGAGGCCAGCACCTGCAGCGGGTGGAGGGCGGCGCTGGAAGAGCATGGCCCCTCAGGGGACAGACGTGGAGCTAGGGTGGTGGCCTGTCTGCAGCACAGAGTTCTGATCCAGGAGTGAGCTGCCTGCTCCTGGCCGTGCGGACGGGGTAAGAGCAAGGGTTCGGGGAAACGAGACGGGGTGGCAGGTAGGAGGAGAGAGAGCACCCCGGAGGGAGGCTGGTGGTCCCTGGGCAGAGCTCGGCCAGGACCCTGTGAGCAAATTGCAGACCCTCCTCCAAGGACCCAGCTGCCCGTCCTCTCGCACACAGTCGGGTCGGCTCCTGGGTGACCGCTGACACGGGGCGCGGGGCCCCGTCCAGGGCAGCCCCTCTGCTCAGCAGTTAAGTGAGCGCCCCCGCAGCATCCTTTTAAGGACGACAGCCCCGGAAAAGGATGTTTTCAGCAGGAAGGCTTTACTGAGACTTCCACGCTCGGATTTCCTTCAGGACAGTCAGATGCACTATTTTAGAATTATCATTTTGGTGCCATCATTCATATCATTTGGATTGTAACTATAAAGCAAAAAGAAGAAAGAAGGAAATTCATAACAGGACTTGCAGGAGACCAAAAATAACAGGAGAACACACACCCGCTCAGTCTGCGGCAGAGACGAGAGCCGGCTGATAGGATTTCCTCTGCATTTTATTTACTGATTTGTCTCAAAAGCAAAGTCATAAACACAGAAAATAACTGACATTATGCCCTTAGAGAGGGAAGGAGAATTACCACCAGAGCAGAGACCCCCCACCACACACCTGCCCGCAGGAGTGGCGGGGGCGGAGCGAGAGCGCACCTACCTGCTGCTCAGGGGGTTCCGTTCCAGGTGGCAGGTCTCTTCATCTGGGGCACGCGAGGGCGGGACAGCCACAGGCCCCCCAGCCCTGACCCCCTCTGATTCTACGACAGCCGCTCCAGCCGCAAACTCCGCAGGTGGGACCTGAGGGAGGACCGGACGGGGCGGGGGAGGGGCGGGGGTGGGAGAGGGACCAGGGGTGGGGGGCGAACAGGACCCCAGATGAGCGGAGCTTTTACTCAGCATGCTGGAGCGGCGAGCCTCACTGCCACTGGAGATTGGCAGAGACCCAAAGGCGGACAGAGGAGTGGGGGACCCCCTGCTCCTAGCAGGCCGCCTTTCCTGCATCAGGCACAAGTGGCTTCCAACTGTGGACACGTGGCTGCAGGGGGCACGGGAAGGGCTGCTGTCAGACAGTGGAGAGAAGCTGGCCATCCCCGAGGGGCAGACAGCTGCGCCCGCGGTCCGGTCCCAGCCCCTCTCCTGGAGCTGGGAAGCCAGGCCGGGCGAGAGCGTCCAAGGCACCACGGCCGCCCGGCCCAGCCCTGGGAGCCTGGGCCAGCTGCCGGGTGACCAGCTCCATCCGGGGGAGGGTGAGATCTCCAGGGTCCTCGCTGGCCAGCAAAGCCCCCTACGGGTCTGCTGCAGGCGCCTTGCTTTGAACCTGACATTCCCACTTGTTCTCTTCCCAGGGCCGCTCATCCAGACCAACCCCAGGAGACCGGCCTCTGCCCCTCGGAGAAACGAGCCTGCTGTGCCGTTCTCGTCCGAGGACTCGGGAGGGTCTGCCTGGGGACAAGACAGCACCATTGCTCCCTGTCTCTTGGGTCTGCCAAGCCAGCACACCCTGTGTTTACTTTTCATCCGTCACAGCAGGACGCCAGCACAGCTATTTCTGGAACTGGAAACGGCAGCTGCCCCTTTTCCAAATGGTTGGCGCACCCACCCATTCTCCCTGTGTGGAGAAAACACTACGGTCTTTTCTCAGCGCTCACCCTGCTCAGCCTTTGGACGGAATGGTAATGTTCACATCTTCCTTTCTTCCCAAAACCTCCTGAACTTGGTGTCCCTGTGCCCACCTGGGCCTCCTCCGGACATCAGTTCTTTGTCCTCCTCCCGAGGCCAGAATCAGGCGAACGGCCCTCGGACAGTGACGGTGTGCGTGTACTGGGCGGGGCAGGAGAGGAAGGGAGTGCTCCACGGCGGCAGCTCCTGAGGACTTCAGCTCCTCGCTGTGTGCATCATTCCCCTGGTGTCTGTTCCAGTCGGGGTTCTCAGAGAAGCCGAGCCGACAGGAGACATGGAGGGATCTGTCATGAGGAATTGGCTCATGCGACTACGGAGGCTGAAGAGCCCCAGGGTCTGTGGTTGGCAAGCTCTGAGGGCAGCTCCAGTCCAAAGCAGGCAGGCTCACGACCCAGGAAGAGCCCCTGCTTCCGCTCCAGTCCTACTGCAGGAGAGAACGGCATCCCAGCACAAGGCCAGCAGGCAGGCAGGAGAAAACTCCATCTTACTCGTGGGAGCGTCAGCCTTTTCGTTCTATTCAGGCCCTCAACTGACTGGACGAGGCCCACCATTGGGGAGGGCCACCTGCTTTACTTCATCTACAGATTCAAAGGTCAGTCTCACCCAGAATCACTCTCACACACACTCCCAGGAAAATGCTTGACCACCTGTCAGGGCTCCGGTGGCCCAGTCACATTGACACAGGAGATTCACCCTCACAGTGTCCCAGCTTAGGGTAATCAGCGCAAGCTTCTAGATTGTCCACAGCCGCCCGCTCTGGCCCGACCTCCTTCAGGCTGTGACAGATTCAAGAAATAAACTTTGTGTCTTGAGCCCCCTAGAGTCTGCCGCTTCATCCGTCTGACTGATGAAGTAGCCTGTGTCCCCCACAGGACGCCAGCTGCCTCTGGCCCCAATGTGGCTACCTCCAGACCCCCTCACCTGGGCGGCCCTGCTTCCACAGGCAGGTTGGATGACTCCTGCCTGGTTGTTGGGGGACCTCCTTCAACTGCAGCAGTGAAGAAGCAACCCCCCCCCCCACTCCCGCCAGCCTCACCAGTGCGGTCCTCTCTGGGTGGGGCCTCGGTCAGGCCATGCCCTCCACCTGGGCAGGGCCTCAGCCTGGGCGAGGCCCGCTGCTCCTCCAGGCTGGACCCTCACCATCATCCCTGGCTGTCCCGGCCAGCACCCAGTAAACTGCTCCCCTCGGGTTCACTCAGCACCAGTTCCTCCAATTCACTGGGCGAGGATCTGGGCCGGCCCACTCCCCATGTGCTCCACGTGTAAATTGTTCTGTTCTCACAGACACTCAAGGACACAATCTCCACGCGAACCCATTTACAGAAACAGCACCTGAGCCCTGGAGAGACTGGGCCGTGTCACACCCCGTGTGCGTGTGGCCCTGCATCCTGCCCCAGTTTCCTCGTCGCTCTGCTGTCCTGACTCCACCGTGGCCCCGGCTGGACCGGCTTCCTGATGTGTCACTCCCTCCACACTCTGCTCTGCTCCTTTCCTGTGGCACCTCCCGTCCCACAGAATTCAGCAGAGATCACGCCCAAGATCACAGAGAAGGCGGGTGACAACTGAAGTCGCTGGCTCCTGCTGGCCACTGTTCAAAACGAATGTTGGCATAAACAAGGCTACAACCTAATATCTATTGACAACTTATCTTGTTTCGTCTTCTCAACAGCCCACAAGGCAGGCACTCTTACAACTGCCGTTTAACAGAGTAAAGAAAAAACAAGATGCAGAAGTAACTGCCCCGAAGCCACCGGCTGACCAGGGGCAGAAGCAGCTCTAGCGCGGCGGGTGCGCCTCCAGGGCACCACGTGCTGGCTCCCAGGCAGCTGCGTGGGAGGGTCAGCGGGGCGGGCGACCGGCCCCTGCGACCCCCGGGGACACAGCCGCGGTCCCTGCTCCGCACCCGCCTTGCCACGTCCACGGCCCGCGCTCGGCGGCTGCAGCTCCTCGGCCTGCTCAGCAGTCGGGCAGGGGGTTTAGCAGCCCCTCTCACGTGGGATCTCCACTTCCCAAAGGTCACTGACTGTGAGCCCCTCCCGCCTCCCCAGAGGGCTCACAGCTAAGGATAAACTCTGATCAAGAGGCGCTGTATTTAGAAGGAGTTGTCCGTCCGCACGGCTCCGCCGGGGCCCGCCGGGGCCCAGCCCGCCCAGCTCCGGGCCGCTCTGCCCGCCGGCCGGCTTCTGTGTTTACTCTGGATTCCAGTCACAAACCTTTATCCAGCTCCTCCTGCCTACGTGGTCCCCGGTGGGAACTAATGGCTACATATGTGCACTTGACGAGGAAGCGTGTCTGTAAGTGGCAGTAAATGTGGCTTTTAAGGCCAAAGTTTCAATGCTTTAAGAACTCAGTGCTTCAATGCATTAAGTGTGTTCTTTCAAAAGAATAAGATTGTTTCCCATCTGAAAACTGGCCGACTTGCATGTATCTGAGTGTCTCAGATAACCAATCACAAAGCAGCTGGTTATCTACAAGGTGACTCTGTAACCTCTGTTCTGAGGGTCTTGGTGGTTCTGGTTGCGCCCTCGTCTGCCGGGAACGTGGTGATCTGGGAGCAGCAACACCCACGCGGTCCTCGGGGACGGGGCTCCGCTTCGTCCTGGGCCCTGCCCAAAAGCTCTGGCCAATTCAGTGGAAAAAACTGGCCAGGCCCACAGCTGACGGAAGTGACATCCATCAGTGGCACTGCACGGGTCACAGTTTACTAACTCCATTCTCTTTTTCTCAAGTTTATTCACCACTCAAGAGACCACATTGGTCATTAAATGTGCTGCCAACAGGGGTCACATGTTCCAAAAAGTGATGTTTACGCCCTTGACGGCTGCTGGCGGAATCAAGGAACACACACTCTTCCCATTTATTTAGAGGAAAATAGTAAAATGTGTGAATTTATTCAACGCTAACTCTTCCAGCAAGAAGTATAATCTAAGGTTGTTGGTCAGGCACACTTTTGAGAATCCAATAAAATCTGGGAGTTTCTCCAAGGGAAACATACACATATGTGCCTTCAAAAACGTTCTCACGTGACTTGGAAGGAGCGTGATGCAGAATGAAAAATACTTGTGTTAAAGAAAATATCTAGACATTGATCTCACCAGAAAACTGCAAATCCTTTCAATTTTGCCCTTTGCCCTGATGACAACAAAAAAAGAACTGGTAGTTTTGATCCCCTGTGAGTTTTCTAAGTCACACCAAATGCATCTTTATTCTATTCTGTTGTTAATAAGTAACAGTATACATTCTGGAGAAACAGATATATATGCAGAGAGTGAGAATAAGTAAACACGTAAGTGTTTGTATGTTGTGTGCATTTATCCATGTAAAAACGTGTTTTATATAGTTACTGAGCACAACAGTTAATTTAATTCCATGCAGTGGTTACTGACCTCATGGTGGACTGGGTCACCAGGCAGGGGCAGGATGCTCAGAGAACTGCAATCCAGTTTCTGTCCACAAGAGACGCACAGCCTGGCGAGGAAAAGGGACATGTATGTGACGACTACAATGTAATGTGATGAGTGTTTATGCAAAAACGGCTGGGGGAGCGGAAGACGGAATCATTCTTTCTGTCTGGTTTGAGGAGGCAGAAATGAGGAAAAGAGAGGAAAGTTTCCACGGAAGCCAGAGAAAGAGGAGGCGGGGACCCCGTCTGGGGTGAGGGGCCGTCGTTCCGAGCAGAGGGACTGCACCAGGGAAACCTCGGTGGCACCTGAGTCCTTTGTGGCCTGAGCAAGTGGCAGGGGTGGGGGAAGGGGCGGGGGCGAACAGGCGAAGGGGGCTGAGCGGTACAGACTACCAGTCATAAACTAAAGCAGTCACAGGGATGCGATGCACAGCACAGAGGGCGCAGTCAACGCTATAGTAACTCTGGTGTGTAATGTATAAAAATTTCAAATCGCTGTGTCGAACACCGAAAACATACACTAACTATGCTTCAATTTAAAAAAATAGTTGATCTAAAAAAAAGACTGAACCGCCTTGCCCGGAGTGTGGCTTGTGTGGGCCACAGTCACCCATCTCGCCACCTGGTATCATTAGATTCCTAGGAGCATCCCAGTTTTTCTACTTTTAAAATGCTGTGATTAATACCATTTTTTACAATTTTCCAAACAAGTCTACGTGGGAAGAGCGTTCACAGGCACAAGCACAGCATTCCTTGTCCTACGACAATTTATCCCAGAAAACGGCCGTCACGCTGGCTGTGGAACTGCTCACAGCCAGTCCTGGAGGGCGGAAAGCCCCTTGAAGTAGCTCGGAAGTGTTCAGATCCAGGTAATTTCACAATCAAATAAAACTTAATTTTTCGTTCATATGATAAAAAGTATTATATCAGATTTCTCATTTCTTGGAAAATCAGACAGAACTTAATAACAAATACCATGATGATCTGCAAAGACCGAGCCGTGATTAGAGTATCAGGAGGCAGTCCCTCCTCACACTGTTTCCTTCATTAGCTAATGCCGCAGCGTATTTGAATGTTTCCGAAGCTATTTGTGTACACTCACAACAGGCTACCCTGACATTAGCTGAAATGTGATTTTTCTAATATTACATTAGAAATACTTTTAAGATTAAATTACATCTTCATATTTTCCCTATGATTATTAGACAGTCTTGATTTATTACCATAAAGTCTCTGGTTTAGAAACTGAGAATGCGTCTCGTTTTCCTTGGAGAGACTTTTCAATTCCAGTCACAAATAGAGGGAGGTTCCCTTGGAAGCCAAGACCTGCTCGGTGGAATGTGGTTCTGGGCAACCTTGGGCCCCAACTGCTCACAGTGTTGGGAAGAAAGTCCGCCCAGAGGTGCCGCCGGAGGCCCCTGCTCCTGGGGTGGTCAGAGCAGGAGCAGGGGCGGCCCTGGGGAACCTCAAGGAGGGTGAGGACAGGTGGCGCTGGGCTCCCACCTGGGGAAGAGGACCTGCCAGCCAGGATGGAACCACAGCTGACCAGCCTTCCAAGCCCACCCGGGACGAGCGCACGGACCTGCCCAGAGCAGAGCCCACACTCACACTCGCATTAGGACAACGCACAGGTTTCACGCAGGCACCGGCCACGAGGTGCGGGAGGCCACCCAACTCAGCAGGGCAGGGCCCGCATCACCGCAGGAGGGCGCCACCGAGCTAGGGCCGGTCAGCTCCAGAGGGCCCGGGGGGGAGTCGGGGCATGGATCCCACCCTCGCGGCCCTCCCCCCGCCCCGCCTGGGTCCTCCGGCCAGACGGCGACGGGCCCGCAGGTGCTGCCCGCACGGGTGAGCATCCAGGCCTGAGGGGAGTGACCCGCGGGGACCATGGAGCGCGGGATGCAGCGGTAACTGCATCCCCGCGGGGAGACGAGGAGGCTCCACCTGGGGAGGCCCGCGCGCAGGTACCCGGCGCAGCGGGCGCGCTCCCACGGCACCAGCCGCCAGCACACGGGAGGACTTCCATTTACCTTCGGGAGCAAAATAGAAGCTTCCACAGGAGCGGGGCACCGGGGCTGCTGCAGGGAGCGCTTAGAGAGGCAGCCGAGCAGGCACCTCGGGGGGCCGAGCTGGGCCGGGACTGGACGCTGAGCGAGGCCGGGCCCCTCAGGGGGGCTGTGTCAGCGGGTTAGGGACACGCGAGGATGTGCGGAGGGGCAGGCAGCGTGCGAAGGGGCCCAACCTGCTGTGCTGGGTCCTGGGGACCTGGGGGGCGGGGGATGATAGCAGGAAGACGTGCGGGATTTCCTGAAAGCTGCCTCCCACCCCCAGAGGCGGGGATCAGCAAGGCTGTGCGCTGCAGGCCGCGCCGGATGGACGCGGGCTCAGTTCTGTGCCTTTACCTGTTGGACTCCTGCAACCAAGAGGGCAGGCGGTGAAGTCCACCTCGCTGCCCCCGCAGAGGCCTAGTGAGGAAGCACTTATGTTTAACCTCCTCGTCTGACGGTGCCTTCACATGGCTCTCGGATGCCATCTGTGGACCAGCAGCCCCTGACATGGCAGGGTGGCTGTTGGGACCTTCACCCCAGAGCCCAGGAGAAGCCTGCCCCACAGGAAGGACTGGACACCATGTCCCAAGAGGCCTTCTCTGCAGAGGACTCTGAGGACCACTCCCGCCTCCTCTTCCAGACAAACCACACGGCAGCCTTGTGGCCTGCGGCTCCTCGGTGGACAGGAGCAATTTCCGTGGTTTTGCCGACACCTCACAAAGCCTTTGCAGGTGCTCGAGGCCCTGTGGAAGCCCCAGTTGTGGCTCACGTCTGTGTCCAGCTCAGAGCTTTACCGTCCCAGGGCATCCCTTTCCTGTGGGAGGACATGGCTGAGCCCAGAGCCCAGCAGACAGGAGGCAGAGCAGCCTTGCAGGATGCAGGGGCCGGCGGGCCTGCAGGTCCCCCAGCCACGCAGTCCTCTGGAGTCTCTTTGAAGCAGACACGTCCCCAGCAGTCTACCAGCTCAAAGCAAAAATGTGTGCCCAACAAGACGCTTTCCCCTCCCTAAAGACTGAAAAGTATTTTAGGAATTAAAATGCAGTAAATTCAAATTACAGCCTATCCAAATTATGATACTAAAAAGGAAATGTAATATTCATACTCAGCTTGTCATCTTAATTAATTTGTCTGTATTATTTCAGGAGTTCTAAAAAAAAACAGAGTTGTCATCAAACGAAAACAGCAGTGTAAATAAAGCAATTCAATTAATTCACTATTCATCTAGGCAGATTCATGGGAAGAAAAACTTTCCAATGGAAGAAAAAGTGGGTTAGACAAAACACTCCAGGAAGAAGATGTTTGAGAACCATTGCTTAAAAATGTGTGACTTTTTAAAGTTACACACCATATTATCCAATCTGAAATTTTATCAGCATTTTTTTCCTGGGATGATTGTACTGATAAACTTTATTGTTTAGAGCAATTTGTCACAGCGAAATTGAGTGGAAGGGACATAAATTTCCTGTATTGACCCCCTCCCCCACACACATGCACAGCCTCCTCCACCATCAAACCCCCACCAGAATGGTACCTTAGTTACAACTGGTGTATCTACACTGACAGGTCATAACCACCCCAAATCCACAGTTTATGTAAGGTTGACTCTCGGTGTGGTACATTCTGTGGGCAATGACGCATACCCATCGTTACAGATCCCCGCAGAGCATTACCACTGCCAGGAGAGCCCCCTGAGCTCTGTCCGTCTCCTCCGGCACCCTGGCAGCCTCTGATGGCCTTCCTGCCTCCAGAGCTTCGCCTTTTCCAGGATGTCATATAGTGGGAATCGTACCTAAGCAGTCTTTTCAGATTGGTTTCTTTCCCTTAGCAATATGAATTTAGATTTCTCCATATCTTTTTGTGGCTTGGTAGCCATTTATTTGTAACATTGAATGTATTCCATTGAATATTATTAGTATTATTAATCCATTTATCACTGTACCTAAGGTCATTTAGGTTTTCTCTTATGCTGCCTTCTAGGAGTTTCAGAGTTTTGCATTTTGCATTTGTACCTATGATCCATTTTGAGTTAATTTTTGTGACAGGTATACGGTCTGGGTCTACCATATGCCGAAAAGGCTGTCTTGGCACTATTGTCTTGCCTTTTCTCCTTTGTCAAAGATCCGTCCACTCTATTTATGGGGGCCTATTTCTGGACTCACTCTTCTGTTCCACTGATTTATTTGTCCATCCTTTTGCCAACACCACACTGTCTTGATTACTTTAGCTGTGGCTGTATAGTAAGTCTTGAAGAGTTGAGTAGTGTCGGTCCTGCCGCTTTGTTCATCTGCAGGGTTGTGTTGGCTATTCTAATTGTTGTGCTTCTACATATAAACTTCAGAACCAGTTTGTTGATATCTACAAAATGACTTGCTGGAATTGTCAATGAGGTTGCACTCATTCTATAGATCACTTTAGGAAGAATTGACATCATATCAATATTAAGTCTTCCTATTCATGAACATGGAATATCTCTCCATTTATTTGGTTCTTCCATGACACCTTTCATCTCAGTTTTGTAGTTTCCCTCATGTACATCTTGTGCATATTTGGTTAAATTTATACCTAAGTATTTCATTTGAGAGGATGCTAATGTAAATGATTACGTATTTTTAATTTCAAATTCCATTCGGTCATTGACAGTAGACAGAAAAGTGACTGATTTTTGCACATTAACTTTGTATCCTGACACCTTGCTACAACTGCTTATTAGTTTTGAGAGTTGTGCTTTCTTTTGTTTTCAGCTTTTTCAGATTTTCTATCCAGACAATCATCTCATCTACAGACAAAGACAGTTTCATTTCTTGCTTCCCAATCTGTATACGTTTATTTCCTTTTCTTGTCTTATTGCATTAGCCAGGACTTCCAGTACAATGTTGCAAAGCAGTGGTCAGAGGGGACATCCTTGCCTTAGTTCTGATCAGCGTACTTTTGAGCAAGAATTTTCTCTTAATATGTTTCCTTTTTCAAAATTAACTTGTTTTAAGTAGTTCTGTTGAGTGATGGTATAATTTCATAAATGTCTCTACGTGTAACCTGTGCATCACATGGTGAACATCCAAAGCTGGTTTTGTTCTGGAAGAAATGAGCAAATTTTGTTTTAAAGATTTTGGAGCCTCCCATAGGTCCCCCACCAGGACTTGCACTGGGAAACTGGAGCCAGGATTTCAGTTTCACCACAAAGGATCACACCAGCTCTGGAGCCTGAGTGTCCCCAGTCCAGGTCTCAGCCCTCCCTGTGTCCTCACCCCACGTGGAGTCTCAGGGCCGCATGACAAGGCCACGCAGCTCCTCAGGGGGTGCTGACTCCAGTCGGACACATCCCTCCTAGCTGAGGGCACTGTCCCGCCCACACGCCCTCAGCTCAGGCCCCCGGTTGGCTGCAGCAGAGTAATGAGAACGCCTCTCCGAGGGGCCGGCCTCCCTGCGCTGGACCTGGAAGCTCTGTGTGCCCAGCAGCTCTTCAGGCAAACAGCATGAGTGCTTCCGGCCTCACCCATATCCTCACTGGTCTCAAAACACCCAAAGACGGGGTCGTCAGGTCCCCATTTCACAGAGGCACTTCAGAGTCTTGAAATAAGAAGTAAACATGTGCTTAAAGAGCAGCTTCTGCCTAACAAAAACATCCAGGAGATAGAAAGGGAGAGACTGGGCCCTCCTCCCCCATCACTTCTTTCTTCTCCCAGAGACTCCCGAACACAAAAGTGCCAGTCGGATCATGTGCTGCGTACCACGTACCTACCTCGGGTGGGTGGAGATGCTCAGCACTGTTTGCCATGAGGGAAACGCAAACTAAAACCACAGTGAGATACTCTGCGCCCACTAGAATGGCGCCAACGTAAAAGCTGGAGGACACGAAATGCTGGCGAGAACAGGGGGCCACTGGCGCTCTCCCACGCTGCTGGGGAAGTGCAGAATGATGTGGCCACTGCAGAAAATTGCTCGCCAGGTGCGATGTTAAACACACCCTGCAGCCCGGCAACCCCATTCCTGCTATTTACCTAAAAGAAGTGAAACGTGTATCTCCGCGCAGACACGCTCATGGGTCTTCATAAAATCTTTCTTCGTGATGATTCAAAACCAGAATCAACCTGGATTCTCATCAGCTGACGAATGGCCAAATAAACTGCGGTATATCCACACAGGGGAACAGTTCTCAACAATGGAAAAGAATGAGCTCCTGATACAGGAAACAACATGGATTTATCGCAAAAACATTAAGCTAAGAGGGAGAAGCCAGACACAAAAGACCACATACTGTGTGAGTCCGTTTACAAGAAAGTCTAAAAAAGGCAACATTCCAAGAGCTGGAGGAGTTGGCTGCGGAGGAGAACAAGGACCTCTGTGGGGCGATGGAGCTGGTTGACAGCGTGCCTGTGGTCGTGGCTACATGACTGTATGGTCATCAGAACCCACTGAAGTGTACACTTTAATTCAGTGAGTGTTATTCATGTGAATTTTACCATAATAAGGATGATTTAAAGACACTTCTCATACCACTCCCAGCTGAAAACCCCATGGCAGTCCCCCATTGCCCAGGACACAAAGTCAAGGTCCTGCGTGACCTGGTCTATGACTGTCTCCCCAACCTCATCTCAAGATGCTACCTCCCCTCCTTCCTCCCCACATCCCAAACCCTCTACTGTAGCTGTCGTAAACCCTCTCAAGTCCTCACAGCCATGCCGTGTCCCACTTCAGTGTCCCCGTCTACCATCGCCCTTGCCTGGATTCCCACCTCTCGTCTTCCATCCGCCAGTAAAGTGTCCTGTTCTCCAAGACCCAGGCAGAAGCACTTTCAAAGACCACTAAGTCGAGTTTATGCAGGGAGTGAGACTTGGGTGCCTGGTCACTCCCATGCCAGTCAGCACTGTCCCAGAGATCCTGCCAAGGCAGTTATGTTCATTTTTTTAAATTAGGTATACAGATTGCAAAAAGTAAGATAATTATTAGCAGATCTTTGTAACTGCTTACAAAAAAGATAAAAGAAAATGTATAATTAGAACTAATAAGAAGGTCTGGCGAGGCCACTGCTTACAAGCTCAACACACAAAGAGGGAAGCAGCGTTGTGCCTCAGTGACAGCTAATTAGGAAATGCGATTTATAAAAGATCCATTCACAGGAGCAAAAGGGGGGGGGGGGGAGAAAAAAGTAACCGTAACTGCACTTCCCTAAAACCAAATCTAACATAAGATGCCGCAGGTATTTGTGAAGAAAGTGATAACAAACTATTACTCAGGGACAGGTTTTTAAAAACGTGCATGAGTAGCGAGACATACAACTTTGATGAATGGTGATGAGCGGGAAACTAAACTTCATAAAGACGTCGATTCTCTCCAAATTAGTCCGTGAACTCAAAGCAATTCCAATCAAAATCCCAAAGGACTTTTTTTGGTGGAACTAAAATTTATATAAAAGCATAAAGTTCCAAGAGTAGTCAAGACAATTCTAGGCGGAAGAGCACTGAGGAAGGACGGTCGTTACGAGACGATCAAGGCCTGTCACGGAGCAGCAGTAATTCCGGTGTGCGTGGCAGAGGCGCGGCGCGGACCGCGCGGTCAGCAGAGCAGCAGAGACGCAGCTCAGAAAGGGCCCCCAGGCCTGCGCACGCGCAGCGCGCGGACGGACCGCGGAGGGAGCACTGCAGGTCCAGACAGGAAGGAGGACCCCGCAGCGCTCAGCAAGCAGTTCCGGAAGCCTGGACTCTCCGTACTGGGAGGATCGTAAGCGCCTCCCTCTCGACCAGGACGGGTGCGAATCCCAAACGTCTCGGAGGCCTGACAGCGAAAAGCCAGTGAGGAAGAAGGCACAAGACTGTTCTAACGAATCTCAAAGAAAGGAGGAACGCACGAACCAGGAAGGAAAAGACCCCTTAAAGTGAACAAAAGAAAACGTAACACCTCCGCCCAGCAGGAGACGCCCTCGCGGAGCAACGGCAACGGCGGCGCAGACGAGGCGGAACGCACCTGCAGGTCGCACGCCGCGCGCGCACCCGGTGTCTAGGACGTGCGATGCTTTCCTTCGAAGCAGCGAGCAGAAGGAAGAAGAGCCCACGGGGCCAAGTGCGCAGAGGCTCTGACGCCTCCATTCGTGCGGACGCGACTGAACATAACGGGAAACGCCAACCAAGCCCGCTTCACCCCGCCCCGGGCTGCCCTCCCAGGAGCTCTGACCCCCGGCCACGGAGGCCACCTGCCGAGGCTGCCGAGCTGGGCTTCGCGCCTGTGTCTGGACACGCTCGCGGGGCGCGGGGCCCGCGGCCCGCAGGGCAGGAGCAGAGACGTGGGACAGACCTGGGGGACAGGAGACCCCGGCGCTGGCGCGGCCGGCCCCGCGCTCTGTCTGGGCGGGTCCCGGGGGACATTCAGGAACCGGGGTTGCCGCCGCCGGGACAGAGCCCGGGGCCGGCCCCCCACGGGGAAGCCCCCGGCCCCCCGCGCCCCCGGGGCCGGCTCACGGGCGGCCCCCACTCCGGCGTCGCCCGGGCTGGGAAGCTCCGAGCCGGCCCCGCACACGCAGACGGGCTCCGAGCAGCGGCAGCGTCGCCCCGAAGAGGAGAAGTGGATGCTTGGAGGGAACAGGGAGGCCGATCTACCATCTAATTTCTCTTATTAGGGAGAAATCAGTTACTTCAATTACATGTTTTAATCACTTTTATCTTCCTCCTGAAAAGAGCAATAATGGGAAAGAGTTGAAGAACACGGCCACTCGTGCGGATTTTAAAACAGACCCAAACTGCACTCCAGCGGTTAAGCATCTGTGTCAGGGAAGGAGGTTCCGCTCACGGCTGCGTGTGCAGCAGTGTCGGGGCGGGGGCCACGTCTCGGGGGAGGGGGGGATGTTTTCACAGAGGGCTTAGATTTTACCTAAAATGCTCTATTGCTTGGGGAAAAGTCACAGTCTGAAAGACAGCACGCCATGTCAACCTTTGGAGCTAAAGGTACATTGACATTTCCTGTTTCATCTGTAATTTTCTGTAAGTTTTTTTATTTTAAAAATGCAAAAAAAAAAGGTACTGAATTATTTACAGATGAAATGATGTGACATCTCAAATTTGCATTAAAATACTGCAGGGAAAAAATGGAGTAGAAACAGATGAAACACCGTGGGCAAAACGCAAGTTCTCTGTTTCAACAAAACAAACCTCCCCAGAACCTAGTGGCCGAGAGGCCAGCATTTACTGTCCGGGGGTTTCTGCGAGTCAGGAATTCAGGAGCAGCTCAGTGGGTGTTTCTGGCTCAGGTCCTCCTGGCCGGGCTGCGTCCTCTGCAGGCTGGCGGCCTCAGCTCCTGCCTCGGGGGCCTCCGCACAGGCCAGCAGCCGGGCCCCCAAGTCCCCCGGGACCCGAGAGAGAGGGCGAGGGGGAAGCTGCAGAGGTTCCCTTCCCTCGACCCCAAAAGGAGGAAGACGTAGAGGCCTGGAAAGGAGGCCCCAGTTCCAGCCAGACCCCGGGATTCCAGCCCCAGGGGCTGAGACCCCACTGTTTCTAGCAGACACCTGGCTTCCCGGGCCCTTCGTGAGCCAGGACTTGAACTCTGAATGATCTCTTTATCCTGGAGGGACTTCACTGGTTTATTCTAATCAGCTAGTTTGAGAGAGGGGAAAAAAAAAAAAAAAAAAAAAACCACGATGCAAAATCACTATTCTTGCAAAATGGGAGCAGGAACAAGCTCTACAAAGTTAGAAATTAAATGACTGTTCTCTTTCTGAGACATATGTTAAGCTAGCAGCTCGTTAATCTTCTTTCTGCTCTAAGCCTGTAACAACCTGGCTACTAAATCTTTAAGTCCCTGAATCATGACTCTTTCATAATCCCCAGCGCCAGGGCCGGGAGAGATGCTCATCTTTCTTCCAAGAGAAGCAGGTGCAGACGAGGCAGAACGGAGCATGGCTGAACACGGCGGCTTTGACGGGGGTCCGGGGACAGGTGCGCCACAGGGGCCGTGGCCTGAGGCCAGAGTGGAACCTCGGACCAGCACCAGCACCGGACCTGGTGAACAGAAATGGTAAAAGAGAAAAAGGCACAGAGGAGGGTTTAATACAATACTGACTCGCTCATTTGAGGGCTACCAGGTGGTAAAAGTCCATTGCAGGAAGCCCTGCGGACTCGGGAACGCCCGCAGAAGAAAACTGAAGCCCTCCCCACCAGAGCTGCCAGAGGAGGCGGGTGGCGGCTCACTGGCCTGTGCTCCCGGTTAAACTCTGGACCGCAGGCCGAAGCCGGGCCCACCTGGTACTGTCTGATCTTCCCTGAAGTATCAGAGCGCACTGCCGCGGCGGAACCCTGCCTCGCCGCTCTCAGCGCCGCCTCTGACACTTAGGAGCCACACACCGTGTCCCCCTCCCCCGGGGACATCCTGACAGGGGCCTCCTGCTGTTTCTGCTTCCTGTTCCCTGCAGCACCGGCTCTGTGCCTTTTCCCGTTATCCCACAGCTGATGAATAAACGCTGAAAAGGAGGACTGCTGCTTCAGGCGTGATCCACGCCTCCACCTGGTCTCTGCGCCCCGCTGTCCCGCGTGGAGTCTCAGCCTGGCTTTCCCACCCCCAGACCGAGGCAGCTGGTCTACCAACAACCACACCACCGCTTACCAGCTCCAGTATTCAGCATTTAAATGGCTTCCACTTTTCAACGCTATCAATAGTCTTTAAATTATCATCCTATGCAAAAATTACGTCTAACGGTTTCTGTGGGGCCCCCTCTGGAGGCGAACCTGCTGGCCTGGAGGGCCTGCCCTTTTCGAAGCTCTCGATACTGAGAGAGGACCCCTGGAGGCTGCGCTGCGCCTGGGCCCTGTCCCGCCCACCCTGGGCTCCAGTCTTTGTCATTGTCACCCTTGCAGGTGAACCTTGCTGTTGCTTTTTTTTCATTTGTTTGCCTGGTTGCTAATGAAGTCGGCGTTTGAGGATTTGGGTTTCTTTGCTTTGGGCGGTTAGTGGCTGGGGGAATGGAACCCACCACCACAGTCAGATTCGCAGTTTCCCCCTCCGTCACCCACTCCCTTCCCCGTTATCTCAGCCCCATCACCTCTGACAATCAAGGAACAGCCATTCCCAAGGCTACCATTTCCCAAACTGTCCACCTCCCAGCCACGTGCGGACGCCCAAGGTGAAGCTTGGAGAAGGGAGGGCGTGGCCCAGCCACGCAGCCCGGGGGGGTGGGGGGTGACAACCCAGCCACCGCGATGCTCCCTGTCACCCTGCACGGCTCAGATGTACTATTATTGTTGCTGTTGTTGTGAATAAAGGGCAAGCTCCTGGAAAATTGGCTGTCTTATCCACTCAGCAGTCAGTAAGGCGAGGACACCAGGTGCCTGTGAGTTGCAGCCAGAATTCCCAGGGTGCTGCTTCCCTAAGTGGTGAGTCCTGAGAGTCTGACTTACCGCCCCCTAAGCCGTCAGAAAGCCCGGGGTGGAGGGCTGTTGACAGAGGCTTGAGTGTTTCAGAGAGAAATGAAAGTCGATACAATTGCCCTGTGATCTTTATTTATATTCTCGGAACCAGCTTCAAATGGAAATGCAGATAATGAGAAGACGCTGATGAAATTGCCCATATGAATATTCATCAAATCACCTGGACTTCCACATAATTTTGTTCTTTCTCCGGCGCTGTCTCTGAATAACAAAGCGTCCTACCTTCTCCAAAGAGGGGAGCTCAGCGCTGATTAGAAGACACAGAGGAAAACTGACTTTGAATTTCTGGTAGAAAAAAACAGTCGTTGGTAAACAGTGCCATCCGTCTCAGGGTCTAATGTGATCCTTGAGTTTGGTTCCACCTTCAAGATCTAACCTGGTGTCATGGCTGCACTGGGTAGGAGTGAGAAACCAGAGCCACCTCAGCCCTCCTCATCCAGGGGTCTGCACCCTCGGGGGTCAATCACCGAGGACCAGATGCAGTGGGAAGAAAATTCCAGGCACTTTCAAAAAGGCAAAACTTGAATTTGCCGCTCAGGCCGGCTATTCACATGGCATCTGCATTGTATTTACAGCCATTTACATAGAATTTACACGCATTAGGTATTAGAGTGATGTAGAGAGGGTGTGAGGGGATGCAAGGATGTGTGTAGGTTATATGCAAACACTTCATTTCATGTAGGGGCTTGAGCACCCCGGGGTTCTGGTGTCTGTGGGCCTGGAACCAGTCCCCCCAGATTCCGAGGGACCGTTGTGTTTCACATGAAAGGACATGTATTTAACGAGTGTTGTGAGAATGTTATATTTTAAAGGATTATCATGTTAAACTACAGTGCTGTGGTTTCCTCGGATAAATGTCAAACCAGTGCCCCCGTTGGACCAAACACCTAATGGTGAAAATCCTGAAATTTTTTTAAGCTGAATATTTGAATGCATCTGGATTTTGATGGAATTTCCACGTCCAAGGAAATGTCTGATCTAACCCAGACCTCTGCTGTGGGGGTTTCTCATCGGTCACTGGGGAGAGTGGGGCTCTGACCAGGTACAGTCCCGGTAACCTGCCCGGGCCTCCCTGCCCAGCTCAGCCCGCGTCCTCGGCTCTGGAGCGGGCCCCACCGGTGGTGCCCACAGCTGCACCCCCACGGGCACAGACGCCTGAGTCAGGGCGCTCTGCCCCAGAGTCCGGGGTCTGCACGTGTGTGGTCCACATTTGTGACAACACTGCCCTCGACCAGACTCGAGTCAGCCTACCCTGAGCCCCCTCTCGGCCAGGCCAGTAAAGACGTGAACAAAAGCTCCCATGGTTTCTAACAGTCAAGTTCACCGGCCTGGAGACCTTGGCAGCCAAAACTGCCGCCAAGACAGAGAAATTTGTTATGGAATCCACCCATCTCCTGGACTCCGGGGGACAGGGGAACCCAGCTCTGCTAAGTGCCAGTCAGCAAGCCCAGACGCTGTCCCAGGGACCCACCCTTCACGCTCAGACCCAGGCACTCTGACGCCCGACGTAGTTCAGTCACTGCCACGTCTCTACATTTCTTTGTTTTTATGTTGCTATGTCATTTCCACACAGTAGTGATTATCGCTCTTAATTATGAATAGTTACATCCAACTTAATCAATACCCATAGAAGCAATACATTTAATTTATTAAATTTCTGGATGAAAGGATTGCCTTGAGTTAAATTTTCAATTAGAACAGGCAACCGACCGTCTTCGACACCATGAGGCTGAAGCCCTGCAGCGGGCATCGTGCTTGCCCCCCACCCCTGTCTCCCGCCCGCTGACCTCTGCCCCCGCTGCCCGGCGAGTCCCCCTCTGTGCACGCACGTGGGGCACGTGTCAGGGCCGACAGCCCCACAACTGTCAGCCCACAGCCATGGCTCCCACCCCTCAGGGAGGAGCTCTGAGATGCACAGTCCACGTCGTCTCAGACCCCCCTTCCCCACGGGCCCTGGGGCCACACCGGTCACCTGGGGCACGCACCCTTGCCCACGATCCTCCCTGCCCACCCCCCACACCCGGCTCCCGTTTCCTGGCATCAGCACCCCCAGAACGCACCTGCCCCCTCCCTGTGGCAGAGCTCCCCCTTTTCCTTCCCCGCAGATGCTGTGAGCTGTGCTGGGTGCACATGCGCTCAGCCTGTGTGTGAAAGCAGAAGGGCCCTTCCGTGGGGCAGCAAGATTGTGACTTTTCTCAAAGTGACCTTGAAACAGAAAATGATGACGAAATCACAAACCGCTCTAAGCATTTCCCCCTCCAGAGGGTCCCACGTCCACCCCGCGGGTGAGGTCACACAGCACGTCAGCCACCCCCAGAGAGCGGGACACGGGACTGTGGTCAGAACAGGGGCACAAGGGGTCCTGGTGTCCTGCCTCTGGAATCGGTTCACAGAGAGATCCGGGAGTCCTGGTGGCAGACAGGCTGGGGGCACCTTCGTGGGGGTGTCCTCTGAGGCCCTGGGTGTGGGCGGGTCCCCAGGGAGAAGGGACGGGGGTGAGGAGGGCGGCATGCCAGTTGGGCAGCCTCGGGGGCGCTCTAGGCAGGAGCGGAGAGGAGGCCCCGGAAGGCGGGAGAGCCACTGACTGGTGTCAAAAGCAGGGTCCTTGGAGTCAGGAGCCTCCTCTCTGCTCCCCCGGCCCGCTGTGCGGCCCGGGTCTGCCCTGAACCCCCACTTCCCATCAAAGCACAGAGACAAAGCACAGAGGAAAGTAGTCTTTCCTCCAGCCGCCATGATTCACGGGATGACAGGGTCCCAGCGCGGCGACCAGAGTGTGGCCATAACAGGTCGGTTACCATCTGCTGTGGGTCAGGTTCACCCCAGCAGACTGAGACGGTGTCCGGCGGGCAGGATGGCATTGGGGGCCCCTGGAAAGGGAAGGAAAAATGGGGTTAACAGAGGGAGCTGGAGCCGAGACGCAGCAAACCCCGGGGACCTCTGGAGCCGCAGTGGCTGTCGCACTGGCCGTGCCCCACACCCGTGTGCACCTGGGAAGGACGTGACCTCGGAGGTCCCTGCAAGCAGGCCCCTGCGTACCCCCGACCCTGTTGTCTGTGGGGATCCCCAGGCTCCATGCAGCAGGGGTTGGGGGAGGGAGGCTCAAAATGCACAGCGGAAGGAACACTCCCCCCGCATCCTCCACCCCGAAGGGGGCAGGAAAGCTGGAGCACCTCGGAGCCCAGGGAGGGGCTGCAGGGCGGGAAACACACATGTGCTGGGGGGAACGCGCTGCAAACACAGCAAAGTGCGGGGGTGGGGGGGGAGGCAGAGATGTGAGGACGGTCAGATGGATCGATGGTGCTACCCACCGGGAAGGAGTGGAGACAAAAGGCAGACGCAAGCCTGGCGCCCCGCCCTGCCGCTCCAGGCGCCCCGACGCCCCGGGGACTGCGGCCCCCGGAGGTTGCTCGTGGGTCCCGCCCGAGTGCCTGGAAGTGGCCTGGGTCTCCCTCTCTCTCCCCTCTCTCTCGTCAAGGCATCTTCGCTGAGACTGGTCCCGGCAGGACGCACCAGCGAGGGCCACAACTCATCTGAAGCTTGGCGCCCCTCCCCACCAGCTGGAGCCCCTCCTCTCCTCCCCGTGTCCTGGCTGTGCTAGACGGGCTGCAAGCAGTCTGGTTGGGGCGCAGGGGGGCAGGCGGGGCTCCTCCGCTGAGACCTGCTGGGCCTCCGTAAGCATGGCTCCCAAAGCCCAGCGGCTTGTTAAAAGGGCAGCGTAGAGAGTGCTTGTGAGTGTGGGGGTGTGCGTGTGTGTGCACACGTGTGTGACCGAGGGGGCGGGCAGGGGCAGGAGGCCAGGAGGCCCAGCTCAGGCGAGAGCAAGTTCCCCCTCCTCCGTCCACCTCGTCCTCAGCTGGCCCCCACCTGAGACGGCGACGTTCTCCACTCGTCTGCTGGACCGATGCAGGTTCCCCCGGAAACACCCTCACGAACGGACGCCCCAGAAGTGGCTGACCAGCTGTCTGGCCGACACCTAAAACGAGCCATCTCAGTGAGTGACGTAAGGGCGGGGGTCCTTGCAGGGGTCACAGGAGAATCAGAGCAGGTGGAAACGAGCCTGGAAGATGCCAGGCTGCCAGCTTGGAAGAGGAAGGGCCAGGAGCCAAGGAAGGCAGGGTCCTCCCCAGTGCCTCCAGAAGGAACCAGCCCTGCCCACACCTTCCCTTGGCCCACGGAGACTCAGCGCAGACTTCTGACCCCCAGGCCTCTAAGATAGTAAATTTCTGCTGTTTTAAGCCACTGAGTTCATGATAGTTTGTTACAGAGTAAAAGCAGTCACTGCCTCTCCAGCGTCATTTCAAAGCCCCCCTTGCCCGACAGTCATGAGCAGTGCTCGTCCGCTGCCGGGGCGGCGGGGCTCACCATGGCGGGGCATCCCGGTGTGATTTATCAGAGGACATTTTGCTGGCAGTTCACTGGATTTTTTTTCTAGCCAAAATTACGTCCCTGCTTAGCCTAAAGGAGCATTCTCCCACGCTGCCCTAAATTCTACAGAGGTGGGTTCATCCTAGTAAACCTCACGGTAATGGGCAGGTCTCAGGGATAAAAGCCATTTAAATTAAATTATTTATGCAGACACATGAAACCAAACGGAATTTCATGACCACGGCATTAGACCCTGGAGATGTGCTCAGCGTCCCCCGTGCAGGTCCAGCGCTGCTGCCCAAGGGAAGGCAGGTCCCCCAGAGGGTCACACAGGCGCCCCAAACCAGCATCGCACACCGCCGGCCAGGCTAACGGGACCCCCACCTGCAGTGAGTACAGCGACCTCAGGTGCTTCCAAAGTCAAACAAGAATCAGTATTTCTGACCTCTCTTCACTTGGTGAAACGCGACAGGTTTAGGGTAGTTACTTAGATAATCCAAAAACGGACAAAGTCTGAGACAGACCTGTCCTGGTCTCATCTCTAAATGTTTATTTCTCGGTTGAAAGTGGTGATACAAGCCAGACCTCCCAAAACATCCTCCACGTCATCCTTGTCACCAGATTTAATGGCCCAGTGGGACCTCAGGGCAGCCTGAGACACTCCTCACACAGTGGTGGGGACCAGTAGAGGGTGACAGTGACATCGGAGGACTGTGGACGTCCTGCCACGTACACGCCCAGGCTGCAGTGAGCACCTCCTCTCTGCCAGAGATTTGGGGTGAAGGCACTACAGTCCTCGAGGCCTCCCCTGGAGGGGGAGCCTAGAGTCCTGGGCTGCGCAAACAGGAGACACACAGCCCCTCTCATCTCTCCCCCCTGCCCCCCAGAGGACAAAGTCACACACAAAGCAAGTGACGTCTGGGCTCATATATGAAGGACCAGCAGGCCTCAGTCTGGAGAATGTGGAGGCGGAGGGTCAAGAAGGTCCCTTGGGCCAGGTCTCCAGCATGTGCTGGCTGGGAGGCAATAGGGAAGGGCCGGGCACCCGGGGCAGAGGCACACAGCTGGGTCTGGGGAGCAGGGGCCGGGCTGCAGGGCTCCCATCAGGGCCCAACCACGTCTCCCCGACATGAAGTTGGCTCAACATAGACAGCGAGTTCAGAGCTACGCGGATTCAGACCTTCTCCACCTCTGCGTCCAGCTGCACTCAGAGTGTAAACATCTGTTTCCCTTGAGGAGAGGAGAGAGCTCAGACCTCCTCCAAACCCAGCCAAGAGGGAAGTGCAGGTCTCGGACTGACTCAGAGTGAACACAGGCGACAGGCAGTTATCACTGTGCAGGGGCTGGGAAGAGGCGGGCAGGGGTGGCGCCCAGCAGGACAAGCTCTGGCCCGGGCTGGTGACCCCAGAGGAGAGCCCTAGGAGAGGGCCTGCTGGGAGCTCTGCCCCCCAGGTCCATGTGCGGGGAGGGAGCTGGAGAGGGTGGACCCCTCCTCTGACTCCTGCTGAATGCAGCGGGCAGCCAAAGGCCAGGTGCCCTCACCCGCAGCCCAGACCCCTCCCCCTCCCATGCTGAAGAGGGTGCCTGGACGGAATGTTTGCGTCCCCCCAGAATTCACATGTTGAGACTCCAGTGTGATGGTATCAGGAGCTGGGGCCTGTGGGAGTGACAAGGTCCTGGGGGGGGGGGGTGGCGGGCCGTGATGGATTAGCGCCCTTAGGAGAGGGCTCTCCGCCCCCTCAACCACGTGAGGACCCAGACAGAAGACAGCGTCTGTGGACCAGAGAGCAGGCTCTCACCAGACAGAGAACCTGCCGGCGTCTTGACCGTGGACCTCCCAGCCCCCAGCACGACACGAAGCAAACAGGCTCACAGGAGGATGCGATGGGCTCGTGTGAACAAGCCCCCAGGCCGGCAGGGACCCCAGACCCAAGCATCGGGGGGAAGCAGCCTGGCCTCGATAGCAGGGCTGTTTGGGGCTTTATCTGCAGGTGCGGAGCGGAAAGGGGACACGAAGGGAGGCCACGGGGTTTCCTGAATGTGCCCAAACACTGAGTCCTAATTTCACGGCTCGTTCCTCCTTCCCTAGACCGCCTCCCCAGGCAGACCCCAAGCAGAGACCAAGTGCAAGTGTCCGTCCCGGCTGGCCCAGGCTCGGGGACCGCCGACCCGCCCTATTTGGCTGACTCAGAGCAAGTCTGGTGTGTGAGCCGTCCCTCAACGGTATAAACCCTTTCTGCACACCTTCTGAGAGGAAGATGATCATGGAACGTTAACGAGAACCAGAAATCAAAAGCAGACACTGGGTGTTGTGATTACTTTAGTTCAATTTTTTGTCAAATACTAGAAGGTATTTACTTGTTAATCCTGCGCTGGACATGGCTTCAAAGGTCAGGTAACGCTGTGCACAGGACCAGGTAGATCGCGTCCATGAAAAACTCCCACTGTCCCTTTCGGGCAAAGCAGCCCCTCTGGCCCAACCACGGATAACCCCCAAGTGTGCAGGGGCTCGCGCCGCGTGGCAGGGGCGTTCCCTTGAGACTCAGGAGGCAGGGACCGTGTGTCCCAGGACCTGGGGGTACTTTTCAGCAAATCCATTGAGCTGTGACTCTCTTGGGGTTTTTGACCGTTTGAAGCTCACATCTTTTCAAATGTCCAAAAGTATAAATGTGTTTCCATAAAGAAGTTCTGTTCTCCAAATGGGAGAGGACGGTCACAAGAGCCTTCCCTAACGAAGCCACGGGCTCCGGTGACTCCCCCGCTTCCACCTAAAAAGCCGTCGGGGTATTTTCCAAAATCAGCAGAGGCACATGAGTCGCACGGCAGAGCCTGCCGGCTCTCTGGGCAGCTCCTTAAGCCACAGCAGCTCAGCAGTCCGATCCTCTCCCCAGGTGACTGGCCCCTTAAAGAAGTAAAAACGGGCCTGATCCTGAAGCACACAGAAACTCTCGAGCTCCGGGAGGTGGGGCAGCAGCGTGTTCTAAGAGACCTTTCTCTGCTCATCCCCGAAGGGCCGGGTTGTGAGCCCAGCCACTCCAAATAAAAATGTCCACTGACTCACAGTGACCCTGGGGTCGAAGCTGGATGGCTTGGGGCTCGGGGCTCCCCCGACGTCTCTGCAAATGGGTCTCCGGGACCCGGAGCCCCAGCTCAGTGCCGTCCTGCTCCCCCCCGCACTGACCCCCTCGCCCTCCCAGGGCTCCAAGGAGCCCTCGCTCACGCTAGGCCTGTCCCTGCTCCTGCTCGCTGAGCCCGCTGGGCGGGAAGCCCGTCTCCGAGGAACAAGGCGAAGGTGCGCTCCCCACCGGCTCGTCCCCGTGAGGGAAGGGCACCCCTGCTGTGCTGGCCTGAGACACAAGAGCTCTCAGGCCTCGGCTTCTGAGTGTGGGCTTCTCCCCAGGTCCAGTTTCCCTTCCGCAGACACACGTTGTTCTTCTGACAAGTAAAATTTTCTGTGGGTTCTTATCTGCACAACGTAAAGGATCTCCCACAGCTGTACCTGAATCCTGCCGGCTGTAGGAACGTGTTTTGGGTTTAAGCCATAACCAGGGCCAGAGAGGGGAAACGCATTCGGAGGGGCAACGATGGAGAAGCCAGGGCTGCCTCCGGCCTGGATTTACCTCCAGCACCTACTGCCCCTTGTGAATGTCCTGTGTGGGAACGTCACGGGTTGGTGACGTCCAGTCCCCTCCCACAGTGTGCGGGCAGCAGCTGGAAACTCAGGTGTGCCCCAAATATCACGTGACTGTATTTTCCCCACTTCAGATTTGATCTGACTCAGGACACCCCACTAGGCTGGTGGGGTAGTGGGTCTCGGTCATTATCGGGGACCCCCACCTGTACCCCAAAGGTGCCATAGTCAGAGTGTGAATGGCCAGGAAGCAGTGGCACTGGCCATGTTAGGCCAGCCTGACCCAGGGCCAGAACCCCCTCCTCGCACTCTCCAGGGTCTGAAGTTTCCAGGTGTCTGGGGAACAGGTGAGCAGCTTCAGGCCAGGTGAGCCAGATCCAAATGTAGGGTAACCATGGTGCGTGCGCTCTCTCTGGAGAACAGTTGAGCGGTTTCACTTAAAGTTAAGCAGGGACACACCCACCCCACAGCAATCCCACGCCGGGGTGTCCGCCCTGGAGGTGGAGACCAGCGCTCACACACCTCCACGTGACTGAGCACAGCAGCTGCATCCCTAAAGCGCAAGCCAGAAACAACCCAAGTCCTTCAGCAGGTGCGTGGGTAACAGTTCCATCGTTCTGGAACATGGCTCAGGACAGAAGGAGCGACCCCCCGCCACACACCCCCGCCAGTCAGTCTCAGCGACGGCGGCTGCGTGAGGATGCCAGCCTCCATCCCCCATCCCGCCCAGCAGGGCTTCCTGCAGACGGCCTCGGAAAGACACCGCAGCCCTGGAAACAGCCGTGGCTGCCCCGGGTCAGGCTCGGAGACAGCGCGACCATGAAGGGACAGTCACCGTTCTGTACCCTGAGTCCCTACCTGTGCCAAGATGCACAGACCTGTCACCCAAGGAAGAAATGTCAACTTGATCGTGTGCTCATTTTAAGTATAAAGCATTTCTTAGGAAGAACATACTCAATACAGAGGGTTAGTGAAAAGGACGGGAAATGCCCAAGACCCGAGGCTCCGAGGAACACGAGGACTATTATGGGATACGATTCTGTTCCCATAGCCCGTGACACCTGCGGACCCCTCACATCTCACCACCTCCCGCAGCCACACCTGCCGGCCTCCTCTGTGCTGGCACTGTCCCTCCGACCTCGTCCCCCAGTCCCGAGAGTCCCTCGGCCGGGCCCCCGAGGCCCCCTCAGTCTGACAGCCCCACCTCTGGGGGGCAGGCTTTTCTGACCGTGGTGGTGCCCCCCAGGACACGCCACCCACACTGGACACACTCCCGGGAACCTGCTTCCCTGCCAGCAGCCCTCCGCCACCTCCTGCGCCTGACGCGGCATCTCGTCCCGCGGGGCAAAGGCCCTACCGACCCCCTACAACACCAGAGTCCCGCGCTGGCATCACAGTCAGCTGTGGCCTCACAGTGCCGAGGTGGGGAGGCCTCTGCCGAGACCAGGCCTCTAAGAGAAGCCGCCGCCTCCAGCAGTGCTGGAACTGTTCTTGGAAATGGGAGCCACAAGACTCCTGAGACCCCGGCGGCCGAGTCTGCAGAGCCAATGCAGGCGGGCGGAGCAGCGGGGAGCAGGCAGCGCGCCCCCTGCGGCCTCTGCGCAGCCCTTCCAGCAATGGGCAGAGGTGCAGACCCCAGGCCCGAGCCTCAGAGGCAGAAAGCACGCACAGGCGAAAAGAGCAGGCTGCAGGGTGATGGGGGAGACAGGCGTCCCCGGTGGGGAAGCCCCAGAAGTCCACACACTGAGCATGACCACACGCGCTGTTAAGGGCGAGCCCTAACATCAGAGTCAGAGCCTGGGCTCCCCCTGTGGGGAGAGGGCGGGCGGGGGTCCAAGGGAGCATCCAGGCCTGTCACCTTTTCTTTCCTAAGCTGAGTGGTGGGTCGTGGTGTTTGGGGTATTCGCCCCTATTTTTTATGTGCTTTAATATTTCATCAGGAAACAGAGCAGAGCACAGAACAATAAGTAACACTACCATCTAACAAAATGGATGCACTTGTATCTGCATGCGTCCAGACGACTCCAGGAAGGTCGTGGGAAGAGCTGCTTACGGCGCCCGGGGCTGGGCCGGGGCGGGAGCGAGGCTGGACCAGAGCACAGGGCTTGTCTCCTGCTGTTTGAACTGTGCAGATCCAGGCTACCATGTGCACATACTGTATTTTCAATTTACAGAAGATTAAACTATTTTAAAAGAACATTTTGAGAGAGAGAATGCCCTCATCCTCCCACCTGGCTCCTCTCCGCAGTTCAGCCCCACCCGCCCCGCCCCGCCCCTCCTCGTCCCGCCCCGCCCCCCAGACTCCAGCTGGGGGTCCAGCCCCGCCATCCCTCCCCAGGTCACCACCTGGTCACCTGGGCCTGCTTGTTGCTCAGGCCAGTGGACATGTGTCCCACTCTTCTAACCAGACCCCCTGAAACATCGCCACCCGCCAGGGAGCCCTCGTGCCCGGGTTCTGCCGCTGTCCCGGCGTCTCTCCGCCCCCGTGATGGTGTCTCTTCTTTGGTTTTGTCCTGGGGACTCTGCATTAGAGGTTTATCCTTTCACAGCTCTGGAGGCTGTAGATGGTCATCTCCGTGTCCTCACGAGTCTGTCCTCGCCTTATAAGGACACCAGTCTTACTAGCTCAGGGCCACCCTAGTGACCCCATGTAACCATAGCCGCCTCTGTAAGACCTCCTCTCCAGTCACACCCTGAGGTCCTGGGGTCAGGGGTTCAACCTGAATTGGGGGGGAAGAGTTCAGCCATAAAACCACGAAAACTTCATCAATAGCCTTTTCTTTTCTTCCCCCAAAGTGCAGCCCGAGTGGTCCCCCCGCCTCCAGGTCCCCCCAGGGGCAAGCAGCCCCAGACCCAGCCTTCCCAGGACCTCCTGCCTGGACGCCCAGCGGCGCCCAGCCACCCTCTCCCCGCGTGTGCAGCGTCTCCTCTGTGACCTGCCTGACCAGCGTCCCCCAGCAACCTGGGGTGACCCCCAACCCTGCACACCCCCCAGTGGCCCCCACTGGCCACTTCTCTCCTGTCACCCTGCGGCATTATTACCCTCAGACCACGTGGCTTCCACAGGGAGCAGCCAGGAGGGCAGAAGCCACACGAGTTCCTCTAACAGAGAGAATGTAACTCAGAGGAACGGCGTGAGGGGCTCCCGAGGGCTGAGGGCAGAGACAGCATCTCTGTCTCAGGAAGCAGCTTCCATCCCCTCGGCAGGGTGGGGGCTGTTAGGACCCAGAGGCTCTGAGGTGGGTCCTGAGGAGCTGGCACCCAGGTAACTGAGGAAGGTCCCAGCAGGACTGCACTGCTGGGCTGAGGGGCTCCTGGGGCTGTTTCTGAAGGACCCACTGCTCTGCCAGGGAAGAGCCGCCTTCTGGAGCGATGCTGATGAGACAAGAAGCAGAGGGAAGGAAGGAGCGTCTCCCTCCCTCCCCCCACGCCAGCCTCCCCCCGCACCCCCAAGGACAGCGCCCGTGTCCCAGCCCCAGCTCCACAGGCAGCGGCAGGTGACTCCACATCCACGGGCACCCTTGTGATCACAGCGGGCTCGTAATAAACACCCGCCGAGCCGAAGGGCCAGGAGGGAACGAAGGTGTGGCCCCTCCCCTTCCCGGCCCGAGCTGACCCCCGCACTCACAGAGCACGGGCTCCCTGGGCCCCGCGCTCCGGCTGGAGCAGACCCTGTGGGATGGGTCCCAGACACACAGCCACAAGTGCAGCCGAGGACCCCGTACGAGCTGCCCTCGGCCCCCCTTCACCCGCCCACCTGCAGCCACTGGGACCCCAGAGGGCGTGGTCAGGCTGACGACCCCCCCCACCACCTGCACCCCGGCCACTAACCCCAAGAATTTTAGCCAAGGAGAACAGGGGACTCGTTTCCATCCTTACCTTTGGAAAAGTTTGAGTTATGTATGGCTTGGGAATAACCATATTTCCTACATAAAATATTGATTTGTTTCTTTTAAAACAAATAAAATGCAGGCCAGCTGTGGTGCAGACAGCAGCCCCCGGGACACAGCGCCACCCCGGCCAGAATGCCCAGCGACTAACGACAAGTGGCAGACGATTCATTTACAAACACCATGTTTTATTTACTCACATAAGCTTCGTGCCCTGGAAAGCAGCAAAGCCAGCACCTTTCTCCATCCTGAGATGTTCCTGCAGGATAAACACCAGCCGCCAAAGACGCAGTCAGGATGACAGGGAGACGGTCCCTCCCTGAGGGCCCAGCCACCTGCCCCGCGCCCCCTGCGGCCCTAATGCTGCTCACTGCTCCTCTGATGCACCAGGCACGGTCCCCGCTTTGCGCCTGCAGGTCCCACTGCCTGGACCCCCTCCCCCCGCATCCACAGGGCCCCTCCCTCAGTTCCTTTGGACCCTCCTTATGTTGCCAGTTATTAGGTCTTGTCCCGACCCAGGAAGACTTCAGAGACAGGAGCGGAGGTCAAGAGAGGGGAGTGGGGACTTACTCAGGGGCGGACAGCGCACCCCCAAGGGCAGCGCCGCCCCAGCTCCTCCGGCAAGCTGGTCACACGGGCTGTAAGAACGAGTGGCAGGGTGTTCACGGGGAGGGAAGGGGCTGGGGTCGTGTCCCCTGATCTCCGGCCCAGCTCCACCTGCCTGAGGGGAGGAGGGATCTCCGTCCTTACTTGGTCTGGACGGGACGTCGCAGTGTGGGTGTGTGGCGGGGCCTTCTAGGCTGCAAGGCTGATTCCATTGAAATGAGGGCAGAATGAGCAAAAGTTACACGTGGACACTGCAGAGTCCTGCCTCTTCCCACCTCTCTTTGTCGGCCTCCAGGCCACTTGTCACCCTAAAATGTGTGACCACTTGTCGGCCCAGAGCTTCCTGCTTTTCTGTCTCTGCCCAGGGACCCCGGTCCTCACGTGATGTAGGGTTTCCTGTATCTGGCCCCTGCCCCTCCTTTCTGCCCAGTTCCTGCCATTTGGCCTGCTCCCCCTTCTCTGCTCACACCCAGCTGTCTGCCTGCTCTCACACCCACACCCCCGTGCCTCCTTGTCACCTTCACATCTGTCACAGGCCTTTCCAGCGGGTCCCTAGGTTTCCGCTGGATGTCAGTCGTCCCCACCTGTCGGTCAGTCCTCCGCACGGGAATCAACCAGGACGCCAAGCAGGAGCCTTTCAGGGACGGGCCTGTGGGGAAACGGAGACCTGACCCACACGGGAGGCCTGACTGGGGTGAGGGGTCGCAGGAGGATGCGGGCTGGGGGAGGGGAGAGGCCTGAGTCCCCTGCAGCCTCGCGGGGGGGCCCCCGCCTGCCGCATCCCAGCGCCTAGAACTGCACAGGGTCTGTGCTCCCCACAGAGCGCCCACCGCGAGCTGGTCCCCCTGCTGCGAGGGGGGCGTCCCCTGGGCAGCCTGGGGCACACAGGTGGCAGGTCCCTGGTGAAGGCAGGATGACCAGGCCTCAGCCTTGTGTGCCCTGAGCTCTCTCGTCTCCACACTTCTTTCTCCAATGTCCACGTGATCTGGACGCACCTGCTGGGAAGACACTCCCTCCCTCCTGGCTCTGGGGCGCTGAGGGCTCAGCAGAGTGTGTGTCAGAGCGGCCGTCCATTTCCCATGCGGTTAGGGAGCGAGTGACTTGAACCCCGTTTGCCTGGGAGGCCTCTGGGGGGATGGAAGCTAATTGCCCAGCCAGCACAAGGGGGTCTGGGGAGGGCCTCCCTGGGGAGAGGCGAGCAGACCTCACTCTCTGCACCGCACCCCGTACCTGCTCCCAAATCGGGATTGACATGCTCACACGTCAGCATCCTGCAGACAGGAAGACACTTGAAGTGGACCTGGAGGCCGCCAGCCTTGACGGGAAGGAGGGGCTGTCTCTGCGTGGCTCTGCCTCCGCACCTCACCCCGCACCTGGGCCAGATGGTCAGGAAGGAATTAGGCCCTTTCACTAAACACATTCGTGAAGTATTTCCAAGAATCTCCTGGAGAAAGACAGTGGAACCACCACCTCCCTACGGAAATGCTTGTTTCCCCGGAAGTTACAAAGATGCCTCCTCCCGGGGGACACTGCACTCCCAGCCGGGCAGGGGCGGGTCCGGGAAATAACTTCCCAGAGGCAGCCACTCGCTGGGACTTGCATCTCCCAGCTTAGGGTGGAGCCATTCCGAGACAACTAGGAAGACGTTCAAATAAATGCCGCCAAGCCCCAGTGCCTGGCGGAGGGACACTTGCCTCACACCCTGGGGCTCCGGCCACGCAGCTCAGAAAGACACCAGGAGGGGAGCCGGCCTCACTCTGCGACGTCTCTCTGGACTGGTGCCTCAGCCGACCTGGGCCCTGGGCCCTGGGCCTTTGGTCCCCACACTCCTGGATCTGCTCAGCCGCCCAGGACCCTTCTGAGATGAGAACGTGGTCGGGGGCTGCTTTCAGAGAAGAGACGAGCAGGGCCAGGCGGCCCCAAGTGCTGGGCCCACACTTCTCTCAGCTGCAGGAGCTGGGCCCCCAGCCGGGGCTCGGGATGGCATCAAAACACAGGCAGCCAGGACCTTGGGGCCGCCAACCTCCCTGGCGACACTTCTCCCCTCGGCAAGCACGTCAGTGGAACTGTAACCCACGAGCCACCTGTTGTTAACGTGTGAGACGTGTAATTAGCAAGGCCGGCAAGCATCTGTGTCCCCACGGAGACTCAAGTTACTCTCTCCACCCCAGGTACAGGCAGAGCCCGAGCGGCCTAGAGTCGGGCGATGTGCGCCGGGGACACAGCAGGGCTGGCCCGTGCGCTGCCCCTGTCCTCTGAGAGTGCCCTCCTTTGCTGGGGGGACGTTGTGGCTGGGGCAGGGGCGCCACGGGACACCCACGGTCGGAGGCTGCCCCTGGCTGAGGAGCTGACACACAGGTCACGGGGTCCTGTTTTGGGCGCCAGCTTTGTGGACGGTCAAGATGGGAAGACGCTGTCTGTCCGGGGGCCCCACGGCCCGCGGGAGAGGTTAGCGCGGGAGGCCGACAGGCTTGCTCTGGGACCCGGGTTTCTCCTGCGGCTCTGAGAGCACATCTGCCCCCCTCACTCAGCTGCTTCGCCCCAGGACAGAGGAAGACCCCAGCACTCAGTGGGCAGAGCTCCGAGAATCAGGGCCTGGTGGGCCACGGAGCTACAAGAGCTGAAGCAAATCCGATCTGGTGACCCTTTTGGTTATTTGTTATTGTTTAAATTCAGTAAAATGCACTCTATTTGGGGCACGCTTCCGTAGGTTTTGATAAATGCACAATATCGTGCAACCAGCAACACGGCACTCAGAACTGTTCCGTCACCCCTCCACCGCCAGAATCCCCCTACCCTGCCTTTCCGGTCGGCCCCTTCTCCATCCCAGCCCCCGGCAAGCGCTCATCCGTTCTTGTCCCTACATTTCGCCTTTTCTGAACAGGATGTGAGGGAATCACGCACCGCGCAGCCTCGTGGGGCCTGGCTTCCCGCACTTAGAGTGACGCCTCGGAGAGCCCCTCCTGGCGCGTCCCCGCGGCCCACGCCGTCCTCCACGGAGGGGCCTCCGCTGTCCCGGGGCTCCGCCCTTGCCTGTCCCTCACCCGCAGGTGGAGGCCTGTGCTGTGCCCAGTTTGGAGCGGTTACTGGTAAAGTGACTTTTCACATTTGCAGAGAGGCATGTGCGTTAACAAAGTTGTGTTTCCGTTGGGTAAACAGCTGGTCGTGAGACAGCTGGATCATGTGGGAAGCGTGTTTAACTGCAGAGGGAACCTCCACGCTGCTTTCCAAGGGCGTCCGCCTTACCGTCTTGCGTCCCGCCCGCAGCTGCCGAGACTTCCCGGTGCTCCGCATGCTCGCCAGCCCTTGGTGTCGTCTGTTGCAGTGTGTCTGTCTGCTGGCCTCGCCGGCAGGCGTGAAGTGACACTCCAGTGTGGCTTTGATTGGCGTTTCCCTAATGACTGATGACGCCGATCATTTTTCCGTGTCCCCTTTTTGCCGTCTGTGTGTCCGCTTTGCTGTGGTATCTGTTCAAGTGTCTCGCCCATTTTTCAAGCTGGGTTTTTGTTTTCCTATTGTTGAGATTTAGTGCTCCTTGTGTGTTCTGAATACCTTCCCTTTCACAAATATGTGGTTTGCACTTTTCTTTTCATTCTCTGGGCAATTTATTTTGAAGAGCAAAATTCTTAATTTTGATGAAATTTAATTTCTTAATTTGTTACGGGTCATGCTTTTAGCAGCATATCTAAAACCCTTTCCTAACCTAAGTTTACAAACTCTCCCTTTCTTCCTGGGGAAGCCCTGTGCCTTAAACTTCACATTTAGGGTCTGGGATGCATTTGAGTTAATTTTTGTCTGTGGTGCAAAAACTGAGTTGGGATTCTGTTTTGGTTTTTTTTTTTTTTTTTTTTTTTTTTGCATCTGAATAACCAGTTATTCAGCACCATTGACAGAAATACTCTTCTTTCTGTGTTCATACCTTTCGCACTTAGAGGGGCTGTTAGGACCGAATGAGACGTTGTGTGTGAATGTCCAGCACATGGCACACTTGAAGTAAGTGCTGATTGACAATAGCCTAGAAGCCCCTCGTTCTGCGGGTCCCAGAAGTTTGCGTGACCAGCAAACTCATCCCGGAAAAGACATCTCATCCCGGAGAATCTCCAGAAGCATCGCGTGTGGGGTGGGGCGAGGAGTCTGAGACGTGGGGCACGGTCCCTGGTGGGAACTTGGACACAGACAGCAATTCTGAAAACCTTCCCGCGGGGTGATTAAGGGGGGTTACGTGTAGTGCTTGACCCCCAAAATATACATATACACGCATGGCGCTTTGCAAACCTGAAATCTTACCGGTAGTACGCAGATGGCCGTATTTAGAGGCACTTCCCTTAGACAATGTTTATTAATAATTGATGGGGTGGTTACTTTTCACTTTGCCCACTGAGGACATTATTTGCTTTGTGTACAGCACAACTGATCTTGTACACAGAGCGTATTTAAACACAACTTGACAACTATGATGACTTATTTGATGTTATCCTTTGAAATTATATTTATCAAGCCATGTATCTTTGGCATTTGTAATAGCTTCCGCCGAACAAAACCACCGTGAGTCAGGCCCGCCTCCCAATGGGCATTTAATCTTGTCTCCTCCTGGGGGAGAAAGAATCAATTCAGAGGATCCCTCGACCACGGCGGCCCCTCCCCACGTGGCGGCCCCGGATCTCACCTGGGGTCGGGGCTCTTGGCGCCCCTGCCCGCGCTGCCGAGCATCACGCCCCTCTGGGTCTTCCTCCCGGGACCGCTGAGGAGCAGGAGTTAAGAGCGCTGTTCCAAGGAAATGGTGCGTCCAGGAGGACAACCAGCCTTTCTGAGGGCCAGGGAACTTAGACCTCAAACCACGTTTGGCCCCCCGTCCTCACTGGTGACTTCCCGGAAAGAGCCAAGCCCACAGGACAGCGGCTCTCAGCACAGGCTCCACTCAGCGTCGCCCCGGGACACTCTGCCCCAGCGGGGGCCCAGGCCTCCGGTGCTGCCCGAGCCGGGCCAGTCTGATGCACTATGGGGCTGAGAACCCCCCACTCTCAAAGGGACATTCCTACAAAGTCCTGCAGAAAGTTTCCTTCCTCAAACCCGGATCCAAGAAAGCCCGTCTTTGATAGACACACGAGACGCTGGCCCAGGAAAGGGGTTTGTTTAGGGGCACGGGCCCCCTGCAAGGCTCCGGTCCCAGGGACGCGTGAGCCCGGGGTGTCCGTGTCCTGGCGGTCAGGTCCTCAGTCTTTCCTACTTTCCCTTGGAGGCGGTCACTCCCCGCTGTGCCAGGAACCCCAGTGTCCCTGCGGTGTCCCCGAGGTTCCCGGTTGGGGGGATCCAGGGCCCTCTCTTTCCAATGCCTCCCTCCCTGGCTGGCGTAGGAAACTGCTCTCACTGCACCCATCCCTGTGTGTCTCCTGGGCTCACCCCATTCCCAGTGAGGGACTCACCCCTTTTCCTGCATCCGCAGTCTGCAGAGGGTCTTGGGGGCCCTGCAGGAGCTGCCCCCAGATGCTGGCTCCCGTGGTGGGACTCTCAGTGCAGCTGAATTCCTTTTTTCTCCCAACCCTCGTGGCGCCCTCACACCGCTCCCTCCACGGTCCCTCACAGGCCCCAGGGCTGACTGCAGATGCTCAGTGCCCCTCACTCACCGTGCAGACTAACTTAGCTGTGCTGACTCGGCACCTCCCCACTTTGCAAACCCAACAGTTCACCAGGCTCCAGGCTCAACCAGAGCCCTCCTGCTGCGGTTCTCACCTGCAGGCAGCTCGACGACCATCAGAGACTTGGAACCTCTCATCGTCCTCTCCCTGGAGAGCTGCCCCACCTGCCTCCACGTGTCCTGTGACTGGTGCAGAGAAATAACCATCTACGGTCAATGCTGGAATCTATGCCATTGGCCCTTCTCACCAAACTGCCCCCAATGCCCTCAATGCCCCACGTTCCCCGACCCCCACAGAGATGTGGCTCTCCCTGACCCCTCTGCCACAGTCACCTCCAAACTCCACCCAGAACCCACTCACTTCCTCCAGCTCCACGGGCCCGCTGCAGCCCAGACCATCGGCACCACCCACGGCCTCTCCCCAGTCAGTCTGCTCTCAGCCCGGCAGCCAGAGCAATTTTCCAAAACACAGTTCCTATTGGGTCTCCAATAAGCTTCTCCTGCAACCACCACCTGAACCCCAGCTTCATGGTTTCTCTCGGTTCTTGGAGAGCACAACCTCTCCGCTGCCTCAGGGCCTTTGCACAAGTGGTCCTGCTGCCTGGCAGACCTTCCTCCGTCGTCATGCCCCCTGCCCTGCCCGTGGTCTCTCGTCCTTCAAGTCCCAGCTTAAGCATCTCCTTCTCCGAAAGGTCTTCCCTCCTCCCGACCAGAATCGCCTGGCGTTTTGTCTGCTTGTAGACTGTCAGCCCTGTGAGGGCAGGAGCCGGGTGGCAGCAGGCTCCAAGCTTATCACCCAGTAGCTCCTGAAAACACACATTAGGTGAGCGCATGGATGGACACCACCACCCCTGTGAGTCAGAGCAGTTACATCGGATTTGTCTGTTTGCTTTTAGATGAGAAAGCAATTTTCCCTTCCTCTGACTGACTGGTGTCTGTTGCCAGATAACTTATCTGGGTGAGGCTCATTGCAGCAGGAGAGACGTCCTGGGCCTCCGGGGCCTTTGCACGGCCGCCCTGTCGCCGGGGCACCTTCCCAGGTGGCGTCGGGGCCCGCGGCTCTGGGATGCAGCGGGGGCAGCAGCATCTCCGACGACCGCGCCGCGTGCTCGGCAGGACCAGGAAGTGGCAGGTTAGGATCGTGACTGCGGGGCCTTCACTAAACCCTGCGACCTCCTCCCAGAGGGAGCGGCCCGGTTCCTTGCTGTCCGTGAAATGCACGTTAACGCTGAGCCCAGCACCCGGGGCGAACAGCGCGTGAGTAACTCAGCGAGGCCGAGACGCCTGCAGCTTGGATGTGGCTTGAGCTGCACCAGCACAGTGAGAAGCAGTGTGACGGCGCTTTGGAATCAAGTCAGGGCGCGGCACGGCCTCGCCGGGAAAATCGAGGCTCTGAGACCCCTGCAGCTTCCATCAAGCCCCTTCAAAGCACCCACCCCCAGTACCGGCGCAGGGCCCGCGTCCGCGTGCGGGCTGCGGGCTCCGGGGGCTGCGGGGAGACGGCGCTCGGGGTACATGGAGGCCACCCAGCTGCCGGCAGACTAGCACGTCACGTGCACGTGTGTCCACCAGATGAAAACCAAAGCGCCGAAGCCGGCCAGTGACTGTTATGGGAAATCAATTTTAACATGAGCCCAAGCAATCCATCTAATGGTGGCTATTTTGAAGAACTTACCGGAAGAGCTTCCTTATTATTAAGTGGGGTCAAGAAATAATAACAGGCCTCTGCCTTCAGAGGTTCTAATCCAGACTGAGAAAATAGACATATTTCTGCTTTCCTCCAAGGCCTGATTGTTACCTGGCCCTTCCTGGCTAACGCGGACATCAGTCAAACTTCGGGCTTTCGCGGAAGCTACACGCAGCAGTTGCTCGCAAACATAAAACCTGGAGCCCCGCATAGAATCTGCTACGGGGAGACAGCTGCCTACGGCGAGGAGGGGCCCGCCCAGGGAGGGGGGACAGGCCGTGGTCAGGAGGTGGAACCACGGGTCCACGCTGGTGCGCTGGCTCTGGGCCTGCTTCCGCACTCTGCTCCAGTGGTGACTAAATTTGCGGTCAACACCCACCAGGCACGGGAGCGTAGGCCTCAGTTTCCCTCACCTGCTTCCCCTCTGCTCTGCCAGGAGCCAGGGTCACCACACCAGTCCTGCAGGGGCCTCCCCTCTGGCTACGTAGCAGGTCTCAAACGCACACCCTTAAAAACGATGGGGGACCCCAGAGAGCTCCTGTGTGTGTAGCTTAGCTCCAGCCACGAACACCGTCGTACAAACTAAAGCTGAAAGGATTTCAAACATTTATCAATGGGCTCATCTAAACATAACAATTATAAACCCCCTGTGTGTTAATATGAATAACATTTTTATGGAAAAAAAAAATACTAGATTTTCCAGATCAAAAAATGTAGTGAGAAGGGCAACGTATGTCGTTGATCTCTTGACTGTGGCTGATGGAAGCAGCCTCTCACACCTGCTTGCCATCCAGTCTTTCACGCTGTGCTATTTTGTCTGTAAGTTTTGAAGAAAATGCAACCTCGCACAAGGAAGAGGGGGGAGGGAGTGTGTAAAAGCCTTTCCCAGCGGTTTGCAGTGTTCTCCTCTGACGCCGCAGCAGCCCGGACAGGCAGGCTCGCTGGAGCTCAGCCGCGGCGTCCGCGCCCGCGCCAGCAGCCGGCGCTCCGCATACCGGCTCCGCCGGCGCGCCCTGCAGCCCGCCCGGGCCCCCCGCGCTCTTGCTCTTGACGTCTCACGTCACGCACTGTCATTCAGAAGTGCTGGTTCAGTGACTTGTGCAGACCTTCCGAGTGTGGACACATCCCATTGTCCAACATCCCGAAGCCACGTTGGCTCAGACCAGCCTCTGATCCGCTAGAAGAGTTGTTAAGTACTGGGAAGCCGTCAGACTCACTGTGTCAGCCACCAGGTTCCCAACACTCTACTTTCTGCCCAAAAACCCAAATTTTACCATTAGCAACAAATACTGTCCATTGTTTTTTTCAAAGTGACAAGTTTACTGTGCTCGTTTGGGGAAAACACTTGCCAAGTATCGTCAGGTCCTTCCTTCAAGTGTAAGTGATGTTTCATTAAAAAAAAAAAAGGCCGCTAGTTCAGCGCGCACCTCGGACCTCAGCATGGCAGCAGACGCCCTGCTCGGGCCAGCAACAAGGTGTGTCCTCGAAGGCTGAGACGGCAAAAGGTGACCTTCCTTCTGCTCCATCGAGGGCGTTCTGAGAAGTCAGCTCTGTGTCGCTGTGCGTGTGACACCAAAGAACATGACCTCCGCCGGCACCCAGGGCCCTGCCCTGACCCCGCCAGGGCTCCGCGTTTCCCCATCCGGGCAGCACCAGGACCATGAGGATGGGAAACTGCATCTCAGTGTGATTGTGAATGTAGTTTTACCTCTCAGGCCCCCAGAGGGGTCTTGGGGCCTCCGGCATCTGTGCCCACACGCACCCTGAAAAGAGCTGGTCTGGGGACACCCCCCTCCAGGCTGCCCCAGAGCTGGCCAGTGAGGAGGGCTCCTCGCTGCCACAGGCAGGAGGCCTAAGAGAGGCTGTCTATTCCAGTGACACAAACCGCCAGCTTTATAACTGCAAGTGAGGGTGCCCGGCACTGCCGAGCACCACATATCCCACCAGGGACAGTGGCACCTGCAGAGAGCAGAGGCTGTGGCCCTCGATGGCGGCCAGCACAGCTCTGTCCAGAGGCACTGGCATCAGCTGCTCAGCTCCCAGCATCCAGCTCCCCTCCGGCCCAAAGCTCTGGGTCTTTTTTAGATGGCACTTGATGCCACACAGTCCAACCTGATGGATTTTCTGTCTTCGTATTTCTTTGCCACAGACTTTTAATCTTGCTCCAAAACTTCACCTTCGGGTTGCCTCATAATGCTCCTCCTATCCTCCCGCTGACACCCAGGAGCCGCTGGGCTGCCTGCAGAGGTTTCCCGATGGTCCACAATGACCGCCTGCACTCACGCTGCATCTGAGAGCACCTGAGACCTTACACGGCCCCCAGCCCCCACGCAGGTAAGGAAGCAGAGGTGCAGACTAGAGAGCGCCAGCCCGCCCTCGCCGGCTCGGGGGGCGAGGACTGGGGACCACAACCCACACGTGCAGAAAGAACAGCACTTCCCTTCAGCCACAAGCAGCCTGGAGGGAGGAAAAGCCCTTCAACACGGACAAAACACTGTGCCCGACGTTACTCACACCGACCTTGGCTGCTCGACAGCGTGTCAGTGACGAGAGAGGCAGAAGGACCTAGGGGAGAGACTCCTTCTGTTTAAAGACACCCCACGACCAGTGAGGGGTTTCAGATCCCTGGGTTCGCCCCCCACTCACCCCCGGGACTGGCTTCAGACTTTGCCCGGCCCAGAGCAGCAGTTAGAGCCAGTCTCCAGTCCCTGGTCCCCTTTCTCTCGCCCAGCCGCTCCCCAAACCTCGTGCATCTGAAGAACGCCCTGTAAAAGCGCAACCTCAGCTGAAGTCGGATAAAAAACGGGAGAGGTGGTGGAGGTGCCATCGCTAATCAGCTCTCTCACTGTTATCTTGATAAACGAGCCTCCCTCCACAGCAGGGAAGCCCTGGGGGCCTCAGCCTTGGGCAGTGACTGCTCATTCACTCTTCTGGGCGGAAATGGCATTTGAATCACTGTTAAGACCCATTTTGCAACAGGATTCGCAAGCACCGTTAGATCGTTAGATCACTGCCAGCCAGCCCTCCCTGTCTTCCCCAGGAATCTGCACCGGTGTCTCCTCCTCCAGGGTCCGCTGTGGATAGCAGCAATCCCCTTCAGAAAGCAGAGCCGCTCAGCCCCAGTGAAGTGAGTTTACTGATAGCGGCCAGAAACACCCACAGGTGTGTGAGGCCAGCGGGCCCTCACTGCCCGAGGTGACCCGGGGGCAGGCAGGACCCGGCACATCCCCAGGGCGGGAGCAGGCATCTGCCTGCAACACTACCCATGGCGACATGGTTCTGACACAACAAGCAGTCCAGGCCGTAGGACCTAATGATCAGGACGTCCCTACCGCTCCCTGGTGGGGTTCCTTCAGCCCCTCGAGGGGAGCAGTGCTTCAGTCAGGACAGACTGATGATGGACAGATCTGGAGCGATGGGAGTGCAGGCTCCTCATCAGCATCCCAGAACTGCATGACACTGACCACCCCCAGACCAGCCCGCAGGACACACAGCCGCTGTGGGAACCTCACAGCTGGCCCCGAGCCGCCTCCTCCAAGTCAGAGGGAAGAGAGGAAAGGGGCAGAGCCAGCCTGGGGCTGGGCCACTGAGCCACGTCCCACCTCAGCAGCCACGAGAGGCCCACAGTCCTGATGTCAGCTGGCCCGGGACCAAACTGTGGGCCCCACTCTGTGTCAGCCGGCATCTGGGGGAGCCCCCATCCACAGCTCGGCCTGCAGGGCTCCCAGGCAGCCCACCTGGTGACTCAGATCCCCTAGTGAGGGGATTGCCCTCTGCAAGCAGACAGCACCACTGAGAGAGAATTTACAATGACACTGGGTGGCTGGACCTCCTGGGGCTGATTCCACCCTGGTTAGACGTCAGGAAGCCGCCTCTGTCCTTAACAAGGCCAGGGACCAGCATCTCGAGCCCGCCCATCATGCAGAAGAGGCCATTAGCACGACACTCCAAGTCATTCGGCAGCATTAGAAAAAGGATGTGAACAGGAATGGTGTCAGGGGGCTGAACAAGCCAGAAACCACGGCGCACCAAGAAGTCAGGCCACAGACATGGGCTGAGCATCAAACCTGTCTCAGCCCGCCACAGCATCCCCAGGGCAGGGATCAGCCTGGGCAGGCCCTGCTGACCCCAGGTGGGGCTGGGTGGGGCTGCTCCAGGAAGAAGCCCCCTGCTTCTGGCCACAAGTTCAGGGAAAGCTGGAGGCAAAGAACCCAGGCAATGACACTGGGCAGAGGTGCACGCACTTTGTCCACAGCGTTTGGTTGAAAGCAATTTTTTAAAAGAAATTTGGTCAAGTAAGGTTGGTAAATAAGCGAATTTTAAGAAGTGATGAAAAATGAGAAGCTTCTAACTGGTTAGAATGAAGCTAGCACACCACACCCATCTCTCCTGCTGATTGCAGGTAATAACACCAGGCAGAAAACAGAAGGCAACTCTCTGAGAACCCTAAAAAGTAAACAACAGCAGAAAGCTGGAGCAGGAGATCAGAAGTCAAAGGGTGATGGCACAGCAGCCAATTTCCTGGTTTACTTCCTCTCACCCTCCCCGGGGAGACTTGGGGCAGCCGGGGTCCCAGAAGCCCAGCAGGTGCTGCCAAGAGAACCCCACTGTCTGTGGTCAGAGAACCAGGCCAGCCTTTCTCTACTGGCCATCCCCCAGAGGCAAGCCCCTCCCATAAAGTGGCCCTCTTCCCACAGTGCAGCCTTGGACACCAGATCCTAGCCAAAGCAAAAAGAAAAGAAAAATAAAAAGGCATAGAATAGAAAGGAAGCAAAGAGCTGTCCCTATGCACAGGTAACATGATTGTCTATGTAGAATATGTGAAGGAATCTACGAAAGTTCTGGAACCAACACATGAGTTATGAAGCTCCTCACAGAATATATGGTCAACCTACAAAAATCAACTCTTTTTCTATATACTAGCAATGAATAATTAGAACATCAAAATTTTTAAATAGTGTCATTTACCATGGCTCTAAAAAATGGAATATGTAAGTATAAATCTAACAAAATAGGTGAAAGATCTACAGGCTAAAAACTATCAAATGCTGAAATAAGGCGTCAAAGACGTCATAAAGAAATGGAAAGACATACCATGTTCATGGATTGGAATGCTCAATTTACTTAAGATGTTATTTCTCCCCAAAATCATTTATAACTTTAACACAATCCCAAACAAATTCACAGCAGGAATTTTTACAGACACACAGATGCTTATTTTAACATTTATGTAGAAAGACAAAGGAAGCATGATGGACAAAATATTTTTGAAAAGAACAAAGCTGACAGACAGGTTGCTAGATTTTTACATACTCTAAACCTGCAATGGTTAAGACGGTGTAATACTGGTGACATGACAGACACACAGATCAATGAAACAGAATAGGGAGACCAGAAATAGACTCACACAGATATAGTCAATTGAGCTTTGCCGAATGTGCAAAGACACCTCAGTAGAGAAATTGATATCTTTTCAAGAAATGTTTCTGGAACAATTGGGCATCATATACAAAAAACAAAAATGACCTCAAGCCTATACCTTACACATTTTACAAAAATTAATTCATAATAGAACATCAGCTTGAATGTAATATGAAAAACTATAATATTCTAAAAAGAAAACATAGGAGAAAATCTAACTCTTTGGGCCAGGTGAAAAAGTCTTGAATGGTACAGTAAAAGCATGACCCAGAGGAAAACCTTGATAAATTAGACTTCATCAAAATTAAGAATATCTACTCTTTGAAAGACACCATTAGGCGAACAAAAAGACAAGTCACAGATGATAGGAAATATTTAAAATCCTGTATCTATTCACTTATAATGAAAAAGACTATGAAAAGGAATATATGTGTGTACGTGTATGGCTGAAACATGATGCTGTGCACCAGAAATGGACACAACGTTGTCAGCTGACTAGACGTCAATAAAAAAGAGAGACATCAAAATCAATCAATCAATCACATATCTGATAAAGGGCTTACAGCCAGAATATACAAATGACTGTCTAAACCATACGAAATCTAACAACCCAGCTTTCTCTCATGACAAAATTTGAACATACACTTTGCCTAAAAAGAAGTATGGGCGGAAATAAGCACACGGAGTATGATGGTTTTTCTTGCTCTCTTATTGGAAACTGCTCTCCCGCGGCCTTATGGGCAGCCACCTGGTCTGCAGTTGCCTGTCCCGGTGCAGCGTCCCTGTCACCCGGGTCCCCCAGGTGTGTCCCTGCACAGTGGGTCTGGGCAGAGAGCTCCTGGCAGCGGTCGTTAAGTGGAAGATTTACAGCAAGTCAAGCATGTGGTGCGCGAGCCGAGCCGACAAATGACTGGGATGGCCTTTTCCTCCTTGGCCTTTTCTCTGATGAGCTGGATTTATGAGCTTGGGTAACGCGCATCAGCGAGAAGGCCAAGTTTGTAAAGCACAGCTCCTTCGTCCAAGGACAGCGGCGGTCTGAACTCCTAGCTCTCCAGACGTCACACTCGTGCGTCCTGCCCAGAGCTCACGGTAGTCAGAGGCCCCCCGGTGACAGCCAACATAGATCCCCACGTTCTGTCCTGGTGCAGCTCTCACGACTGTGTGGGTCTCCATCCTGCTGTGGCCTGATGGCACAGGACGGCTTGCAGCAGGCCTGGGGACCTAAGTCATATTTAGCTTTGGCTGCCGGATCCCTGTGAAGCCAGCGGGCACTGGGACGCCAGGTCCCATCTGACCCTCCCTGGTGAATCAGCCACCAAGAGCACTGCTGCCCAGACCCGCAGGCATCAGCACGGGTTCTCAGCATTCAGGCGCACGTGCACACACACACACACACCGACACACACACACATACACCCACCCCCACACACACCCCCACACATACACACAGACACGCACACAAACACACACACACACACACACACAATCTGGACGCCCACAGGTGTGCGGGGCTGTCGCAGGCAGGGGAGGGGACTCGACCTCCACAGTGGGGACAGTCAAGCCATTAACCAGACCCAGACGCCATCTCAGGCTTGCGGGCATCAGCACTTCTCAGCCTGGCCAACCCCAAGGGCAGAACCATCCTTTGTGACACCACAGGTCCCAGCCAGCCAGCGGACAGGATGGGCTGCTGGGGGGTGGGGTGGGGGCAGGTGGGGAGGCAGAGCCCCCGGTGGGGCCAACACACACTCAGCCCCAGCTGCTCCTCAGGACTCTGGTGTTTAATCGTGGTCGTCGCGGTTTTCCTGAGCACCACCTCCCTGGCTGTTCGCAGAGCTGACGTGCAGCCGGTACTCAGCCCCTGCATTTGCTCTGACGTCTGGGCAGCCTGGCTGGGTCAGCGCCCAGTCACTTCGACTCACCTCCAGCTCTGCCGTGTGACTCCCTAGTCTCTCCTCCTGTTCTCCAGGCCAAGCTCCCTCCATCAGGGGACCCAGGTGAAAAGAACCCTGCGGGCTGTTGGGGACCAGCCGGCACGTATTGGCCTTGTTTCCTGTGGTCCATGCTGTGGACGTTCTCATCCTCATACAGGACTCTTGGCCTGCACACCCTGATACCTGGTGTCTGACACCGGGGTCCACAGCTTCTATAAACCCCTCAACAGTGTATCACCTGCGTAAAACCTCTAGGCTCCAGAGGAGAAAATGTTGACGCTGGCAAGAGAGAACTTGAGAACAGCCCCCCCAGTGGGTGGCACCATCTGCAGGGATGGAGCCCCGTTTCCCAGGAGCCCCTCCCTGCGCGCTTCCAGAGTGGAGGTGTGTGAAGTCATGAAAGGCAGAAGTGAAGCAGGTGGCCTCCAAGGCTGGGTCACGAGAGACGCTGCTTCTGCTGGCTCACGGAGCACTCGTGCCTGGCCTTGCACTGCCCCAGGCTGCCCTGCTGCACGGAAGCCAGGCCACCTGGACAGGCCATTTGTAGACACCCCATTCGCTGTCCCAGGTTTCTGGTCATTGAGACACATGAGTGACCAAGCCTCCAGAAGACCCCAGCGCCCAGCTCTGCAATCACCCCCAGCCTCCCAGTCTTCTCAGCTGAAGTCCAGACATTGAGGGTAGAGTCAAACCAGCACGCCCCCCCCAGTCGCTGTCCAAAGTCCTGAACTTCTGAATCCGTAAGCACAATAAAATGACTGCTACCTTCCGGGGTAACTTGTTCCACAGCAGCAGCACCAAAGCACTGCCTGTCTCAGCCACACTTGATTCTTCATTTGTCTCCAGGAAACTCAAAGCTTTAGGCAAGAGGGAGGCGTCCCAGAGACATAATCCCGAAAAACACCTTTTGTTTTCTTGTGCTAATGAGAAAATGCTTTCCTGGTCTAAGCCAGCCATTCCCTGGCCCTCTTCTTCCCTGTTCCAAAAAAGGAGCATTGACAGCACTTACCAGGCTCCGGAAGTCACCCTCTGCCCAGCCTGGCTAAGACCAGCAGGTGCGTGGCCTGGACCACCTGAGAAGGTGAAGGCCGTTAGGACTCTGACCAGTCACAGGCTGCTGGGTGACAGCAAAGCCCCGCTGGTGGTTTTTCTCGGGTCGCTGATCCTTTGCACCCTCCTGTCCTGTGGGCACCTGGGCTGGTTCCGCACTGACACACCCAGCCTGCTCCAGAGGTGACACCTGACTCAGCTCCGGGGCGGGGTGTGGTGTGCAGCACTTAGCAGAGCAGCCGCAGCTGGCATTCAATTCAGAGACCATGTGTTGCGATAAACACACCCAGATATGTTTCTCCAAGGGTGTCTGGCAGAATCTGGAGGCCACCTCCACACATCACTTTTCTAGCAAAAACATGGTCTTTATGTCTTCATTCTGGAAGAAGGAGATGGACTTCCTTAGTAATGGGAGTCCTGACGTCAGTGGTGCGTCACGCTGGCGTGAATGTTCGCTTTGGCTGTGCTGTTCAGTTGTGAGGGGTTTAACTGACAACTTGAGATTGAACACAGCGAAGCCGTGAAGCATCTGGGAAACGCGAGAAACGCATGTTTTTATAGCCTTAAGGCTACCAGCAATTTGACAAACATAAGATGTGGATAATTTAAATTTTTAAGCATTTAATTACTAGTAAATGGGGATGTTTTGTTTTATGTCGTGTAGCTTATTATTTCATAAGTTTTCATTTAAGCATCCGGGGACAGGAGCCAACTTTCTGTCTCCATGTCTCTCTCTTCCTCCCCGTTCTCCTGAGAGCAGTGCCTGCCGCGCCCCGGGGAAGTCTGGACGGGGTCCAGCGCGGGATTCCGCTCCCTGCTGCCTCCCACGTCTGGAAGAAGGCTGGCACACTCAGCGCGGCTCCCTCCCTCCCAAGCTCACAGAGCCGGACACCACGACCCGATGGGACTCCTTGGCCGCTGCCAACAGCCCAGAGAAGCAGCTCGGAGACCCAGAGGGAGAGACGGGGCCAGCCTGTCCTCAGGCCCCGACCTCACCCCAAGTCGATCCAGACATAAAGTCTAACGGCCACGTGAGGTTTTGCGTGTCCTTATACAGGTATCCACAGGCGCAGGCTTTAACAACACTGCCTGTGTGCGCAGGCACTATTCGAACTCTCCTTCAAAGCCCAGTGTCTTCCTTCCCGCCCTGCCCCGTCTCACTCCCTCCCTGCTGACCGCATCATGCACGCCCCGCCCCAGCAGCTCCCCTGCCTGCCCCCAGGTCGCCGTGTGGAAGGCACCATGCAGGTGCGTCTGTGCTTCCTCTTCAATCACAGGCGTAAACACGCAGCTGACAGCTACTTAGGCAAACGTTCACTTGGAAGGGGGTTGCCTTGTTTGCTCTGCAAAAATAAGAACACAATGTGCACCTTTCTCTGAGGCTTGCTCTTCTCTCCCAAGGTCTCCAAGACGCCCTGCTCAGCCTCACTCAGTATTTGGTACTAGTTGGCTGATCCTCTGGTCTGTGCCCCCTCTGCCCAGGCACTCGAGGTGCTCCTGGGGCTTTGACTCTGTGAACAGGCACCAGTCAGAATCCTGGAGCAGGAGCCCTTCTGGATTCACGTGTTTCTGTTGTATGAGGTAGACACTCGGTGACATTACTGAGCCAGAGGATACGTGTATTTTCAATGTTAACAGTAGATGCGAGATGAAGAATGATATGAGCGAGTGTGATGGGAGGGGCCACGTGCAAACGGCCACCATGGTGATGGGAGGGGCCGTGTGCAGTCACTGTGGCGAGGATGGCAGCCAAGGGCAGAGGGGAAGGCAGAGCCACCCCCACGCACTCGATTGCAGCTCCCCCCCCACCTCTCCTTCTCTGGCTGTTGACCCTAAATTCTCACGTGCAAAGAGGACCGAGAGCTGAGGTTCTAAACTCAAGGAAATGTTAGTTTCCTGCACACACACACCACCCCGGGTGATTCCAGAGTCTGAATGGGTTTATGAGCCTTGGCCAAGCTACCCGAAGCTCCCAGCTCTGACTCTGGGAACCTGTCATGACTTCGCCACACTGCACACGGGAAGTCAGCCAAGGGGCTTCTCCTGCTGTGTCTGCACTAGACCAGCGCTCCCAGGCCTCGCTGGCCCAAGAGCCCCTGCTGGGCTGGCTCCCGAGGCCTCTGTGTCCTGGGCCCCACCCACGATGGCAGCCTGATGTCTTCAGGGTGGCGCCCAGAGCCGACCAGCTGCACCACCCCCAGAGCAGACACCCCGCTCCACCACCATGTGTCTACTGGGCGATGGATACTCTGGGCCAGACACTGGGCACAGACAGACCCATCCTGCGTCAGGATCTGGGAAGGTGACAATGATGAACACCCTGTGAGGGGGTGGAGGGATGGGCTGCCCAGGCAGGGGCAGGCCTCCCCAGGGAGGGGACAGACCATTTCAGCCAGCACGTGGGTCCACCGAACAGGAGAAGCCCTAGGTGGCTGGAGCTCAGAGGGGTGACTGAGGCCGGGGTCATGCGTGCAGGGTGGGCCTCGGTGGGAGGTGAGTGTGAGCTGGAAGTGGCAACCTCCCCAGCCTGCCAGGGACCCCAGGCCTAGAGCAGGTGGGAAAGCCCAGCACAACTTACCCTCTGTCACCAAGCACTGGGCGGCGGGGAGGCTGCCTGCAGCTCCTCCCAGGGCAGCGGGCACCAGGCCGTGACCACAGCGCCACCGCCCCCCAGACTCTCCCCGGTTCAGACCTGATGTGCATCACCCCAGACATGGACTGGCTGTTCCTTCAGTTTCTTTTTATTGAAGTTCAGTCAGTGTGCACCGTGTGTCAGCGTCTGGCGTGCGGCACGACACTTCAGTCATACACAAGCACGCATGCACTCCTCCTCCTATTCCGCGTCATCATGCGTTACTACACGACAGCTGGTTGCTTGCCGGAAGTGGCGGTAAACAGGGCAAGAGCGCAGATGCTGGGAACAAGGTCACGGTGCTGGTGGGAGGGGCCGCCCTCTTCTCTCGCCCAGGACCGCCTACGACTTCACACTGAAGAGCAGGTTCTGGTTGTTTACAGCAGCACTGCTCCTCCAAAGTCCCCAAGGAGTAGCGACGACAGCGCCTGAGCCCCAGGAAGGGGTCCCCAGGGCCGGGGCGGGGCAGGGGCAGGGCGGGTGGCTGGTGCAGACACTGTGTGGTGCCGGTTCCCAGCACCCGGAGCACGGCTGCTGGAGATGCTCATCAGGGGCCTGAAGAGAAAACGGAAAACCTCAAACACTCTTCAGTTCTGGGGGCGCCCCAGTCTGCACCCCAGCCTGCACCCTGAGCCTGCACCCCCAGCGTGTCTGGGGCCCCGGGCCTCACCCTTGTCTGTCCCAAGGAAACAACCCAGGAGCCAAAGGGAGCAGACAGGGTCTGAGCCCCTGCGCCTTCTCCAATAGCCCACAGCACTCGGGAGCTTTCCTGGGGTGCACGCTCCCCCCTCCCCACAGCCACCCCCAGGGGCTCCCCACCGCCCACAGTCACCTAAAACAAGTCATTGTGATCCTTTCTCAGTCTAGGTTGAACACTTATGCTGTCTGGTTTTTAAGGACTTGGCGTCTGCCAAGTGCGAACCGTTACCTAATCCCCTCAGATGTGCCTCCTGTGCTTCTGCAAATATTTGGCAGCATCCTGAGAACAGAGCAACTCCAAACTGAAACCAGCAGTGTGAAGGCAGGGAAATCGACGTGCAGTATTGACTCCACCCGGGTAACTGTTTCCCCCAAAGCAGACAAACACCAAAGGCGGTCCTTAGTTTGAGTTTTAGCCATCAGACGAAACCAACGGCTTTTCTGCGCTGTATAACTCACTTAGTTCCCACTGTAACAGACCCCACGTGAGGTAAAGCAGTGATGCTAAATAATTAACGCCCGCACTCCATGCAAAGCCACCAATGAAGATGTTGCCTCTTTAGCTGGACTAGAACTCACCAGATCTGAGGACGTCGGGGCAACAGGGCTGCCGGACACGCCCACACCCACCAGTCCAGCAGGAGGGGCAGGGATGGGCCTGTGAGCCCCTGGGTCCAGACAACCCTTCCACTGCAGCACCAGCCCCTCCCCCCAGAGATGCACGCTGCCCCCTTGCAGGGAAGCCGGGTGGAGACAGAGAACGGGAGGGGCGGGAGTGTGCTGGGGGAGACCCCTCCCCAGAACCAGCCACTTGGCTGCAGCAGGAGCAGGACCTGGGCAGCTCCAGAAAGCCAGAGGCAAGAGGCAGAGCCCCCAAGCCTGCCTGACTGCATCAGGCCCCTCCCTCCTCCCTAAAACACCCCTAAAACCAGGGGCCCTAAGATTGACGGTGTGCCTGCACCAGGCCCCTTACCTACCTGCTCCTTGAGATTTTAGAGGCCAGGGCCTCTCCGTCTCCCGGGAACAAAAGGATGCAGTGTCAGCAGTACATTCTCCAGTCCCGGGGGGCTAGCAGGTGGTTCCGGCTGCCCCTCGCCCTCTGTCGGAGTGGGGTGCGCACTGAAAACCAGGCTGTGGAGCTGACCCCCAGCACCTGAGGCCAAGGGACAACCGTCTCGTGACACCAGGGCTGAGCCAGCCTGAGGGGTGGGAGAGACGGAGCCACCCCCCTCAGCCCTGGGGGGCACCGGACGCGTCTCCACGGGTCCTGGCAGGAGCACATGGACCCCTTGCACTGAGCCCCCGCGCCTTCCTTCCCCATCTGTCTCCCAGGGACTCGGCAGTTTCCCAGGACCACTTTGGGAGGCAGGCCTATTTAAAGCACCAGACGCCAGCGCCAGCTTGAAGAAGCACATGCCACACAAATGCGCAAAACGGCAGGGGAGGTGCGACTAGGAGAAGACGGTGTGGGGGGAGGGGGAGGCGGCCACCCCTCCCGTTTCACAGCGAGTAGGGGAGCCGACCCAGGCGGCACCCTCTGTCCGCGGTCCCAGGCAGCAGCAGCAGCAGCGGTGAGCCAGGCAGCCATCCTTACTCCCGGAGCTCAGTGTGCCCAGGCTCACCCCGGGTCCGGCTGCACTGGAGGCCAGCACGACTCGCCTTGACAGAGCGTCTACTGTCCCACCGCTGCCCCACGCTGGCCCCTGTGAGGCTGCGCCCCCGGCAGCACTCGGGCCCCAGAGCATCTTCAGAGCTCACAAGGATGGACTGAGTTCCCAGGGAGGCCCAGAACCGGGGCTGGGGGTGTAGGTGGCCAGGCGGAGCTGACCCCTCTTTAACCTGACTCGGCTGGCTGTGATGGGGTCCACTCAAAGGAAGTCAGGTCGAGCCCTGCTGGAGGGGACCCCAGACGCCAGACCCTGAGCTGGGTGGTTCCAGACCACAGTGCCTCCCGGGCCCCACACCAGGGCCCGGCCACCCCTCACTGACACTCCTCTTCAGAGCAGCCCGTGGTCCCTCCAAGGTTCTGCCTCCCCTGCTATGGGCCCCCAGCCTCATTTCTGCCCCAGAGTCACTGCCCTGAGCAACTAGGACTTTTTGTTTCCTTCAGATCAAGGCCCTGAGCTCCAGACAACCTGATCAGCTAGAGTTTCACACTGAGCCAGAAGCCAGAGGTCACTGACCAGCCCGGTGCCCTTGACCCACATCAGTGCCCAGGGCCTCGGCCCGGCCGCCGTGCCCAGCAGAGGCTGTGGGAAGGACGTTTTCTCCGGGAGTGGGAGCTCGGTCTGCTCTGCATTTTGGTGTGATCGTCTTGCGAGTTCACCACTGAAACTGAGAGGGCCTCCTGTCAATGGGTCTCGGCCGTATCGGACACTGGCTGTGTCTGGCGGGGCCTTGACCCCCACGTGCCACCCTTGAACCGTGCTCCTGAGAACCAGCCACATGCCGCGCTAGGGAGTCACCTGCCCAGGGAGGCAGCCTGGAGCCGCCGCCCACCCCTCCTCTATTCCTCTGCAGCCCTCCCCCACAAGAGAGCAGCCCACCGGAGACCCCCAAGGAGCTCAGCCAGCTCCCGAGAGCCTCACTGCCATCTCCAGGTGCCCTGAGGTCGCCTGGGGGGGCCGGGAAAGAATTTCAGACCCTCCGGGCAGCTCAAAAGCGGTTCCCCGATAAGTGGTCCGAGAGGCTTGTGTGTCTGAGATGGTTCAGAAAGGCCAGACCACAGAGGAAAACAAATGCTTGACTTTAAACACTCGGTTTCTGGGAAAGAGCAGCCATCTTTCTTGGAAGCATTAGTACTGCCTGACCCCGTGAAACAGAAGCAGAGAGAACGCCATTCAGGAAGAGGCAGCTGCAGGACACACGCCCGGCGCACAAGGGCTTTGCTAAAGGAAAACCACGGATTTCATCCCAGTGAAGTGTCCTTGCCCTCAGGGCACCTGCCACAGCACAGCCCCTCAGGTGAGGAGGGGCTGTCCTCGGCAGAGCGCCCCTCGTCCCCTGGCCTGCGGGCTGCTGGCCCAGTCCCGAGGCCCAGGAGCCGCGGTAGCTGTCCCCGCCTGGAGGCAGGGGCCGAGCATCCAGGCCGGGCCCAGCTGGAGCCGCCCTCCTGGCCCAGGAGCCCCTCCATCAGGGGGCTCCCCACCCAGGACAGCGGACTCATGCCCACCCACCGCCCCAGTGAGAAGAGCCGCTCAGCCCAGCTCCACAGGGCCCCCCGGGGGTCCTGCCACGTCCTGCTGTGCCCCCCCTTTCTGCCCAGGGTGCAGCAGCCCTGCCCTCGACCATGGCTAAACGGCCTGTTCCCCGAGCAGCTGCAAAGACAAGGAGTGGCACCTTCAGCGCCGGGACCGAGGAAGACGGCGGGGAAGGGGGGACATGTCAAAAGTCTGGAAAATGTTCCTGACCTTACCCAGAACAACCCTGCTCCAGAGACTTCACCCTGAAGCGCTGATCGGGTGGGGGCTGGGATCCCTCTTCAGACAAGGGCAGGACGGCCGCTCTATCCAACAACCCCGCTGAAACGACAGAAGAGTTTTTCAACCTACACCCACAAGCTCAAAGCCAGCCGACGAGATCTCCAAAGGGAGACGGCGGAGTCCTGTGGGGGCCACGGGTGGCTGGGCAAAGCGGCAGAGCCTTGCCCCTGCTTAAGGTCAGGGGGCTGTCAGGGGCCGAGGTGGGGTGATCACAGACGTAGGAATTGGAGCCCAACCCCTTGAAAGTGGAGGTTTGTTCTGTCCAACTGCAGACCCCGCACTGGCCCACGCAGCAGGGGACGGGGTGCCTTTCCAGGGTGCACCAGCCATGGAGGGTCTGGCCTCCGGGCCCCTGAATGTGGGTGAGGGAGTGACAAGCTGGCCTGACGTGGGCGTCCGGCAGGGTTCTTACCCTGAGCTGTGAGGCGCACAGACCCTGCCCCCAGAACACTGTGTGAGGCTTGCACCCCGAGGCAGGAGGCTGAGGGAGCTGACGGCCCGTGAGAAAGGCCCCAGACCCTGGTACATGGGGGTCCCTCCACGAGCCAGCCCATCACCCCTGCTGTCCAGGGAGCCTGTCCCTCAGCAAGGCCTCCTCAGGGACCCCTCTGGTCCCTTGCTACTTGCCTCACCCTGTAATATGGATGGACCTCCAAAGACCAGCACGTACCTGAGACAATGTCTCTTAAATTAAAAGAAGTGGGGGGTGGGGGCAGAGAAAATGCAGGGCACTGAAGGAGACTTCCCACAAATAGAACTAACCCTGATGCTGATGACAAACAGAAGCCCGCCTGCGAGAAGCCCGAAGGGCCCTCTGGGGAGAAGCGGGGCGCGAGGGGTGGGCGTCTGCTGTCCTGCAGAGTCACCACAACCAAAACACCGGCACCTCGGCGCCCAGAAGTCCCCTCCCGCCGGCATTCCCCACGGCCTCCCCCCCGCACCCAGGCCGCGGCACCGCTGGTCCGTCTTGGCTCCTCTGAGTTACCTTCTCCTGAGCGTCGTGTGAACAGAATCACAGCGCCTTTCACCCGGCGCCCCTCACTCGGGCGACTGCTTGGGCTCCATCCACGGCGTTGGTGGCTCTAGCCTGCCCCCTCCCGCCAAGTCACAGTCCACCCTACGGACGGCGCAGGCGGCTCGTCCGCTCGCCAGCTGGAGGGCATCTGGGCTGACCCTTGCTTTGGGCAGCGATGAGTAAGACCACTCTAACCTGGTGCCCCACGATGAGGAAGAACACAAGAAGAATACACCTGTGTGCATGTGCGGCACGGTGCTGAGATGAGAACTTGACACGCTGTAACTGACTGTACTTCAATAAAATTTTTTTTAATTATAAAAGTTAAGAAAAAAAGACCACTCTAGCTGATCACGGACAGGTTAAGTGAGCATGACTCCTTACTTCTCTTGAGTGTTTCTCTAGGAGCAGGATGACTGTGTTTTGTTGTAAATGCGTGTTTGACATCTTACAAGGCAACGCCACACAGTCTTCGGAAGGGTCTGTGCTGTCGCGATCCCCGCCAGCAGTGAAGGAGGGTTCCCGCGGCCCCACGCTCCCGCCCGCACCTGGCGTCGTCAGCGTCTTCTGCGTGCTTGCTTTTAGCCGTTCTGATGGCAGTGTGTCCTTGTGGCTGTAATTTGCATTTCCCTAATTTTGCTCATGAAGTTGAGCATCTTTTCATGTACTTACTTGCCATCTATGTTCATTCTTTAGCGAAGCACCTTCTGCGCATTTTTCAATCACATGGTTTGCTTTCTTGTTGTTGAGTTTGGGGACTTAGTTATGTATTCTGAATGCAAGCCTTTTTCAAATACATGATTTGCAAGGATTTTTTCCCCCAGTTTGTGGCTTGCTTTTTCCTTTTCTTAACAGCATCTTTCACAGAGAAGTTTTTTTTATTGGTTTTTCCTTCCTAAGAAATTTTTACCAAACCCAAGGTTATAAAGATTTTCTCCTGCGTTTTCAACTGGAAAGTTCTTGGTTATTCCTGTAGGTATTTAAAGTTAAACCTGAGAGCTTGCTGGGATGAAGGGAGCAATGAAGGCAATAAAATGGGGAGGGGTAAATCAGCCGTTATCAAGTGGGGAAGAACTGGAAAACCCTGTAAACTTCCTAGATGGTTTAGCTCATGAATGTACTTGCAGGAGCATCAGGGAAAGGCAATTGAAGCCGAACACACGCAATCACTCCTGTGAGGCAAATATAGCCAGAAAATCAGAAAGCAAATGAATGAAGTTAGTAAGTTTCTTTAAGCCGCGGAAAGCCAGGGGGAGATACTGCAGTGTACTAACAAAGCAGCCCCGCCCGGACACCTGCCGTGAAGTGTTGGACACATTCTCAGTCTGCGACACTTCACAGGAAAGGAGCCTGGCGGGGTTTCTAACACAGGGACAGAGCAGAGGTGGGAAGCCTCCTCTTTTGACCACAGGAAACTTTCTCTCACGGGCGTTCGGCCACGACTGATCCACACTGGGGTGAGCAGCGACTTCACTGGTGCTCGTGAAACAAGTTCTGAGTCAGAGGCCAAAAAGTAAATAAATAAGTTTCTTTAAAGTTTAAATCTAAGAGGGAAAAAGGATCTCATTTGAGAAGCGCTGCCTAGAGAAAAGAAACCAGCCTCACGCGGTAATGAACGCAGGGATGTGCGCGCAGGGCAGAGGCACACCAGAGCAACTGATGACGCTTCAATTTAAAAAAAGAAACAGGGAATTACTTAAAAAAAAAATAGAACAAAAAAAGCGGGGCAGAGGGAGGAGAGAGCAATGAGAAAAGGAAAAACCCGGGGCAGAGAGGACGTGGAGGGAGGGTGAGTCGGGGCAGGAAGAGCAGCAGGAGCCTCGTGGGAACGAGGATGAGGACACGAGGGCCGGAGCCCGCTGCTCCTGCCAGACTTTGGGGAAACGGGTCCCTTCAACAGACTGAAAAGGACACCATTTTCCCGGCAATTTATTATGAATTATCTATGTGTAAAATATTCATTTTCCACGATGTTAACATTTGGGATACATATAAGGGGACGATTTCGGTTTTAGAAATTTATTTTGCAACCGGAACGCTCCCTGCCTTTCTGTACTAGCAGGCCGGGGCGGACTTCCCGGGGAAGCAGCATGCACCCCACGGCTGATGTGATTTCAGGTTCCTCGGTCCATAATGCCTGAAGGTTAGGCAGGAAACCACACCAGCGTCAGATATGAAACGAGTTTCCATGTCACCTCCAGCTCTGATTTAGGTAAGGGAAGTGCAGGGAACCCACGTCACCAGCACCTCTCTGCTCCAGCTTTGATCCAGAGCAGTTAACACCCAGACCAGAGCCCTGCCTGGTCTGCGGGAACCCAGCAGTCCACGTTGGGACACCGCCCCCTGCTGCCCACGGGGTGAACTGCAGGCCATCCCCAAGGCCCAGAAGGGGCTGGACCCCCGCCCCTTTCCACCAGGATGTACCACAGACCCTCAGGGCCCCACAATCTACCCCGACGGCACCCTGTCCACCGGGGGTCCCACAGGAGCCCACTCCCACTGCCCAGGACCCCCGTCACCCACACACAGGACAGTGCAAGGCCAGGCCCTGGCTTCACCCTTGCCTCCTGGCCCCCCCTCCTGCTCTGGTCTCCCCAAAAGCAGGAGCCAATGATGGTTCCCTGTAAGGCGGCTGTGAGTGTAGAATGAATGAGTGAATGAATGAATAAATGAGCAAGTCAATAGAATCAAATGTGAAGCGAAGGCCCCACCCGGCGACCCCTCCCCCAGTACCCCTCACTGAAGGAGAGAGGAGCTTTAAATTCAAGCGAGATTTAAGAAACTGGTAACCACATCCATTGACCCATTTCTTGCACTTCTGAGAATGAAACCTAAAGAACCAAAGCTAAATGTTCCCAATGTTTCTGCATGAAAACATCCTTGATTGAAGTGTGAGGACCCGGCGACCACTGGGGGCAGCTCAGTGCACCCCGGGGGAGGGGCAATGTTAGGCTGTCATTAAAAAGGATAATCAAAAAGATTTTTTACATATGGGGAAAGTGTAATTCAAAGTTGTATCTGTAATCTAATGAAAATATATTAAAATTACGTATGAAAATAAACTAAGTGGATGATTTAGGAAGGCAGAGGGTCGAGTTTTTCCTCCTCTCTCCTGACTGCCCAGCTGCTGCACTAACCTATCTGCACGGACGTGTACTTGTGGGGGCTGATAAATAAATGTCTTTAAGATGCGTGGCCCCCAAGAAAGTCCCAGCCTCGACCGAGCCCTTGGCTACCAGGCCAGGGGGGCCTCACCCATTCAGGGAGGGGCAGACGGACAGTCCTAGTGTCCTCGAGACGCATTGAAGGTGGCTGTCACTGATACACACAGGACACCGCTGCGACCCTCGTGTCCAGAGGCTGAAAGGACCAGAGGCCGCATCCTGGCTCTGTGGGTGCAGGTCAGGAAGGCACGTGCTGTCAGGTCTGGGCCCCTGGGAGGACATGTCACCAGAGGGCCCGAAGCCCAGGGCAGCCGTCCACCCACCCGGCTCGGGCGCCCTGACTGGAACCGGGGTCACTACCTTAGTGACCCAGGACACTGCCATTCTGGCTCCTTTGCTCCTCCGCCCACCTGCCAGATGCAGGGCCCCCAGGGGTGGGTCCTCCGGCTGCAGAAGGAGCCTGGCCTTCCATCTCGAGTCTGTAAATGGGGCCAATATGGGGAGAGGAGTCACGCTCTGAACTGGCTTCTCTCTGAATCCATCGAAAAGCACCCACAGGTTTCCATCTTCATGCAAGTGTTAGCAGAAGACACTGATCAGATTCAGTCTTTTCAAAAGTAACTTCCCAACGGAAGTCCCACTGCTCGAAAGGCATTTGTGAAGCCTGGGCTCCCGCCGTCCCTTCCTCCAGAGCCACGCGGGCCACCTGGCCACTGGCTGACCGAGACCCTGAGAGAGAGGGCCTCCATCCTTTCCTCCTGGGAGGCGGGGCGGGGTGTGGCTTCTGGGCTGTGTCTTCCGTGGTGACTCTGTCCAGGGTGTTAGCGACATGGGAGGGGCCCAGGTGGAACCGCAGGGGATGGATGACCTGGGCGGACCAGCAGGATGACAAAGAGGGGTCAACCTCGAGGCCTCCTGGGCCACCCAACCTTAAGGCGGGGCCGGGCTGCCTCCGCCCCCCTGGACCTGCAAGGCCCTTCAAGGCCCCAGAGTCGCCGCCGAAGGCCAGGAGAGAGGGTCTCCCAGCGGAAACCTGCAGCCCAGCAGCTCCTCCGCAGCAGGAAGACCAGCTGGGGACAGAGAGGGAAACCGTGCCGGTGGGGGCTGCAGGGACGCCCCAGGGCCTGTCTACTGGGCAGGGGACCCGCCAGGGCACCTGCGCTACCAGCCTACCTCCCACACCCCAGAGCACACACAGCGCCCCCGAATCTACAGAGGTGGCTGTGAGGGTAAAACAAAGGAGAGGATGTGGAGCTTCTGCAGAGAGAAAGGACGTCCAGTGGTGATGGGGGCCTGCGGGCCGGGCCCTGGGCTGGGCCTGCAGGAGCAGCGGGGCCCCAGACGCCACATCCTCCCCACCGGGGTGGGGGGTCGAGGAAGGAAACGAGATGAGTAAGGGACACAGAGGACGACAGAAGTGCTGGGAGCCTCACAGAAAACCTCATCAAGGGAAAGGGACAGGTGGTGGGGAGGGAACTGGACGTCGCAACCCGACCGAGGTGGTCAGGACGGCCTCGTCAGGAAAATGAGATTTGAGCAAAGACTCTAAGGAGCTGAGGGAACCACCAGCCAGGAGCCTGGAGAACATTCCAGGCAGAGGGGAAAGCGGGTGCAAAGGCCCCGGGGCCCTGGGGCCCTGGGCCGTGTGGGTTTAGGAACAGCTGGGAAGTCAGTACGATGAGGGGAGGCGAGCAGAGGGGGAGGGTCGGGCTGGGCAGGGCCGCGGTGGCCACGGGAGGACTTTGGTCTTAGGCCAAATTTGAGATGGAAGACTTGGGTGGGTCTTGAGTGGAGGAGAGACCCGAACTGCCTGTCGTGACCAGGTGAGACGGCCCCAGGCATGGGGTGCACTTGCACACTGGTCACTTAGTGACCCCTGAAGTTTCCACCAGCCCAGCTGTGGGGCCAGAGCAGGAACACAGCAAAAGGGACAACTCAGGTCCCGGAGCAAAGCTGAGCGGACGTTGGGGAGGTGCCAGAGACCAGAGATGGTCAGAGCTCAGAGACAATGGAGCCCAGGGCAGGCCCGGAGGAGAGGCTGGGGTCCAGATACAGTTTGGGGCCGAGTGAGCTCAGGACCAGGCCCCAGGAGCCAGAGGGAGGGAGAAGCCGGCAAGACGGCTGGAGGAAAGCAGGACGGTGCTCCAGGCCTGACAGAGGGGAGACCGCGGCTCTCAGGGGCCCTCGGGGGCCAGGCAAGGCCCTGGGGCTCGTCTGACTTTCCTAGGGCCACGCTGCCGAGCCACCTCCCGCTCAGTGACTCACCGCAGCACAGACTTACTATCTCACAGCTCTGGGGAGCAGACATGGGTCTTGAGGGGCCAAAATCAAGGTCTCAGCAGGCCTGGTTCCTCCCGGAGGCTCCAGGGGGAATCTGTTCCCTCCCTTTCCCAGCTTCTAGGGGCGCCTGCATCCCGTGGCTCAAGGCCCCTCCTCCATCTTCACAGCCAGCGACGTCCAGTCCAGTCCTCCTCACCCGCCCTCTGTCTTCCTCCCCTTCCCGCTTCGGGCCCCCGCGATGACATGGGGCCCACCTGGGTCAACGAGGAAATACTGGCTGATCACCGGCCTCAGTGCCCCTGCAGTGGAGCCCACACCGTCACAGGTTTGGGGGGTAGTGGCGGCTGTCTCGAAGGCCCTCATTCTACCAGCCCCAGGGACACTCTCTGGCCGGGGCTGGGGCTGGGGGACAGATGAGGGCCCCTCCGGGTGCATCCGTGGGGCGGGGTGCAGACCCAGCACAGCTGGGAGCCACACACCACACAGGAGGGTGTGCAGAGGAGGCCCAGCGGGGCTTCCTGAGCAGTCGGTGCAGGTGGGTGAACCAGACCCCCAACCGGGCGGGCCAGTGGCGTGGGACACGGGTGTCGAGAACAGCTCAGGGGGCGCCTACCACGGAGGCAGCAGGTGGCGCTAACCCAAGACCACTGTTGGGCCAGGAAGAGGACCGGCCCAGAGTCCTGGCAAGGACAGGCAGCCAGGTGAGGGGCTGTGGATGTCGCGGTCCCTGTCGGGTTCTCAGGCAGAGGTCCTGGCCCTGCTGCTCGGTCTGTGCCCCCCTCCCCCTGGCCACTGCCCACTCCCAGAACAGGTGCCACAATCTCCAATGCAGCACAGAAAGGGTGTCGGTCTGGCCGCCACTTTGCCACCTGCAAACAGGAGTGAGGACAAACATTCCCCGCCTTCGATCCCCCGGCAAAGGACGCGCTGTTTACATGGATAGAACAAGCGGACAGTGGAGAAAGTCGTCTCTGCTACAAAACCCATCACCGTGCTCGGAGCCAGTTACAGGGTCTAAGTAGGTACTGGGCCCAGCCCTGCCCCCAGGACTGAACCAAACACCTGGCTGCAGCCGGCAGGGAGCTACCATACTCAGGGGGCTTTGTGATGGCCATCCGAGTCCGAGGAATAATGGCCAATAGCCACACCTGGCAGATTTAAAAGGGAGCTTCAGAAATGTGTCACCTTCGCGCAGCCACCACCAAGGGACAGCAGGAGGGGTGCCAGGAGCGGCGGCCTCAGCAGGGCAGCAAGGCTGCTCCCGGTGGCGTGGACAGAGGGAGGGGGCTGAGCGAGAACTCCAGGCTGCAGACAGAAGACACGGGGTGTCACTGACTCCAGGGCAGGGCAGTGGCCCTGCGGGTGCTACAAAATCAGCAAGTTCCAGCATTAAGAGCGTGGGGCTGGGGTAGGGCTCTCCAGAGAAGCAGGGCCAGCAGCAGAGCCAGCAGGATGCAGACGTATGTATGTAGAGATAAACGAGATGGATGCATGGATAGATGGACAGACGGATGGATGGATGGATGGATGGATAGATAGATAGATAGATAGATAGATAGATAGATAGATAGATAGATAGACAGACAGACAGACAGATAGAGAAATTGCAAGGGACTAGCTCACGTAGCGATGGAGGCCGCCGCGGTCCTGCTCTGGTCCCACCCCTGGGCTGGGCTGCAGCCCTGAGCCCTCCGCAGCCCGGCTGGGCCCCCAGAGCAGACAGGGCAGCCGCGGGAGGCTGGCCACCGGCTCATGTGCATCGTCACAGACCTGAGCAAAGACGAGACTGTGGAAGAAGACGCATGCTCGCCCGGGCTTGTTCACCTCTGGTCACCTGCGAGGTGACCTTTTATTAACAAACTTGCTCTTTAAACTTCGCCAAAGTGAGACAAGCGTGAACTGGAGCCCGACCTGAGGGGCGCCCATCTCAGCCGTGTTCCTGAAGGCGCAGCCCGGGCTGCAGGCGCCACGTCGGGCGTCGTGGGCACGGACGTCCAGGACCGGACCGCCACCTCCATCGCCCAGCTCCTGCGTCCATCAGGCCACCACATCCTCTGCCCCCACCCAGCAGCGACAGGGGAACCTCCCGCCTCTCGGTGCCTCTGCAGGGAAGCCGGGGTCTTCCAGCCCCAGCTTCCCCAGACCAACCGCTCACCCCATCTGGTAGAAGGGCCAGCGGAAGGGCCAAAATTGGTCGCAAAATACAGCCCGAGAAACACTCCTATACGCGCGAGCTCAAGCACAGCACAAAACGAAGATCCCTTAGACACTTTAAGAAAAAAGAGCAGATGCTTTGGTGGAAAAAATAAGGCTCCTTGTGGCCAGGGACAATGACATAACAAACAGCCCCAGCGTTAAGTGTGTTTTCACTGGTTCCAGGCACTATTCTGGGCAAGGCGCAGGGATGAACGCAGCAGACTCTCCTCCCCGGGGCACGGGCTGACCTGTGACCATGATGTGATGGCTACGTATGGAAACACTTGTGGATATGTGTACACGTGTGGGTTAGTATTCACGTATACAGCTCCTCGATCTGCCAACTGAGGACCAGAAGCAACGACACCCCAGCAGCAGTGAGCACATCCAGCACCCAGACCTTGGTTTCCAATATCATCCTCCACTGAGCCAAGGCTGCTTGGAGAAATGGCTGATTCTAGGCTGTGTATTTCTGGACGGAGAGATACAAGGTGAGCCTTGGAGGGCTTTGTAGTTCCAGGAAGTAAGAAAGTGTGCAAAATTAAAATTAAACAAATAAATAATACAAAAAAGAAAGAAAGGAAAGAAAGAAGGAAGGAAGGAAAGAAGAAAGAGAGAGAGAGAGAGAGGGAGGGAGGGAGGGAGTGAGGGAGAAGTGATGTAGGTCTGTCAAGGAACACAAGAGGCAACTGGAGAGCCCCCAGTGGCCAAAGCTGGAACAATATAAGCAACAAAATAAACAAACAAACAAAAAAAACCCCGTAGCATTGGATTACAACCCAAAATTCAAAGTAAATATCCAGAGTGCATATGTAATCAGATAAATAAATAAACAGAAGATATATAATCTCCCATGCAGAAAAATTCCAAATAATTCGTGTAGCTGGTCTCCCTCAGGAAAATGGGACGTGACTCCCAAAACTTGTTCTGCGAAGCCCCTGACTAGAACTCCCTAAAACCGTCGAGGTCATCGGAAGCAAGGGAGTCCGAGAACCGTGTGTGCTGCAGCCAGCCAGTGCTGCCTGATTGTACACAGCGTCCTGAGTAAGGTCCTGGAACAGGAGAAAGACATTATGGGAAAACTGCATCGAAATAAAGTCCTAATGTGTTGACATCAGGTCATGAAGTGTGACGAAAGCTCCTTGTTAGTAACAGAGCGAACGGGGTGTGTAGCGTAGGAGCCTCTGAGCTGTTAGCAGTTTTTCTCTAAACCTGAACTATTCTCCAATAAAAACCTTACTTAGAAATGACTTTAAAATGTTTTCTCCATGGAAGGTGATAAAAGAAATGTTCACATATTGAGATACAGGGAAGTCATTCTGGCTTGAATTTGATGCTAACACAGCCCGTCTGTGGACTGTCAAACACACACTGTCCATCTGCTTTAATTATTAAAGAAAGGGCGCACTGACCAGAAGTAAAGAACACCCATGGTAAAAATTAAGATTAAATGCCTCTTCTCCCGGGACGCCGGCGGTGGGCCTCCCTTGATGATAAGACTCCCTTCCCGGGTGCCCAGGCCAAGGCCACGCTGACTCGCCGTGGGCGTGCTGGTTTGGGTCCTTTTTTTTTTTTTTCTGAAACCCTTAAGAAATGTACCCCTGATTTGTTTCACGTTCGTTGCTATGACAAGACATAAAACTGAGAAACTGCTTCTCCGGAGCAGCTCCTCAGAGTAATTTAGGAAGCTGGCTTCCAGGCTCAGCCTCAGTTTGGCTCAAATAAAACTCTTTTCTGTTCTTATTACTGATTGTTGATTATTTTCGTCCACAAAGGCCACTGAAAATTCATGAAACATTAGCGCTGGAGTGGCCAGAGAGCCAACCAAGTTGGAAGAAATCTGATTATCAAATCCTGCTTTGTATACTTTTTAAAGTTGTGCATACACTAAGATAACTTTATTTGCATACATAACCAAAATTATGCATTATTAAATTGTGCATATATGTATGCACATGTAATAAAAATATTTCAAGACAAAAAACCTCTTGCGACTCTAAGATTATATCAAATGCCTATTTTAAAGTGGGAAGCTGTTTGTTGTTTCATGTTGTGTCATTTATTCCCACTCTGTCTTTCTCTCCTCCACCGCCACCCCTCCCCACCTCGGCTCCCGCCACACCCCAGGTAACCAGTCCCATCTCCGGGGTGAGGGGGCGTAGGCAAGGGGTGACAATATTTATTTTTAAATACTAGAATCGTATATTGGATTCCTGATTTTTCAAACCATCACACCAAAAAGTCCATCGGACTCATTTCCCCAGTAGACTGACGTGTATTTTAAGTGAAATTGACCACAGAGGTGGCATCTTGCAGCCCCAGCCGACTCAGCCCTGATCACCAGCCTGGGCTGCTCTGTGTGGCCAGCAGCCACTGTTCCACAGAGCCCGGTGTGTAAACCCAGCATCAGGAATCAGATTACTGGAAACTGCTTCCCCCTCTGCCGTGCACTGTGTGACATCAAGCAAGTTAATTAACCTCTCTGAGCTTCAGTTTCCTCGTCTGTAAAATAAGAGAGAACATAGGACTTAACTCGTAGGAGAGTCCCAAGGATTAAACAGCATCCCTGTTGAGCACAGTCTCCAATACAGAGCACTCCTCCATAAATGCTAGTTGCTGTGGGGGAGGGTGGCGCTCAGGGGTGGAGCGTGCGCTGAGTGTGCTTCAAGTCCTGGGTCAATCCTCTGTTCCTCCATCCAAAAGAAAAATTTTTTAGTGAATAAATAAATAAACCTAATCACCTCCCCCACCCCTGCAAAAGGAGAATAAATAAACAAGAGCTAGTTGCTGTGATGGTTGGATTCTCTTATCTTTACCTATGCAGATAGAGAGCTCCCTTTGATGATTCATGGAAAAAATTAATTGTTCTAAAAAGGTTTTCTAAATTGTTTGTTGGTAGACATATTGTTTCCTACTACAGTGCCGGGTGTTTTCAACTAAGAACAAGGAACACAAACTAGTTAATAAATACGTGAAATAACTGTGAACACGTCTGTTCTTTCTGGAGATTAAGACACTAAGTCACGAGATGGAATAAAGAACAGAAAAGGACACTGAGAAGGCAGAGGCACCTGTGTGACAAAGGCCACCTCCAGGTGCCAAACTCCCAACACCCTGTCCAGCGGGGGTTGTTCTAGGCGAGAGGCGGGAACCCGCAGCCCAGAGAAGAGTCGGAGCCCAGGCAGCTGGACCAAGGCTGCTTCAACAGGGGTCACAGCCATCCGCCCAGTCTCCTGGCTGCCCTGCTTGCCGGCCAAAGACCTTCTGGGGCCGGTGTCTGCCCACAAGCAGGCAGCCTTGACCTTGTTTATGAAAAGCTCCTGTTAGCAGACACTCCCTGGCTGGAGTGTCCACTGGTGCTCAGGACAGGCCTCGAGGCCTAATAGCCAGATGGTCATCAGAGGCTGAAGGCTCTGAAGGAGAGGCACCACTGCTGTCCCCAGACACCGAGTGGACGGAGCCCACGGGCCGGGCAGCCTGCAGCCAGTCTCCGAATCCTGCCCACACCTGCGAGGGGCCTGGAAACGCTGCCGCTTGATCCAATGTCACTCACGAGCCCCCAAGGAGCGCAGGCGACCGGAGCCTGAGAAGAGGCCACAGCTCTGACTCCCTCCGGGGGTGGCCTGGAGCAAAAGCTGCTCATCACACTGGGCCCGGGCGGGGCCAGGGGGCCTGGTGGGGGCCAGCTCTCGGGGGCTGATGAGAGGCCCTCGGGCTCCAGGTCCTGGGCAGGTGTCTCGGCCGTGTCCCCCTCCCCCGGGCATCGGAAGGCTCACACAGAGTGTAGTCAATGCCAAGAGCTAAGTAAACGTTGGGGTTGTAATTATAACGATTCCTTATCAAATTAAACACCCGTGTCCATAACAGCAAAGCCCTGCTGGGCAGAGCAGGTCGGGACATCCGTGCTCATTAAAAATTCCAAGTGGCTTTGCATCATTTTGCTGAACGTTGCATTAATTCTTGCCTTTTCTCTCCTCATTAAATTCTATTCCTGGAGCTCTTATTAGCTCCCCGGTCTCTCCCTGATTAAACAATGACCCAGGATCACTTGTTCCAGTGTCTCCCATTTTCACCACACCCCCAGCCCAAGGCTCCCCGACTTGGGACGCCTCCGTGTTTGCCGCTGGTGCTGCTGGGTCGGCAGCATCTCGCCATCAGCCCCATTTGTGTGCGTGGACTACACCTCTCACGGCACTTTTTAAAACTTGTGACTTTTGGTGGGGGAGAAAATTCATTTTTACAAATAACTAGGTTGGAATTTGATCTTCCTGAAGTAAGAGGAGACTAATGACACCCATTCCATCAGCGCAGGTCTCATCTTGAAGTTGGGGACATGACAGGGAGCTATTCTCTCTGACAGCAGTGAGGAAGCCCGTCCCCTGGCTTCTTCCTTTGAACTGGGCCGAGGCCACTTCATTACCTGTGGGTGAGCAGCCACACGACCTGTAACAGGGTGTCTGTCTTCCCACAGCCCCCAGCCATGATCCTGGGGTTCTCCCAGCATGCACAGCAGTGGCTGGACCCTCACTGGAGGTGGAAATGCAGAGGCTCCCTGGCCTTCTGTAAAGAGAGGGATGAACTCTGTCTCCTCCTAGAGTATATCACCCAATACGGCAACCATCAGCCACATAAGCCATTACACTTAAATTTAAATTAATTAAAGTTAAATAACACTTAAAATGCAGTTTTTCAGCCGCACTAGCCACATTTCAATAGCACTATGTGGCCAGTGGCCACGTTATTGGACAGTGCAGACCTAGAGCATTCCCTCTTCACACGAAGTTCTCTTCATCCTAGGGGTAAAACTCTGATTCTGACCTCTGGGCCGCACCCTCCCAGTCTGCGTATGAAGGTCACCTCAAGGATCAATTACTTCACATCTGCTCAGAGCCCCCAAGCACTGAGCAATTCCAGAAGCAAGAGGAGAAGCTCCAGAGGGCTCCCGCTTCCTGCCTGCACGCTCAGTGGACGTTTCCCAAACATCCCCGTGTGTAAGCAGCAAATGAAGCCACAGCCATGATGGCGTCCCGGGAAAACAGAGGGCAGCTTGAGAAGGGAGTGACACTGCCGGTCCCACTGCTGGGGCGTAATCTTGGATGACATAAACTCATATTTACTAATTAAAGTTTCAGCATTGTCCATTTAAGTCATGGAGTTGACTTTTCACCTCCTAAAGCCTTCATAATTGCTTCAATAACTATGCTAGAATTTTATCTCAGTTGAAATTGTCTTTTTTTGCATCCTATTAAAAATGTTAATAAGCTATATTGAAGACCTTACCTTGCAATTAAGTTGAACCAACTAAATAAATCAACACTGGTTCTTAGTCCATTCAAGGGAAAAACCTGAATTACTGCTAATTTAATAAATATTTTAAAAGTCTGAGCAGATGAGCATTTGATTGCTGTCCAAAATAAGCATATTTGATCTATGGCGATAAACAAGTGGGGCATTACCCGAAAAGCCCTGTGTTGGGGTGGGGAGGTGGGGAGGGTGGGCTGGGCCCTGGGCTAGGCCCAGGGGAAGAGGGGGGTCGCAGGATGGGAAAGGCAACAGGAGTGCACCTGACAGGACCAGGCTTCAGGAGTGTGCATCTCAGGTGTCTATTTTTTCTTTCTTATTTACGAGCACAGGAGCTCATCTGAGCGGCATTTTTAAAGAGCTGCCCTCCTGCCCTTTATCAGCAACGTCCCTGAGAGGTCTGTGTGGGTCAGCTCCGCAGGGGCCCCTGGGGGGGGGGGGCGCAGCTTGCCGGGTGCTGTCCATGGTCCTGCTCATTCTCAGCAGTACTGCTTCTCCCTTCCCCAGATAGGATGTGGAGATGGTCTGTAAGAGGTAAACATGAGCCTTAAGGCCGAAGTCCAGGTCAGTTCCCAGACAAAACTTTTAATGCTCTCAGATTGTCACATCTCAAAATAACACTGCCAGTTGGTTTAGACTGGATGAAACAGGGGACTTCCTCCAGGCTGGAGGGACGGGGACCGGCATGAGCAGGCCTGCCCAGCTCGGGGCCCACATCCACCACTTGCAGGAGGCCAGGCTCTCAGACACTGAACCACTCACCTAAGGTCGCCCAGGGAAGTGGCAGGACCTGATGCCCACTCCAGGTAGGGCGACACCTCTCAGGCTCCTTGAACTTTCTCTAAATTCAGAGGCAAGTGAACAGCACACCATGGTTCTGGGGTGTGACCTGCCTGCCACAAGCAGAAAATATTGTACAAGTTTTATCCACTATTTTTTAACTTCAGTATTTCACCCTATCTGTGATACACTCATTCATCTCGACAAAGAAGCACCGCTAAGTGAGGTGCCATGGAGTAAGATGGCGCTCCAGGAAGACACGTGGTTTTCACCCAGTGTGCTGCGTGCTCTGGGACACGGCGATGGAGGGAGCCGCCCAGCCTGAGAAGCTGAGACTGAAACTCTGCCACACGGTGGAGAACGAGCCAAGGACAGCTTTTCTTCCCCAAACACTTGCCCTATTAAGGATGAGGCAGGGGCAACTCCCACATCAGAGCGTCTGTCCTCACCCGCACGGCCCACTGCTCACGGGCAAACTCCACTGCTGTCACATGCGCTGCTGGTGGGACAGCCCGGGACTCAGCCACCACCTCCACCGACACTCATGATGCAGTGTCCAGCCAATGGCAGTGATGGGCACCACTCCCAGCCGGTGTCCAGCCCTCAATACCTTGCAAATGAACCCAAACTCCTCGCATATTGTTATTCATATTATTTATGAAGCCTCGTTTTTCCAAATCAAGTGTTTTTTCCTCAACCCTGACATATTGATCTAAAATGACAAGCGCTGAAATGGGGACTCAAACTGAGATCCCGAGGACAGAGACGTGAGTCCTCGGGTCCAGCAGTAGAAGTTGCTGGAGCCTATTTGAAAACTGAGTGTTTAGAATATCAGATAACTGAGAGAAGTTAAGGAACGGTAGTAACATGTAATGAGCTACCACTGGTGTTTCTTAAAATCATCTTCATCATAGGAGCTCGGGTGAGACTGCAGAGCGCTGGCAGGTGTCACGTGTTCACAAGGTGGGACATCCCTCGCTGGTTCCACTGCAGGTGTTAAAGCCCCTCCCAGACCAAGTCTAACGCAGGGGAGAGCAGGTAGGCTGGTGGGGGCAGTTCCCCGCTCAGCCCCTGGGCCAGGTCCACTCAGGGCCTGCTCCCGTCCCCAGTGTTACATGACCACCTCCCACGCGCCAAGTCCTGGGGAGACTTCGAGGCTCCAGGCCCACAGGCAGGGCCTTACTTAGGGGTCCTCTGTCCCCACCAGGCAGAATTGGAGACGCAAAGGCCCACCTGGCCCTGTAGATGCTCATGGCCTGGAGGAAACCACCAGACTCTGTGCTTGGGCTCAGGGTATAATGGCCACCGCCTCACCTCTGGTTGTCCAAATAACGTCTTCTTGGAACCCCAGCAACTCCGCCTGGTGATCCTGGTGCCCTGCCCTCAAATCCAACCTGGGAGAGAGAACCCAGAAGGCAGGGTTTCTAAATCCACCTGCTATACATGAACATGCATATATTCATTGTCACATTTTTTTCGCTGTGAGCTACCACAAGGTCTTGTATCTATTTCCCTGTGCTATACAGTATAATCTTGTTTATCTATTCTGCATTTTGAAATCCCAGTCTGTCCCTTCCCACCCTCCGCCCCCTTGGCAACCACAAGTTTGTATTCTATGCCTGAGTCTGTTTCTGTTTTGTATTTATGGGTTTTTTTAGATCCCACATACGAGTGATCTCATATGGTATTTTTCTTTCTCTTTCTTTTTGTGCTCTACACTGAAATTTGACACAAAATCGTAGAATGACTATTACTCAATAAAAAAAAGTTTAAAAAAAATCCACCTGCTGCTGCCCCATGCTGCCACCAGGTGTCACTGTGGCAACAAGGCCTCACGGTCCACTGTGGCCGGGAGCCCTCTGGGGCCCCTGGATGCCAGGTAGCCCAGGCCCTAGGGTTCCCAGTCCCCTCTGACCATCAGCCACTTTCCCACGGCACGACATGTCATCACACTGCCTGGGCCAGCCTCTTCCTCTGCTGGCTGGGGCCTTCCCGCCTGGGGATCTAAGTGGGGGCCTCCCAAACACAGAGAAGGCGGCAGGCTGAGCCTCGTGACCTGAGCCCTGAGCTGCCACAGCCCTGCCTGCACATGGTGGTGGCCCTGCACCCAGGTCCAGGGCAGGGGGCTTGGTCAGCCTCGGGGATCCCCTGACCCCCCATTAGTGTGATCAGGAGGGCAGCTCGTGGGCATGACCTGGCCCAGAAAGGGTGGTGCCTCATCTCGCCCGCTGGAAGGGGGGTGCTCGTCCGAGGCCTCCCAGCTCCGGCAGGTGGCAGTGGTCGGCTCCACACAGGACGTTCCAGTGGCTGCTGGGAGCTCCATCCTGAGCAGGGCGAGGTGGGGCCCAGGCCCAGGACACGTGGAGGCTCCGACCCCCTCGCCAGGTGAGAGTGAGGGGCTGGCTCAGGACCTTGGACCCCCATCCAGGGCGCCCCCCCCAAAGGACACGCCTCCCCCGGCTGCTCCTCCCCGGTTCCTCCCAGGCTCCCTCCCTGTCCTAGGAAACAGCTTCAGTCCCCTCGGGTGCGAGCAATCTGAACGAAAAGGGAGCCTAGAACATGGTAGAGAGGGAGTCCCAGCCGGCGGTGCGGCCCAGGGCCAGAGGACAGGCAAGGGCCTCAGTGCCTCGTCCCTGAGACAGGGACGGTTATGCGATGATGAAGACGGACAAGGGGAGGATCCTGGAAAATACAACCAGGAAGTCCTGGCAACGCCAACAACACGCTGTCTTGTTTTGCATGTCCTCCTGTTTTCCACAAATTAGCAAAAGCCCAACAAACCAGACGAGGCGGGCTCCCCAGCCTTTAAATGAGGTGCAAGGGCGCCACCCTGTGGCAGTCCTCTCCCCAGGGGTCCGCGGTCACTTCTCAGGGCGGGCTTGACGTGATGCTTTCTGCCTCTTCCCTCTAACTGCATGCGTTCGATGGAGCTTGTGGTGCTAAGCGAAGGAAGCCGGGAAGAGGAAGAAAAATGCCACATGGTATCACTTATATGTAGGATCTAAAAAAATAAGACAAATGAACTTATTTACAAAACAGAAACAGACACACCAACATAGAGAACAGACTTACGGTTACCAGGGGGGAAACAGGGTGGCAAGGGATAAACTGGGAATTCAGGATTTTAAGATAAGCACGCTGTGTGTAAAACAGATAAACAACCAAGTCCTACTGCGCAGCGCAGGGAACTACATTCAGTCCCTCGAGATGGCCTGTAATGAAAACAGTATGAAAAGGAACGTGTACACACGTAAAGCTGAAGCGTCGCGCTGTGCACCAGACAGTAACACAACATTGTAAACCGACTCTCCGGCAGTTAAAAAACAATGTAAAGTAACTATTTATTTGGGAGCCCGGGACGTCCACACACCCCACCCAGCACGCACACCCCCACGTCCTGCCGGAAGGGCCTGAGGGAGCCAGGTGGCCAGCGGACAGCCTCCCAGCCGCCCCTGCCCTTCCTGCTGCTCTGGGGCCTGGACCTGCCCCGCCCTGGCCGTGGGCTGTCGTCAGAGGGTGTCTGCGGGTCTCCTCCCCAATGTTGTGCGCAGCACTCCCAGCGCAGATCCTGGAGGCCAGACGGGGAAAGGGGCTCGGCGGTGGGAGGGGCTCTCTTCTCCTGCGGAGGCGGGTGCCAAGACCCTCAGTCAGGCAGAGTGTCACGAATCCAAGTGACTTAGAGTTGGTCACATGCCCCACCCAAAAAGGATGTTTTGTTTCTTTGGGGGACAGGACAGGCCCAGGGACAGATGCCAGGCTTTATCCCCTGTCCCTGCTGTTGGCATGACCCCTGTCCTCTGAACCCCAAGTCACCTTCCCCCCGGTAGTGGTGGGCATCAGCAGGGAGCCTTCAGCAGAGGCTCCACCTGGGACCTTAATTAAGGACATTGTCCCCTTCCTGCCCAGGCCCAGGGTCAGTGAAGAGGACCCTCTCCCAGGGTGGCCTTGAGGACCCAGGAAATGAGGCGGCAAAGCCTGCAGGGAGGGGCTGGCTGGGGGAGCACGTTCCCCTCCTGGCCCCCTGGAGCAGGGGTGCTGGACCCCAGGCCCGAGGGTGGCACCCGAAGGGATTGAATTGGATCCCCTTCCTGTGGTCAGAGGAGATGGCACTCGCTGCTCCCCCCAGGGACCCCCCACCTTGCCCTGTGGCTGGGAGAGGGAGGGCACTGCAGACACCTCCCCCCACCTGGAGGGGGTTCAGCTGGGAGGGGAGACGAAGGAGCACCTTCAGCTGCTCCGACTCAAGGTCCCTCGGCCCTGAGACCCCGGGGCAAGTACTTCCCCTCTAGCTGTGCCTCAGTTTCCTCACCTACAAAAGGGGTCAGAGGAGCCCAAATTAAGAAAACTTTGAAAGGAAATCAGACACATTTGTGGCCCCTGGTGTTTGTCTGACTCTAGAATGGTCTAGACTGTGCTCAAATTAACTTTCTATTGAATGTGCTTTGACATCACACGTGGCGCTTGTTGCTCACAGCAGGTTTGACGGCTGAACTTGCATGTGTGTTTGCCTCCTTGGTACACAGCCTGACCATATACGAGTTCATCCTCAACCCACGCCAGGGGCAGGGGTGGTTGGGAGCCTGGGTCAGGACCCCAAGCCACCGGGCTGGCGTCACAGGCCTCTGGCACTGCGCTCCATTTCTGCCGAGACCCTCTGTCAGTTTCTTTATGACAGCGTGCCTCTCCGTATGTCCCTGGAGTGGATGCGTGTGTCCATTCCCCGCCAGATCAGGCCCAGCTCCTTGAGGGTGGAGACCCCTCCCCACCCGTGGGCTCCAGTGCAGAGCTCGGGCTCAGGTCATGGCAGGGCTGAGCTGATGTTTGAAAATTCCCGCCACCGCCACAGAGTCACCCAGGGAGGGACCCGCCTCTGTCCTGCACGGTGGGCTGCTCGGGGGAGAGGAGGAGTCTGGGCTGGGGGGGAAGAGCAGAGCTGGCACAGAGGCTGAGTGGCTCTGCAAGAAGGGCCTGGGAGAGGCGGGGTGGGGTGTGCGCAGCCCCAGGCGAGGCTGGCACTTTGCAGGGAGAGCAGACCAGCCAGGAAGCCCATGGTCCTCAGCAATCTGCTGCCTCCGAGGGAGGTGACACCCCACCACAGACACACACACACACACACACACACACACACACACGTACACACACACACACTCCCACTGTCACCCCAGCCCACCCTCTGAGGCTGGAAGGACACCACACAGGGGTGCCACCCCATCCACCCAGGAGCCCGGTCAGCACTCTGGACCCAACCGTCCCTGCCTTGTGAGCTTTGGCCACATGAGGCCATCAGCTCCTCCTTCTCTGGCCCCAGCTGGCCCAGGGGGTGTTGGCCCCCGAAGGTCCTGGTCAGGTCACCCGTGTCCCGACCCTCCCTGCAGCCCGGTCTCGTGATAGGAGCTCACCTGCACCCTCCTTAGTTTTTGTGACTTTTCAAATGGTTTTTCAAATACATCCTCATCTTCAAGGTGTCCAAGTTCCACACTGCATGTAACAGAAATGCAGCAAAGAAAAGGGGCTGACATACAAAAGGAATTTTTTTTTAACTTAAAATCTTCACTGCAGATGCTCAGAAAGCATCATGGAGGCCCATGCTGCACGGGAATCCTCTCTGTCTGCCTCCCCCCTGCCCAGGGCGCCTCTTTCCAAGCTTCACCCAGACTCGCACACTCCGCCGGGGTAGCTACGGTCCACCAGCTTCCTCCTCTGCATCCAGATCCGTCCGTTTCTCTGGGTGTTGATCCTTCCCACAGCTGACTCTGGTCAGTTCACAACAGGTCCCAGAGATACAGGACCAGGTCCTAATCCCTGGAACCTGTGACGTGAGCTTATTTGGAAAAAGGGATTTTGCAGGTGTGTTTAAGCTAAGGCTCTTGAGATGAGTCCATCCTGGCTTATCTGGGTGGGTCTTAAATGCCATTGCAAGTGTCATGTTGGGGAGAGGCCGAGGGAGACAGACGCACAGGGGTGGCTGTGGGGGACAGAGGCAGAGATGGAGGTGGGCAGCCCCTGGAGCTGGGAAAAGAGCAGATTTTCCCCTCCAGCCTCCAGAGGGAGCAGGGCCCTAGCGGCACGTGACTTTGTCCCAGTGGCACTGACTTTGGACTTCTGGCCTCCAGAGCCATGGCAGAACAGACCCCTCCCGCTGTAAGCCCCCAGGCTTGTGGTGGTCTGTTCTGGGGCCACAGGACACTCACACACCAACCTGCCTAATGTCTCTGGGCTCCTTCGTGTATTTTGGATACAAGTCCTTGCAGACATGTTCTCCCAGTCTGCAACTCGCTTTGTCTGTTCTCCTAACAGCGTTTTTTCACAGAGTAGAATTTTTCTTTATTCCAATGAAGCCTGACTTACACACTTTGCTTTCATGGATTGTGTCTCTGGTGCAGAATCTAGAGACTTGTCAGCAAACCAAGGTCTCCTGCCTCCTCTTCTACGTTATTTTCTGGGAGTTTTGCAGTTTCGTGTTTTGCATTAAGATCTGTGATCCACATCGAGTTCATTTTGTGAGAGTGTCAGGTCTGTGCTGAGACTCATCCTTTCGCATGTGGATGTGCAGGTGTCTGAGCAACATCAGGTGAAGACCGTCTCTGCTCCATGGTTTGACTGCTTTTGCTCCTCCGTCAAAGATCAGTCAGCTATGGCTGCGAGTCTAGTTCTGGGCTCTCGGGTCGTTTCCATGGACACATTTGTCTTTTCTCTCACCAGTGCTGCATGGTCCCGACTACTCCAGATTTATATTCAGTCTTGAAGTCAAGTAGAATCAGTCCTCCAACTTTGTTCTCCTTCAGTGTCGTTCTGGCTGCTCTGGGTCCTTTTCCTCTACATATAAACTTTAGAATCAGTTTGTCGATGTCCACACAACAACTCAATGGGACTTTGAATGAGCTTACGTTGAATCTATAGATTAAGTTGGGAAGAACTGACATCTTGACAATACTGACTCTCCCTATCCATGAACATGGACTATCTCTCCATTTATTTAGGGCTTCTGGGGCTCCAGTCATCAGAGTTTTGTCATTTTCCTCATGTAGCTCTTGGATATATTTTTTAGATTTATACCTAAGTAGTTCCCCACCCCCCTCCGGTGCTAATGTAAGCAGTGTTTGCTTGTCATCTCAAATCCCACTTGTCATTAATGGTTTACAAGAAGGCAACTGACTTCTGTATGTTAACTTTGTATCCTGCAACCTGGCTGTAATTGCTTAATACTTTATTTGCTTAATACTACCAGGAGTTTTTTGGTGGATCCTTTCAAGTTCTCTACATAGACAATCGTGCCGTCTGTGAACAAGGAGAGTTTTGTTTCTTCCTTCCCAATCTGTATCCCTTTATGTCCTTTTCTTGGCTTTCTGCGCTAGCTAGGACTTTCACAACAATGTTGAAAGGAGTGATGAGCGGAGCATTCTTGCTTGTTCCTAATCTCAGGGGGATATTTTCTTGTTTCTCACTATTGAATGTGACATTGGCTGTAAGGTCTTTGTAGATGGCCTTTATCAAGTTGTGGAAGTTCCACTGTATTGAATATACACTAAGTTATGATTAGAAGTTCCCACTTTTAGGGGGGAGGGTGTAGCTCAGTGGTAGAGCATGTGCTTAGCATGCATGAGGTCCTGGATTCAAGCCCCAATACCTCCATTTAAAAAAAAATAATAATAAATTTTTAAAAAGAAGTTCCCATCCTTTAAATTGATTTTTAAAGTTATTTTCCAGAATTCCTGGTGGAGGCAAGTTTTAGGAAGCACGTCTCCCCACGTTCCCTTACCTCTGCAGATGCCCCTTCCCTTAGACCTCTGCCTGGGGACCTGTCCTCACTCCAGTCCAACCCCAGCCCCCTCCCACGAGCCCCCTCCCATTCCCCACAGCCCGCCCTCCACCGCTGGCGCCTTTGCTCTCAGGGCCCCTCTCCAGCACCGCCTGCCACTTGAGCACTTTCTTCAGTCTGGAAAAGCTGTCAGGCCCCTGGAGAAGCACAGGTGGATTTAATCAAACCATCTTTTTTTAAAAGGAAAAGAAAACATTTCCTTTCTAAAGTAGATTTTAAAAATTACGCAGCGTGCTGGGCGTTGTAATGCCTCATCAGGCGCCGACACAAAGGGCTCTGAACTTGCTGCCGCCGGGCCGCGGGCCCCCCCCCCCCAACTCGCTGAGCCTCCCGCGTGGCCCCGCCCCGGGGTCCCGAGAGGCCCGTGACACACACGTCTGCACGGGCCACTCGGATGGGCCTCCCACTTGCAAGATGCTTTTGTGGGCACAGTGACCGGCCCCCTGGAGCATCCCTTCTGTCCCTGCGGCACCCTCTCGTGTCCCCTGCGCGGCCAGCAGAGGGCAGCAGCTGACGAGGAAAGGCGGGCAGGGCCGCCAGGGCCCTTCGGCAGGGCCTCCATCGTCTCTTCCACTCAGACAGTAAGGGCTGGGGGCCCAAACACCATCCCCCACCTCTCAAAAGCTCAGTGATAAAAATTGCTCACATTTAGACACAGGTGACAGTTTTCAGAGCCATGTGTCTTTCCTTGTGACCTCATAACCCCTCTCCGCTAAGGATGGGAGACCACCCTAGACAGGCGGGGGCCCCTCCGAGGGCCTGCACTGGAGGAGCAGAGCGAGGTGTGGAGCCCTGTGACCCACAGTCCCAGCGCCCCATCTCCACGTGCCCAGGAGGGACATGCGGTCACCAGCACCGGCTCTGGACCAAGCACACTGGTCACCACGCTCCCCGGTCACCACGCTCCCCAAACAGGGGCTGCCTGGGGCACACATTCACCCCAACCGTGCCTCCAGTTTTAAAGTATTTCCCCAGAATTGCCCTAACGGGGTCTGCACCCCCAAGTTCATGACCAGACGCAGGGATGGTTTTTAGAGCTCAGACTGATCTCCTGTGAACGAGCACCACCCGGGCTTGTGGCAGGTGGGGAAGGACATGCCTTGTGCTTTGTGTCTTCAGGTGATTCTGGAACCTATTTGTCTGCACGTGTAGGCGTGGGACCTGGCAGCGTGCCCCTGAGAATGAGCCGCTCCGTGTGATGGGTGTTTTGTAGGTGGTGAGGGCACATGCATCCATGATAAAGGCTCATCAGAACTGTGTCCCGCATGGAAGGGAGATCTGAGCTGAGGACAGAGACAAGAGGAGGTTCCGGTTCTGGGGCACGGTTGGGGTGAGGGGTCCCTTTCTTCCTGGAGGGGCTCCCGCAGCTTCCCAGCGTCACCGGATCAATCAGGCTGACACCTTCTCCCACAGGAGAGAAGGCTCACATTGTCAAGGAGACTTTAAAGAACAAAGATCTCTCTCTCACTCAGTGCGCTGAACTTCTAAGTCACTGGGATAAATGGGGGGATATTTGACATTCATTGCACGTAATTCAAAATTCAAACCAGCTCCCAGGAAAGGAAAATTACAGGATATTCTGAACTGCGTGCCTTCAATCCTTTTGCTGACGTGAGGCTCTAAACCTCTTCAGATCCGCCTTCGTATGTATAATCCAGAGAACAAAACCGCGTCGTGGGACATCATGGCGCTTATGTTTTGATTTTTGAAAGGAAGTTATCCCCATCTGTGAATTATTTCTTAAAAAAAAAAAACACTTAAAATGAGCAAGTGTCTTTCTCACTTTTAAATATCCGGTTCGAAAATAAGAAACATCACATCGCTGGTGTTCCAGAACGCAGGGAACCACCAACGAATGTCAGGTGCCGGCGAGTATCAAATTTAGGGAAAAAGACTTTCCCCAGGGGTGTGTGAAGATTTCTTCCAGATCCTACTGCTCATGGATGTGTCTGGATGCCCACCACCTCGCCCTGTTGCTCCACAAATTCAAATGACAGAGAAGCCCCTGAGTATTTCCGTGCAGGACCACGGGGGTGGGTGGGGTCCCCTGCCGTCTCCGAGCCCGGGGGGCCCCCCGCATGTGGGCTGGATGGACGGGCTGATCCCTAGGGAGCAGGTGCCACGTCTGCCTCCTCCCTCTGCCCCAGGGATGAAAGGGAGAGAGCGGTTCGAGCTCCTGCCGGGGCACTGCCGGGGCTTGGGGGCGCCCCAGGTAGGTCAAGCTAAGGGAAGAGTTTTCTCCTGTGAACCCTTGCTTCAGGGGACCTGGAAGAGCTAAGGAACCTGAGGAAGAGAAGAGAGCCATTAATTCCGGCTGTGAGCAGGATGCTGCGGGGTGAGGCCGAGGGCACAGATGTGAACCCGCTCAGAGGAGAGGCCAGGAGCCCTCACCCGAACAAGTTTCTAAATCTAGTGTATTGCACTCTGACCAGCAGGGTACACCGATGACAATTCTGAGCCAGCTGCTGCAGCTGAACGTGAAAACAATCCACATTTAAATGGTATTCAGTCACTGAGTTCTAAATAAATCCAAGAAATTGTTTCTAAAAACTACAGGTCTGCAGGGAAGAACAACTAACAGGGCCTGTTCCTCTGTGATTTTTTCCAAACTTCCAAGACATAAAGTCCTCTTTGGGCTTGGTGAAAAATTAGATATATGGTTAAGTCAGGCTTTTAAAGTATCAGTTTTATTGAGCTATAACTCATGGACAATAAAATGGAATTTCAGCGTTCAGTGGTTCGGTGTTGGATGAGTTTTGACAGCAGTATGCACTTGTGTAATCACTTCTCCGACAAGGTACAGAACAGTCCGTCACCCCAGAATGTTCTCTCTTGCTCTCTCCCAGTCAGTCCCCGCCCCGCCCCACAACCACCCCCCACCACCATCACTACAGGGTCCTTTAGCCTGTTTTAGAACTTCAGGGTTCTCCAGAGAAACAGAGCCAATTGAATGTATGTGTATATGTTAAGAGACTTATTTTAAGAAATTGGATCATGTGATTGTGGGAGCTGGCAAGTCTGAAATCCACATGGCAGGCCAGGAATTCGGGCAACAGCTGGAGTTACAGGTTGAGGCAGAATTCCTTCTCTGAGCAACTTCACTACTTGCTCACAAAGCTTTCACCTGATGGGGTGAGGTCCACGCACATGGTCAGGGGTCATCTCCTTCCCTTAAGGTCAACTGATCACAGATGTCAATTGAAACTGCAAAATACCTTCACAGCAACACCTAGATTCATCTGAGCTTTAATAACTGTACTGCACCCTAGTCAAGTTGACACTTGGAATCACACAGTCACTCAAGTTGTTTGTATCAGCAAGTAGCAGTCTCTCGTATAAGGACAGGAGACTAGACCCCAGTACACATCAGGCATTTCACAGTTTTTCCATTAGATCTGAAAATAATAAAACAAGAAAATTGCCTTGCAATACCCAGAGACTTGTAAACACCAGTTCAAATCCAGAGTAACTCACTGAGATATTTCAAGTTCCCTAGCATCCCAAAATGGAATAGTTAAAAAATCTCTGGATACCAGTTGATGCCCAGTGGGACACAAGGAAAACAGCTCACTATTTTTAGGAATATGTTACTTTAGTGCTGTTTTAAAGTTTTAACTTAATGGTAGCTAATTAACCAAAGAACACAGTCTAAACTAAAACTAATTATTTTGCTGTCACTTCAAAAGATTTCTCTTTAACATAAATTAAAGCAATTGCACAGGAAAGTCTGAGGCCAACTCAGGGTTTCAATTGCTCGGGGAAAGACTAGCCAAATCTATCAGTAAAAAAGGGAAATTATAGCCCGACTACTCCGCTCCTCTTCAAAACAAGGGATTGTTGTTACTACCTCCATTCATCTCCTCTTACTCTTTTTTTAATGTAAATTTTATTTTTATCTATTTTTAATTCTATTCTTTTAATGGCAGTACTGAGAGGATTGATCCCAGGACCTTGTGTATGCTAAGCACGTGCTCTACCACTGAGCTATACCCTCCCCGCCCCTCCTACCTTCTCTTAAACTCTCTCAAAGCAGTTTGGCACTGGCCACTCCACGGTGACTGTTTCTGTCCAGGTCAGTAACGGTATCCCAACTGCTACAACCAAGCGGTCCATCCCCAACGCTCCTTGTGCAGAGTTTGAGAGCAGACCCCTCCCGCCTGTCTTCCGGGGCGGGGCTCGGGACTCCCTGTGCTCCTGGTTCTCCAGCCCACCTCCCACGTTGCCCCTCCTATGACTCCTTCCGGGCTGTGTCCAGGCGCTCTTCCCCATCCGTCCCGCCTCCGGTGGTGAGCTCATCCAGTCTCTTCTGGCTTGAAATGCCTCCAGATGCTGGCGCCTCTGAATCTACACTCCGAGGCCCGACTTGCCCATGTGCTCCAGACGTGTATGTGCACCTGCCTTAGCAACTGCTCCACGCTGTCACAACTAACCAATCAATCAGCGCGCACGCCAACCCCGCCCAGCCGTTCCGCCCGCGGCGGGCCCCACCTCGGGCGCAGAAACTCCCCGGTGCCAGGCGCTCAGACCACCAGAGCGCAGGAGTCCCTGAGTCCCTTCTTTTCCCAGGGCATCTCCAACCGTCAGTCCCAGGGCGCTCAGCCTTCCAGATGCGCATCTCTGAAACCCGACCGGTTCTCAAGCTCGCTTCCCAGGACCGCCACATCCATGACCACTCAGTCCTCATCCCTTTGTCTGGATGACCTCAGCTCCTTGCGGTCTATTCTCAGCAGAGCAGCCACAGTGGCCCCGTTAAGGGCCAAGTCAGCTGCGACCCTTCTCTGCTTATGACCCCACTGCTTCCTATCGCGCCGGGAGACCATCCCACTTCCTGGCACAGCTTCCTCCAGACGCCCCACGGCTTGCGCCCTCATCTTCTTGAGGTCTTTTTCAGTCGCCGTGTTCAAACTGCAACCGTCCCAATACACACTGCCTTTCCCTCCTTCCCTGCTTTCCTTCTCTACCCAACTCCATCTGACTTACGACATACTCCGCTTTATGCCTGATTTTTACTGAGATGTAAGCTCTGTGAGGGCAGGCATTTGCTCTGTTTACCCCGCACCTGCTGGGCCGTGAACAGCATGTGACACATAGCAGGAGCTGACGGAAAAATAGCACTCGTGGAGTGGACAAATGTTCCTGGTTTGAACCGATCGTCTTCCAGTGGTGTGATACGGTCACCATCAACTTCGCAATATCACTGAAAGAAGTTATGATTTCGGACACATAAATCCCACAAAGGAATAATCCCCTCGTTGGCCACAGAAACCACACCCTAGTATGAAAGGGTGCTGGGCCACATGTATTTCAACACTATTTCCCTAAGATTGTATACTGGGACTCAAGGAACCCCTGAACTAGCAATCTGGTCGACAACGGGAGTTCTGTGCAGGGATGCCTGAGCTCGGGGCCTGGAGCGGTGTGGGAGGAGAGTGATTTCCAGTGCGGCCACTGGCGGTGGGCGGGACGGAAGCTCTCAGGTGCGGCGCGCTCCAGCTGCTGCCGCGGCCGGGAAGCTCCGCCCTCCGGCCGCCCAGCGCGGTCTCCATTGGCTGCTCCCCCGAAGGACCGCGCTCCCATTGGCCGAAGACGCTGAAGGCGGGCCCGGCTCGGGAATGGGGCGAAGGCCGTCTCCCGCCCGCCAAAACTCCCCAGAAGGGCGGGCGGATGGCCCGCAGCAGCCGCGCTGCTGATCCTCAGGGGAGCACTAGGCTCCAGGCCCACAGCCGCCCTCCGTCCGCACGTCCCCCACCGGGACCATCTTTTCCAGGGGGCGGGGCGCGGCTTGGCTCGCGCAGGCGCAGTAGGCACGCCCCGGCGGCCCCAACCCTCGGCCGTGCGCCCGGCCCCGCCCAGCGGAGAGGAGCCTCCCAGCGGCCCCGCCCCCGCCCGCGGCCCGCGGAGGCGGAGAGAGATGACGTCATCAAGCGGGGCGACGGGCTTTCGGCGCCATTTTGAAAAGGGAAGAAGAGTCTGGTGGTGGCGGCGGCAGTGCGGCGGCTGCGTTCTTGCTCGGCCGCCGCCTCGGCGCCCGCCCGCGCCCGCCTGCCCGCCGGCCGGCCATGGCAGGTGAGGAGCAGAGGTCGGGCGGGGGCGCGGGCCTGACGCGCCCGGGGTGTCCGCGGGAGCCAGAGGCGGCGGCTGCCCCGCGGGCCCAGCGACTTGCAGTCGTGCTTCTCGCAGGTCAAGGCGGCCGTCGACGAGGACGTGGCCGAAGGTGAGGCCGCGCAGCGGGGCGCGGGGCGGGCCCTGGGGACTATGGAAGGAGCCCGGTCCGCGCAGGGAGGCGGCCCCGGGGCTGTGGAAGGAGCCCCGGTCACGCAGCCTGAGGCTCTCGGGGCTTCCGAGTGGAGTCTGGGCTCCCTCCTCCGCAGGCGGCTGCCTCCTGCGTTCAGTGGGACTACGGAGACGGCCGCAGGAACTGGGGACTCGGGAGGCACACAGCTGGGCTGCTGCGGACTGGCGGGAGTGGAGGGGGCTCGCACAGGCGCGCGTCGGGAGGCTCTGGTCACCTGGCGATGGGGGCAGCCTGCTGTGCCTGTTTCTTCTTTGAAAGCAGGGCCGGATCACTCGATCCTCTGAAGTTCTTCAGCTTCACGTCAGTTCTTCCTTCCTTCTCCAGTGATGTTTTTCAAAGTTCCTGCTCCAGATTTTACTCTTGAACTTCACGGCGTTGCTTGAAGTAGGTGGGTGCTTCCCTTAGTCACAGTCTCAGGTGAGCCACGGCGCAGGCTTCAAGGGCGTCTCCTGCCCCAGCTTCCCACGGCGCCGCTGTCATCTCAAAGTCGGATCACTTGGAGGCTTTCCCTTACACACACGAAGGTGGACTCGGAAGTTTAATTAGAATCACATGTGGTTTTTGTTACTGTTCTGCCTCTTACTGAACATTGTGAACCTTTCCCCTTCTCTTGAAATTGTCTGTACGTGAAATACACCTTTCTTGCCCCCAATAACTAACAGCCTTTGGTCAGGTGTGTTACACCTTTCCTCCACCTGCCCCCTCCTTCACCCTGCACCTCTCCCTGGCAGTGTGACACCTGGAGATCCTTGGCCCTGAGAGTCGGACAGCGCCCAGGTTGTTAAGCAAGTAAAACTGTGCTTTAAGAAGTTTGTAAAGATGTTCATGATTTGAGGTTGAATTCTGTTTCTTTTATATTCAAGATCCTTTTTTTTTTTTTTTTAACTTCGCAGTGCCAAGTCGGTGACCATTCACCTTACTCAAAATTAATGTCAGGACTAAAGCAAAACCTGTTTATTTAGAGGAAGGGAGCTGTGAGAGCTTAATGCCTGTCTTAATTTCTGGTTTCTCTCTTTTTAGAAGAGACGTTTTGTTGACAAGCTGAATGACTTAAAATTTAAGTCCTACTGAAATGTATTTTAAGTGTGATGTTACGTTTTGAAAATGGTGTTCTTTTTTTTAAAAAAATCTTGGCAGAAATAGTCTATTCTCTAAACTGGAACTTTTTGCAATTTTAAACCCCTACTTTAAGTAAAAATATGAATATATCTGAGAGTTGGTATTTTAAGCTTTTTTGTAAGATGGCTTTGTGGTAGTTACCCGCATACTTTTGGATTGTTGTGTGTATTCCAGGCTTGCTGTCTTACCGCACGTAATGCTCTGGCTTTAGTAATCCACCTTACGACATTTGTTATGCCGTCATGTAGTTGTGGATAGTATTTGTTTGAGATGTGTCATTACCATGGACGCCTGCCATAAAGGAGGAGGAAGTAGTTGTTCACAGCTAGTGATTGTTAAGCAAGGATTAGAAAGAAACTGGTCATGAAGCTGGTTGTGCCCCGACTCCACCTTGATGAAGAAACGTGGATGAGAGGGAGCTAGGGGGTGGGTAGCTTGAGGCTGGTTCCTGTACCCGGATACTCGGATGTAGAGCTGAGGTCGTGGTCCGAGTGTTTGTTTAGGTTTGTGGCTGGGGAGGTGTTTTGTTCTCGAAGGTTTGTGGTGGCCCAAGCTCTGCCTTGGAAAGCGCCCTGGTGACCCTGAGCTTTGGGCCACCTCTCTGGTTCCCAGCCGCGATTGATCAGAAGGGGACTGGGATCGCGTGGGCCTCTCCGCCCCCGAGGAAGGACAGCACGTCGTGAGCGTGAGGGTGCGGGGGTGCGCGTGGGCTCCCCGGCTTTGAAGGGTGAGGCGTGAGTACGGTGGAAAGTGGCTTTTGATTTCCTTTTTGTTTTTAAAACTAATAGTTTTGGGAAACTCCTGAAGAAAGTATAGTAGTGTGTAAAATTTGATGATTCTTTTTTTTTAAACAGCAGGGTTTTGCTTGTGGGTCAGGCCAGCCATAGAGCTGCCGGGGAGTCCCATCTCCCTGCAGGTGGGCAGAGAGGTGGGCTCAGGAGATGACTCATTGTCCTCTGGTGACAAGATGTGTACGTGACAGTCACTGGTGACTTGCCCCTTTCTCCGCCCCTGCAGCAAGCTGTTGTGCTTGCTGTCATCACCCCTGAAGGTGGCCTAGATGAGCAGAAGTCAAAGTAGCCAAACCAGGCGGAGGCTTCCAGAAGGAAGTGAGAAAGGAGCTGTTAGCGTGTACCTCCAGACACTGAACGCTCTAGCGGCGACTACTCTTTGGAAGTTGTTAACCATTTGTGCAGATTTTTCATGTGTGATGTTTAGCCACCATCACTCAGCCCCTGCTCTCTTTCCGTGGACAGCTTTCACCATGTGAACCTCTTACATGACAGTCCTTTGCTTGTCTGTCTTCGGTGGAGTGTGATCTCTGTTTTAAGCTCGAAAGCTCGGTGTCCCGCCCCCAGCCCCACCACCTTGTAGAAGACCCAGCCTGGAGGTAAAGATGCCGACAGTCGTTGAGTGTTCCGGTGTTCCGGAGATTGCTTCAAGTTGTGCCCATTAATTCAGTCTTCAGATAACCCTCGGAGGGAGGAGCTCTTGTTCTTCCCAGTTTTAGATGCAGAAGCCAAGGTACACAAGGCAGGTAACTTGGCTGGCAGCCACTCTGCGGCAGAGCCAGGGTTTGAAGCGGGGCGGGAGTGCATCAGGGACCCTTTGTGGCCAGGCTGAAGAAGCCCCACCATGGCACGTGGCTGACCAGCCTTGGGCCTGCTCTGTCCTTGCAGAGCTCGGGAGAGGGCTCACCACCAGGAATTGTCGGACATTACCTCTGAAAGCAAGTGAAACTGAGATGTCTTTAAAGTAAGTGCCCGTCAAAACCGTGTAAGATTAGTAACAAGGGAGGAGGGTGTAGCTCAGGGGTAGAGCATGTGCTTAGCACGCACGAGGTCCTGGGTTCAATCCCCAGGACCCCCTCTAAAAATAAACAAGTAAATCTAATTACCTCCTCCAAAATTTTTTTTTAATTAAAAAAATTTTTTAAATTAGTAACAAGATTTAAGAATTGCCATTCTCAACGTATCTGAAGAGTAGATGACACAGAGATGGTAAGCACCTGGAACAGCCACGCGTGCAGACAAGTGATGTGATAGCCGCCTGCCGAGTTACTCTGACGGGAAGAGGCTGCCCTCCTGCAGGGAGGCTTTGGGTCCTGCTGCTGCTGTTCACTCGTCGCCTTCCCTGGTTTCCTGGAGGCACGATGAGGAGGGGCCGGGAGGGGCCGGCCAGGTGCCGGCCGGAGAGGGGGGTTATCATGGACGGTTACCTAGTTTTGCATGCTCCTTTGTACGGGTTGATCAGAGCTGGTCCTTTTAGCTCAGGATATGTAGCTTCAAGTGTCTAGGCTTTTCCTTTGATGATTTTGTTTTCATCAGTTTTTTAGTCCAGGATCTAATCTTTTGCTTTGAATTAGACATTAATCTTTTTCTAACAAAAGAATGTTTAACAAAGCTGAAGGTTGATCTGCTTAACTCAAGCTTGAGTCTGGGGAGTTGTATAAATAATATGGTATCTGGGTAATGGTATGGCCAGCCTTTTTAGAAGAGTTTATGTAGATACCATGAAAGAACGAAACGTTTAAATCGGGACGATAAGAGAAATTCGGAGCACTTGGGCAGCAACAGCAGTCGTGTTTCATTGAAAATGAGACACGTGATTTCAGAGCTGTTAAAATGAGGGAAAATGTGCTCTTTGGAATCATTGAAATACCAAATTTGTGAATGCAAAGCTTTCCAGTCGTAGTCATTATTTTTAGAGTGCTGTGATAGATTTTTCTGTGTGTAGAGAATGGGCACCCTGTGTTCATCACTGACCTTTTCAGTAAGGCGCGGTGGGGCTCTGTGTCAGGCGTTTGGATTATTTCCGGTCTGATGCTTCCCTGCTAGTGTAGCATTCCCTGCTTACTTCCTGTTTATCTCCGTGCTGCTGGAGAGAGCCTTCAGGAAGGCATCTTCTGGGGAGGGCTGTCAAACACGAAAACGATCTGGAGACATCCTTGCAGGTTAATTTAGAGGAGAGCTTCATGGGGAGATTCTGCCTTGAGGAAATCAGGTATGTGTGGTTTTCTGAAGATTAATGTGTTCAGTGTGCCTGCTGAGCCCAGATGCACTGTGGTGTCTCTGAAGTCAGACTGTCCACTGGAGAAGCTGGACTGATGTTACTTTATACTCAGATGATTTTTTTATTCCTTGATTTTAAAAAATCTGTTGTTTCAGTGGGGAACTTGGGGTTCAGTTCGTGTCTGCTCTTTACCATTTGAAGGCCCTTTCTGAACCTCAGCTTGCTTATCTAGCAGTTACGTCATGAGATTTTCATTGAGATAAAGCAGTGCGGTCGGTGCTTTCGAACCTGTAAGGTGGTGGTGAAGTGTTCACGAATTCTCATGTGTTTTACAGTGTTTGGGCTTGGTTGTAGCTATATTTAAATACGAAAACGGCAGTTGCTTGTTTTTTCCTGACCTCCCCCCCGTCTCTCTGCTCACCCCAGATCCCTCGCGTAGGGCCTGACCTGTTGGTTTTTCCATGACTATTCAGCGATCTTTCCCATCCCCTGATCTTTGCTCACACTTCTTTCCCAACTTAGAACGCAGGTTTCCCCTGCTATCTGGAAGCAGAGCATTCCTACAGAACCTTTCTTTTGTGAGCTGAAAGGGTGGAAAGGGAAGAAGCAGTTACCTCAGGACACGTCATGCTAACAGACGCACAGCTGAGACGAAGCACAGGTGCTCACAGGCGCGGCTGAGAGCTCTGGTGCCTGGATGCTGAGACGGCTGCGCGCTGCCTGTGTAACGGATTCCTGCAAAACACACTGAAGGCTTTTTTCACATTTCGTCTGTTTGCTGGTTTTGGTTTTGGTTTTGGTTTTTGGTTTTTGCAAAGTGAAATCTTTGGATTTCTTCCGGTTAGCAGAAGCAGGTTACTGGTATAGGTCTTTTGTAAAAATGAAGTGGCGCAAAGCAAACTTTCAGAAAGTGGAGAATTCCTGTGTTTTAGTTTCCTGCCCACCTCCACACCTACTCATTGTCTAAATGCATCTCAGACCCCAAATTCCGCTTCCTTTCTGAACCACTGCCCAGCTGCTCAACGTCCAGCCCGGCTTAGGGCTTGACCTTCCCCCCCCACAAGCACACCGTGGGGCCGGACGCTGCCCGCACCCGCTTGCCTCTCCAGCCTCAGCATGTGGCTTAGGTTGTTGCTTCAACTTGTTGAGAATCAAGACATAGTAAGGTTTAGTGCAGATTCCATTTCAGCCCTCTTACTAGCTGTGTGTTGACGTGACAGGTTGCTTACCTTCTGTTCCTCGGCTGTAAAACAGGGTGCTGTTCCCTGTGACCATTACAGGGTTGTTAGGAAGACTCCAGATAACGCCTGGAAGCTTGGCCAGAATGCTCACAGTAACTGAAAACTGTTAAAGTGTTGGTGTCTTTTTTTTTTTTTAATTAAAAAAATGTTTACATAATTTTTAAAGGTTACTTTCCATTTCCAGTTATTACAGAATAGTGTCTGGGTTCTCCGTGTTGTACGTACATCCTTGAGCCTGTCTTACACTCAGAGTTGTACCTCCCATTCCTCCACCCCTGTGTTCCCCTCCCCCTGATGGTAACCACTGGTTTGTTCTCTGTATCTGTGAGTCTGCTTTTTCGTTATGTTCACTAATTTGTTGTGTTCTTTAGATTCCACATGTAAGTGATATCGTACAGTATTTGTCTTTCTATGGTTTGCTTCATTTAGCATAATGCCCTTGAAGTCCACCCACGTTGCTGCAAATGGCAAACTTTTCGTTCTTTTTTATGGCTGAGTAGTACTGTGTTGTGTATATACACCATGTCTTCTTTATCCATTCATCTGTTCATAGACACTTAGGTTGTTTCCATGTCTTGGTTATTGTAAGTAATGCTGCTGTGAACACTGAGGTACATGTATCTTCTCAAATTAGAGTTTGGGGGTTTCTTTGGATGTAGACCCAGTGGTGGAATTGCTGTGTCATATGTAGCTCTGTTTTCAGTGTTTGAGAACCCTGCATCCTGTCCTCCGCAGTGGCCGCATCAGTTCACATCCCCACCAGCCGTGTGTGAGCGTTTCCTTTTCTTCACATCCTCACCAGCATTTGTTATTTGTGGTCTTTTTGATGATGGCGAAATGCTGATGTCTTAAGAGACCCTCTTGCACATGGGAATCACTTACTCTTCTTCACCGTGTGGGCCCATGACTTGGTTAACAAACTGTAACAGAGCCCAGCCACTTGTCTCCTTTAAGAACAGTTGTGCTCAGTAACTGCCCTGCAAGCTGGCGCCAGTGCATCCGCACTCCTGTCTCCTTGCTGGCAAAAAGCAGAGACAATGCCTTGCTTGCATAGTTGAGGTTTTATACAGCACTCTGCTCGTGGCGACCCTGGCCCTCAGCCATAAACGCTGGGCATGCCTGCTGTTAGGCAGTCTGTTATCCCCCAGACAAGGAGCTGGCTGGGCTGGTGGTCTGCGCTAACATACCTGTAAGGATGTATCTTGCTCCCCTCTCCCCACGACTTCCCTAAAGATAAACATGTACTCATTGTGGCTTCTACAATCTCGATCCCACCCCCATCTTTCCCTAAATTCCTGCGTACCATCGCACAACTGTTAATGATTTTTTTCCTTTGATTGTACACAATAAACGTGGGGGCATTTGAGAGGCTCGTGGAGTTGACTCCCTCTCGCTTTCTTGACTTTTTCCACAGAGTCTCGAGTAATTCATTCCGTCTCAGTGGGACTTCTGCCGGCCAGAACCCACACATCGCTCCAGGGAGCCAGCTAAGGAAAGGGAAGAGTGTTACAGGGGCTGGCTCTCAGCTTAGTTCGTCTGAGTGTTGACAACAGTGTCCTGAAGGGCTGCTGGCACCGGATGTTGGAACAGAGAAACCCAGCACTGCCTCTCGAGACCCTCAGTTACACAGAGACCAGCAAGCATGTGGGCCATGGCAGCAGCTTGAGAGTGGCGCACGTGGACATGGAGGAGCACCCAGGATGCGGACGGCGGGGGGGAGAGTGTTCCAGATTGAGGGGCTTGGAGTGGAGATTGGAGAGAGCCTGGTGCATCCGGGAAACCAGTCCTGGTGTGCTTGTCTGGCAAAGAAGGGAGTGCCGTGGTGAGGGCAGACTGGCAGGCCAGAGGGAGGAACCAACGCCTTGAATTGTGGTTCGAAGTAAGTGCTCACACGTTTTAGGAGTCTAAGGAGAGGAGTGACATCGGCGCCGCAGTTTTTAGGAAGGTCCCTCTGGCCTTTGGAGAGTGGGGGATGGGGTGAGAGTGGAGGCAGAAGCGCCCGCTCCGAAGTCCACTGCAGCAGTAAAGGCTGGGGATGCGAGCTTGCTGCACATCACAGGTTTCCGAACTCTTTGTAAAGGGCCGAGTAGTAATCCTGCAGACTTTTCTGTGCCGCATCTTCTGAAGTGTTGACTCTGCCTTGTATCAGGAAGGCAGCCGCAGACCCCAGGAGCATAAGGGCGAGGCGCTGGGCCAGGTGGTAGTTTGCCTGCCCCGTGCTAAGCCAGGGTCTCAAAGCCTTTTGGTTTTGTACTCTCCATAATTTTTAAGGCCCAGGGAGTTTTTGTTCGTGAGGGCTCTATCAGTACTCACTGTGATTGGAAATTAAAACAGAACAACTAAAAATGTTTGTTATTTCACTTTAATAATAAATCTACTATATGTTAACATAACGTTTTTAACGAAAAACACCTTTCTCCAACAAAAAGACTAAGTGGCATTGTTTTGCACTTTGCAGACCTAAGTGTAGGGCTTGAAGGAGACAGTTGGATTCTCAGACCTGCTTCTGCCTTCAGTCTGTTACGACTGTTTTATCAAAATACACAAAGAAAATTTCACCTCGTACTTACATGTAGTTAGAGAAGGGAGGGGCGATTTAATAGCCTTCTCATGCAATTATGGATGTTCTTCCTACAGCAGAATTGGGCACATGGTGGTTTCTTCAAGTTTCGTTGCACTTTGGAGTCTGAAACCATATTGCTGAATTTTCTACCCCTGTTGACATTAAAATCCGTAGTTCTGTCTTGCGCTCTGAGTGTGTCTCTTGCGTATGCAGGTGACTTGGCGGCATCACGCCTTGGGCACTGGGACGTACGTGTTGGCACACGGACTCACTCAGATCTTCTGAACGCCGATTCATTTCTTCACACGAGGTCAGGGAAGACCAGCGCTGATCTCATCAGAGAAGCCCTGGTGGAAAGCTGCCGAGGTAATAGCGGTAGGAAAGGCTCCCCCAGTCCTGGTCTCTCTTGAAAGCTTGAACTTCATCGTTGGCAGCAAATGCGCTCAGTCAACTGGTTTTCTGTGTAGTAAGGGCTCCGTGTGTTCATTTTTAAGAAAATTTTTGCAAATGTCAACATCTAAACGGCCGTAGTTGGTCAGTTGTTCTTTCAAATAAAAGTGGCATTCGTGAGGGAGGGTGTGCTGGGCTGCAGCGCAGGTGGCTGCGCGAGCCCGTCCTTGAGATGGCGGGGTCCCTGCGGGGGGCGGGGGTGTGCTGCGCCAGCCTCGCCGCGAGCACGTTGGGTGCACACGGAAGGCTTGGGACTGGGTAACAGTAATTCGTGTGGCTGTTCATTGAGGCTATTCCTAAGCAGAACTGGCGTTTTTTCCGTCTTGTCTCCCTGCACACACGTGGTATGAGCAGCAGGGCTGCAGGCGCGGTTTGAGCTACGGGCTTTGTGCTGAGACACCAGCAGTTTCAGCCCCCATTGCCTTTGCTCATCCACGCAGGTGGCAGCGCAGTGACAATGGCAGGTGAGATATTGGCAGGTGAAGTAGCGTTGACCTCGTGGACCTCTGAGTGGTTCTCGAGAGCCCCCAGGGGTCTACAGACCACAGTCAGAGAACTGCTTTAAGGCGCGCTGTTAGCAGCAAGAATGCAGAGCAGGGCAGATCTCAAGATGAACTGTCCCTTCTCATCTTTACTGGATTTCATTGTTTTTGTCTCGAAAAGCAAAAGGAGGGCGTTTATTATTTAAAGTAAGTCGAATGGTGAGACGTGAAGAGAGTGGCAGGGGAGCCCTCACGCCCCACGGCCCTGGCGGAGCCCTCCCCAGGCAGCTGCTCCTAGCGGCCTGTGTGTGTTTTCTAGACCGTTTCCTATTCATTTATCTGTGTGTTTTTGCTTTAAAATTTAGCTTGTGTATAAGCAGCGGTTTCTAAGTTCCTTGCACAGCGTGAGCACACTGAACACTGCTTTGCAGCTCGCTCACCCGCATCACCGTGCGGGATTGGAGGCAGTGCGGTGGCCCGGCCTTCCGCTGAGCTGGGCGGCTGCTTGAGCCCAGCTGCCCCTCGCCTCGGGCCCTTGGGGGTACAAGTGCCACTGTTACTTTTGTTTACAAAGGAGAGCTTGAGTCTCAGGGAGAGGGAGTCCCTTGTCCAAGGACGCGGAGCTGGTGGTGCAGGCAGGTCTCCTGGCCGCGGGGCCCCTGCCCAGGCTGCTCTCCGCAGGGCCGCTGGACTCTGGTCTTGGGACTTCCCTCACCGTTGCCGGGATGTCAGATTCCCCCCGCCGTCCTTTCTCTTGGTTTGTTCTCATCTTGCCAAGTTGTATCTGCCAGTGGTTTCTTGCAAAAGGGTTTTTTGTGGTCATTCTTGCTCTTTAAACGTATGAAAACGTCTTTACTCCACCCTCAAGCTTGACTGAAGATTTGGCTGCGTACAGAATTTCAGGTTGAAAATTACTTTTCCTGCGTCTTACATGATGCCGTCTGAGTCCTTCTGCGTGTGTGTGACCTGTTTGTTCTCTCCCTTCTGCCCTCAGCCCCGTGGGTCAGAGCGCTGCGCTGGGGCGGGGCCTCTTCCTTAGGGGACTGGGTAACAGTAATTCGTATGGCCCTTGTGCCCAGACAGCCTGGACGCGCTCGTGTCCGTTCTGGGAGACGTGTCCTACCCTGTGATGGCTTTTCCCTTCCTTTCGTCTGTCGTCTTGCTGGAACCTGTTACCAGGGGATGGGCGGCCTGGGCCTGCCCTCTGATGATCCTGGCCCTCCTGTTGCCCGCCTCTTTGTTGTCTTCTTCTACCCTTTGGGAGAGGTCTTGAGGTTTTAAATTACCACTGTTACCCTGTGAATTTCGAAGAGCACTCCTTGTTTGTGCTTGCTGCTGTCCCCTAAGGGTGCCGCGGGCGCCATAGCTTCCTGCCCCCGTGGCCGAGCTGAGTGTGCGCCACGCCCAGCACCCGCTCCGTGGGCTGCAGGTGGGGCTCACTGGTCACCACCGCGGCGTGCTTGCTCGGGACAGCAGCTGGCAGCTGCGCAGGCCTCGGCCGACACTGGTGGCACCGTCACTCACTAGGGGTCAGCTCCCTGCAAACAGCAGGCATCCTGTCTGTGACTTTGCTGGTGCGCTGCCCCCTTCCCTCCAGGTTCCTGCTCAGTGCCGGGTCTTCTCTCCTGGGCCTTTAGATCCTGAGCTGTTGGTTCTTGTTGAAGTTGGAGCCACGTTGGAGCAGAGAGGCAGTTCTGTGGGCAGGGGTCTTTCAGTGGAGGGCTTTCCTGTGGTGGGTCCTTTCCTTGGACCTCAAGTGTTTGACTCCTGAGGCCTTTTCTCCTGGCTCTGGGCATTTTGGAGAGGACCGCTTGTGGAAACATCCACTCCTAGCAGCCAGCGTTCAGGAAGCCATAGTGGAGGGGCAGCGTGTGCCCCGGCCTGACAGGACGGCGCCTGGCTTGGGGGCCCAGCAGTTCTGGGAACAGACTTCCTGCCATCCCCAGGCCCCACAGCTGGCACGGAGCTTGCCCAAGGCCGTCGGTGCGTTGAGATGTTGGCCCCGTGCACACCCAGACTGTCCCCGGTCAGTCCCCACCCTCCAGCCCCTTGCCGTCATCCACAGCGTCCACTGAAGCCTGCTCACACTTGCGGCCTTGTGGACAGATGCCCTTTCAGTCTCCTGACCCCTTAGCGAGCAGGAGGGGAAGGGAAGGAGTGGGCCCTGGGCGCCATCCCACGCATGGCTGAGAGGCTGGGACGTTCCCGGGAGCTGCTAAGCATTCCTCACGGGCTTTCGAGGAGGATCTGAGTGGGCGGTGGTGAGCTCTGCATCAGCCAGGGACCAGCTTGCAGCAGAGTGCTTCATGGCGGGCGGTTCGCACCAGGAGAAGGCGTCTCGCTCCGGTGACACGGGCACCCGGTGCCAGCAGCACGGCTGGAGGGGTGGTCTGTGCTGTGCGTAGGGCACCAGGCGCTTGGGCAGGACAGAGGGCAGAACTGGGTCACTCTCTGTCCTTGGTGCTTGTGAAACCCAGCTCAGTGTCCTCTGTCATCACCACGTTTATGCTCCGGCATCCACAGTACTGCCAGATGAAATTCATGCTGGTCGTTTTAATGCTCTTCGTCTTGTAGTTTTGTTGGTATTTAACTTGTATATTTTGATTTCAGAGCTCTTCTAAACTCTACAGAGGGCTTTCTAATTTTAGTTTCATACATACTTACATAGCTAATGAAAATAATTTCTCACCACTGGCACTCATAGAGTTTCTCTTTTAAAAGATTCACTCCATTTTAATTAAGTGTGAAAATCACTGACAGCTAGAATTCCATTAATTATATAATATTGTGCACCCCTTGGGTATAAATGACATAGATTTTTAGTCCCTTTTAGTCCAATACAGAATAGTTTCATTTAAGCAAATAGGTTATTTCAGGTAATTTAATTTAAAAAGTGACACTTGTAGCAAGAAGCCTAATCGTTTTCCCAAGGCTAACAGAAGACTAAGAGAAAAAGAAATCCCAGGCTGTAGAATTCAGCCCTTTTAAATGTCAATAAACAGTACCAGTGCAATAAGAACTTCATTTGCAGGAGGGATATCATATATTAACCAATAAATGTTTGTGCAGACCTTTGCGAATTGCGTTATATTATGGCCACTTTTCTGGGGAGTCCTTCAGGTGGTTACAACTTTTGGATCCATTTCTTATTAGTAGGTAAGTTGTTTATAGTAGCCATTTAGCAGTATTTGTCTTAACACTTCCGACCTCAATGGCACTGTGGCCTGCGCACCACAGAGAGGTCACTCAGTTTGCCAGTAGGACCTGCCCTTTGAGCCGGGGCCCAGTGAGGATGGGTTTGTAATGATCCGTCCCTTCCTTGGAGCAGTGAGAGAGATTTTCTGCGGCAGCTGACAAAGGATGAGAGTCCGGTTGTGGTCAGAAAACCGGCTGCACCAGTCCTTTTGGAGACCAGAGCCGTGCCTTTGTTCGATCAGTGCTCAACGAAGCTGAGCTATTGAGAAAGCAGGTTTCCTCTGAAGTCTGTCGCAGGGGTATTTGTCTCTGTCGTAAATCCAGCTCCGGTTCCCCTAACTGAAGTGTTAGCCTTAGGGCGACTGAGGACGTTTCCAGGCTTGGCTTTGTTCTTTGAGCCCTGTGGCCTCTGCCCCCAGCGAGCTGACGTCCGGATCTTTGTGCTGCTGGTGTTGCTGGTGTCAGGGATCTCGAGTGTCTGACCGGCAGTGTCCCACTAGGTAGCAGTGTCATTGTCAGTGACGGTGACGTTATCCGGACAGCGAGGTAGAACTTGTACTGTCTGTGATGTTATTTTGTACAGAAGCCAACCAGGTACCACACTGAATAAAACGTTTCTGCTGATTTTATGTAAGAATCGGGTTTGTTTTTAAAGGTCTTATCAGGCGTGCATTATAAAATGAGGCAGCAGTCTTCTTGAGCCAAGTTCTTTTGTTTTTTTTCCAAAATTAATTTCTGAGTTGCAGCCCCTGTTTCCTTATCCCAGGACACCCCAGTCCTAGGGGACTCCGAGTGCCGGCAGCTGGGCTTTAGCTTAGTGACCCATAAACCCACGTGGGCTCTCGGCTCCAGAACCAGCAGGCGGCTGCTTCATAATTACAAGTTTTCCATGAAAATTTTGCTCCATCCAGGGAGAAAATTTTATATGTGTTTATCTTTCTTTTGATCCTTTCTATCGATTTTTTTATGTTTATTGTAAATCCTCTCAAAAATCATAACCTGGTAAATTGCTTCTGTGTTTTGACAGCTGATGTCATCTCAGCTGTTGAATTTAATTACCCTGGAGGTCTTCTTGCAACAGGAGACAAGGGCGGCAGAGTTGTTATCTTCCAGTGGGAACCGGAGGTCGGTGATGTGCAGCCCACAGCCAGGCGGGGCCATTCAGCTGGTCTGTCACTTAGGAGGAAGGAGCCCAGTTCTCTCTCAGTCTCTGGTTAGGTTTGGAGTCTGTTATATACATTAACCATGTGGAACCTTCTGGGAGTTATCTCGGGTGAGCGGGAAGACCTGTGTTTCAGCTCACGGACATCCCAACAGCAAGCCTGCTCGGGTCCCCCAGGCCTCCTCTGTGGGGCGGGAGGAGAGTCCTGGCCCCACCCACAGGCGGGCACAGGTGGTGGTAAGGAGCAGGTGAAGGGTGCGGCCTGGTGGGTTCTGAGTTTACCTGCTTTCACCCTGTAGGGAGTGAAAGCGGCTGTGTGGAAGGCCCTGAGCAGCCTGCAGAGGTGCCGGCCTGCCCCGTGGCCCAGGGCTGCCTTGCGCAGCAGGGGCGCAGGGGAGTCGGGATGTGTGCGGGGCCAGAAAGCCTCCCGCCCTTGCTCCGTAGTCAGGGGTGAGCGCCACCCACCCCCCAGCCCTGGAGGGAGCCCGCACCGTCGAGGACACTCCCTCACACACGCTGGTGTTCGGGTCCTGCCTGGGACAGGGGGAGGGGATAAACCCTTGTTTCTCAGTTATGCGTGGGAGGAGGGTGGGGACAGGGCCGGCCTTGCTGGTGAGCCTCCGTGTGTTTCAACGGCTAGGGGGGGCAGGCCCAGGGCAGGAGTGCAGGTGCCAGGCCTGGCGCTTCTCTGAAGTGTGTGTCTTGCCGTCTCCCCGACAGACTCATAGGCAGGGTCCCTTGCCTTCCGGGCTGCACCCTGGCAGACCAGTGGGCAGCTGCTTTCTCACCTCCCAGTCCAAGTCTGCACTGCTGTGGTGAGGCTGGCGTAGGGCTCGTGGGCCCTGCTCCTCCTGCGGGGACAGGGGCAGCAGATGCCGGCCCTGCCGCCGGGGGGCGCTCAGGGCCCCAGCACCTCAGTGTTACAGTAGGCCTGCTGCAGCTCATTGCGATTGTGTCCGTGTAAATTAACCTTTTTCTTCAATCCTGTTTTTTCTGATTTGGGGTGGTAAGAATTCTTCTGTGAATGTTACGTGTATTGTCATTAATCCTTCCAAAGCTCCACACTCTGACTTGTTTATAATTCTGCGGTCTCATCTTGGAGGTGTACTTTTGCACGGAGCTGCTTCATACACTTCGCCCTTTCCGTCAGAAGTGAGCGTGGGTGGTGGTGTTTGAGTGTGACTTTCAGCAGAAGGATTACTTAACAGGTATCTGAGCCAAAGCTGGCTTAATTGAGAGATCATTTTTAGCTCCTTAAAGTTTGCTATTTTAATGATGCCCTTACAGAAAATGAAATTTTTAGGGGGATGAGTATAGCTCAGAGGTGGAGCGCATGCTTGCCAGGTTCAGTCCCCAGTGCCTCCATTTAAAAAAAAAAGAAAGTGAAATTTGTCTTGTTTTTGTGGGTCATTGTTTAAAGCTAAAAAAAAATTGCTAGCCTCAAATATGAACTAGATTATTTTCAAGCCCAAGCATTCTGCCATGAGATGGTTGAGTGCTGTAGTTTTAAGAAGCTGTCATTAAGTGTTCTGTGAAGGTGTATTAAGTCAAGATTGTGACAGACGTGTACAATAGCAGGTCCCTAAAGTTGTTTAGATTTGATAAACCTAACCAACTGCAACTTAATAAACCCTGGGCAGCTTTTTCCTTCATCTTTTCCTTCATATTTTGGTTAATATAAAAAGAGCTTTTGTATTGCATCTGCCTTTAAAGTATGTTAGTGGTTGCTGTGTAATCCTCCTTATGGACTTGAAGTTTCCAGTGTGGACAAGTGTATAAACGTACTATCTTTTCATTCGTAATTGAGAGACAGCTGCTGGTGGCGCAGCAGCGCCAGGGTGGGCCTGGGCCACAGCGGTCTGTCCGCAGTGACGCAGAGGTCTCAGGGGTGTGGAGATTCGTGTTTGGGGCTCGAGGAAGTGGGGAGAGTTGCTGACAGGTGGAGCAGTGCCCTGCTTGGCTGGGGAAGTGCAGGGCATGAGGTGGAGAGGGAGCCATTGGAAGCTTCTGGCCAGGCTGGGGGTAGCGTGGGGGCAGAGTTAGCAGTGTGGTTTTGGGGCTTATTTTCCATGTTAGTGGCAGGGCCCTCTGTCCAGGGACCCCAGTGTGAGTCAGTCTGGGGCGAGCAGAGTCACAGATGTGGCTCTGTGCCCCTCCCTCAGAGCTCAGTTTTGCAGGGCCTATGCATCGGGACCCCCCAGGGTCTGCAGCTCCCGCCCCTCTGCAGAATGCCTTCTCTCTGAATGGTGTGTCCAGTCACATCAGAGTGTCACAGAGGCCAGCACACCTGAACACAGCTGGGCTGCCCTGCCCCTTCCTCTGGGCGCTCAGCTCAGGTGGGTGGCCTCCGCAGCTTCGCTCTGCTGTGTCCCAGTGGGCCTTCCTCCTCTCACCTTTTCTGTTCCTACCACTCCCTGGACAGCATGAAGAACCCCACCGCCCACAAGTCCTTGGGAGCCGACTGAGGGCGTGGACAAGGGATGGGGGAGCAGTTGCTTTGGGTTGGGTCTGGGGTGGAGGGGGTTCCCAGGGAGGCTGCAGGGCTGAGGCTGCAACGCACTTCCCCCTGTACGTTCGTGTCCTGGGCCTGATTGACGCCACAGAGTGTCCCTTTGCAGCATTTCAGTCTTGTTTTGTTCATCTGTGGGCTAGAAGCATCTGTCGGTATCTCGTGCTTTCTCACAGAGGGTGAGGGTGGTGCAGGGGAGAGTGGTCTGAGCGCTAACCACCGACAGAGCATGCGCACGGGGGGGGGGGGCACGTGACCCTGGGCAGCGAAGTGCAGCAGAGACGTGTGGGTGGTTTGGGGGACTTTTCTCATCATAGGTGATCTTGATTCAGACGCATAAAGAGGTTATGTATCTAGGAATAAATGTGATTTGTCTAGCTCAATTTCTTCAACACACTCTGTAATGTGTTAAAAATGTACAATTTTAGATACTGGTTATAGAGCAAGAGTTAAAATCCTGGTCTTGATTTTTAATTATGGAATATTTCATAGAAAATGTCATTTTGGACATAGAGAAGATTTCAGAGATTAATATAGATACACTTATGAACCCACCACCCAGCTTTTTATTCCTTTATAAAAGAAAACCCTAATTGAAGACGACATAAACATGGAAAGGTATACTGTGCTCTTGATTGAAAGAATTGATATTGTTAAAATGGCCATATTACCCAAGGCAATGTGCAGATAAATCCCAAACTGTCAGTGACATTTTTCATAGAGCTGGAACAAAACCATTTTTAATTTGTATGGAAACACAAAAGACCCCAAATGGCCAAAACAGTCTTGAGAAAGAAGAACAGAGCTGGAGGAATCATGCTCCCTGACTTCAGACTATACTACAAAGCTACAGTCGTCCACACAGTGTGGTGCTGGCACAGAAGCAGATACACAGGTCAGTGGAGCCCAATGAATAGTCCAGAAACAAACGCACGCACTTATGGTCAGTTAATTAATTAACAACAAAGGAGGCAAGAACACACAGTGGAGAAAAGACAGGCTCTTCAACAAGTCGTGCTGGGAAGCCTGGGCAGCCAACTAGTAAATGAAGGACATGAAAACGTTCTCTAACACCACGTACAAACATAAACTCAAGATGGATTAAAGACCTAAATGGAAGATCAGATACTACAAAAATCCTACAGGAAAACAGGCAGAACACTCTTCAACATACATTTCAGCAATTTTTTTTTGAGCCAGCTCCTAGAGTAATGGAAATAAAAGCAAAAGTAAACAAATGGGACCTGATTGAACTTAAAAGCTTTTGCACAGCAAAGGAAACCATAAACAAAACGAAAAGACAACATACAGAATGGGAGAAAATATTTGCAAATCACATAACCGACAAGGGACTGTTTTCCAAAATACACAACAGCTTATGCAGCTTAATATCAAGAAAACAAACAACCCAATCAAAAAAAGGACAGAAGACCCAAACAGGCATTTCTCCAAAGAAGACAGTCAGATGGCCAACAGGCACATGAGAAGATGCTCAGTATCGCTAATTTTTAGAGACTGCAAATCAAAACTACAGTGAAGTTATCATCTCACACCAGTCAGAATGGCTGTCATTAAAAAGTCTTCAAACACATGCTGGAGAGGGTGTGGAGAAAAGGGGGCCCTCCTACACTCTGGTGGTGATGAAAATGGACGCAGCCACTGTAGTGAACAGTATAGCGGTTCCTTAAAAAACTAAAGCAGACTCACCATGTGACCAGCAATAACACTCCTGGGTGTGTATCTGGAGGGAACTCTGATTTGAAAAGACACGTGCGGGAGGGTATAGCTCCCTGCTGGAGTGCGTGCTTAACATGCACGGGGTCCTGGATTCAGTCCCCAGTATCCCTGTTAAAAATAAGTAAATAAGCCTAATTACGCCCCAAAGAAAATTGAAAAGGAAAGACACATGCACCTCAGTGTTCACAGCAGCACTGTTTACAACAGCCAAGGCATGGAAGCAGCCTCAGCAGATGACTGGATAAAGAAGATGTGGTGTATTTATACAACGGAGTGCTGCTCAGCAGTAAATAAAATAATGCCATTTGCAGCAACATGGATGGACTTAAGAGATTATCATACTAAATGAAGTAAGATGGAGAAAGACAGATACTATGATATCACTTTTATGTGGAATCTGAAAAAAAGAATGATACAAATTCTATTTGTAAACCCAAAACAGACTCATGGACATAGAAAACAAGCTATAGTTACCAAAGGGGAAGGGGCGGGGAGGCATAAATTAGGGGATGAGGATTAACAGACACACGTTACTATGTGTAAAATAGGTAAACCAGGACCTGCTGCAGAGCACCGGGAACTATATCTGAATATAGTTCTTGTAGTAACATAATGGAAAAGCATCTGGAGAGACTGTACGTATGTGGCTGAATAGCTCTGCTGTGCACCTGAAACTAACCTTGTAAGTCAATTACACTTCAATAAAAAATTTAAAAACAACAACCCTGGGCACACTGATGAAGCCCCCTGTGTGCTCTTCCCCCGTTTTATCTTTCCTATGTCACTCCCAAGTCTTAATTCATTATCCCTCTACCTTCCCAGAGTTGGTCATTAGGTGGTTTCTGTTTTCACTACAGTGTAAGGGGGGGGGGGTGAGTGTGTGTGGGGGTGTGTGTGTGTGCCCTTGAGAGGGCGCTTGCTGTGGGTGGGTATCTTGCTGCTCCTGCACGTGCTGCAGAGTTGCCCCCGCTGTTCAGTTCATCGTCACTGCTGTGTGGTGCTCGTTCGGGACTGCCGGTCAGCCCCCCTTGCTGGTGGTGCGAGCGTGTGTCGGCTGGCTGGCACAGCTGCTGGTGACGTGTGCGTCCCCATGGCTCGCTCCTGGAGAACGCTGGCCGGCCAGCACACTCTCCACAGGGCCGGCTTGCAGCCGTGCCCACCTCTGTGGGCCCTGCAGCCTCCCTCAGAGCCGCCCCACCACGCCCAGGTGGCGCAGAGGCGGCCAGGGCCAGTGCGCCCCCGCGGAGGAGCCCCGCCTGTCCCAGAGAGCAGGCGCCCAGCAGTGGGGGGGCGGGGCTGGGAGTCGGCTTCCTTCTTTGTTTCTTCCCAGTAAAGTAATTCTGAGTGTCCTCTGCTTGATAGTTTTTGGACTGAGGATTTTTGCTAACTTTTAAAATTGTGTGTGGTCATTTGATGCTCAAATTGGTACCAAATGTTTCTCTGCACTGCTTTGTTTATTAAAGCAGTTTCATGTTTCCTTGCAGAATAAAAGCCGCCCTCACTCTATGGGAGAATACAAAGTCTACAGTACCTGTCAAAGTCATAGACCAGAGTTTTACTGTTTGAAAAGTCTAGAAATTGAGGGAAAAATTAATAAAATTGGATGGTTACCGCAACAGAATGCTGCTCACTTTCTGCTCTCTGCAAATGGTAAGAGGTTTTTTTTTTCCCCAGTGGCTGTTTGGTTTAGCATTTTATTTTTAACTTTCTGTGTGTAGATCCCTTCTTACTTTAACCCTTCCTGGAAGTTACTTCTGCTTTGAGCTTCGGGGTGGGGGAGGGTGAATGACTAGCTGGGTAGCAGGAGGTGGGTTGAAAGCTCAGCGCATGCACACGCACATCCTCGCAGCACTACGTTTCTGTGTTTCTTCGTCTTTACTGACTGCAGAAAACAGTATTTGTAACTGGAAACACTAACGTGCAGATACTCCTGGCCTGTGAACGGACGTGGAACCTCAGAGTTCTTAGCAGAACACTCAGCTGATAGTGGAGCATGATGTGGTTTTTCTTTTACTATGGAGAAGGAGGTTTCTGTTTTCAGATAAAACTATTAAATTATGGAAAATAAGTGAATGGGATAAAAGAGCAGAAGGTTACAGCTTGAAGGATGAAGATGGACGACTTCGAGACCCATTTAGAATTACAGCACTCCGGGTACGCGCCATGTTTTCTTTGCATTGTCGGTGCTTTTCATAAATTCATTAGTAATCACGCTCACGTCAGCTGTTTGTAGAATCTGTTAAGTTCAAATACTGTGAAACCTGCCTTCTGATCTGGGAGGTTATTTACATTTGATGTGTGCTTGTTAATGAAGCCTGAGTCCCCGGATTCTCACAAAAGAGAACGTCAGTCATGTTGCTGTCAGAAGACATGATGATACTAAAAAGACTCAGACTTAATTCCACAACAGGTCTTTCTAAATGTACCAACTGCCTTTATTCTAAAGGTTCAGAGTAGCACGTTGGCAGGGTTGAAGTCCAGACGGGACTCAGATCACTTCTCTGGAGGAAGTAGCATATGTTGGTTGAAAAAAAGGCAAGTTTGGATGTTTCGGGGTTCCTTGCCTGTCAGGCCAAGAGCATCGTCACTGCCTTTTTGAATTGTTAAATTCCTCACTCCCTTCTCGGTGCCCCGACGAATAGATGGGGTGAGCAGGTTTTATCCGTTCTAATACCTAGATTTTTTTCACATTTTAACACCAGTGAAACCCAGTAAAACTTAAAATCTAGTGTTTTGTAATTGGCCTAGTGTTGCTGTGGTGTCTTTAGTAAAATGAAATACGTGAAGGAGGTTGAACAAGCTTGCGCCCTGCCGGATGCGCCGCAGGGACACCAGGAGAGCTGCCCCGCCCGGGCAGGCCAGCCGCAGGTGACCTGCACCAGCGTCACTTCAGAGGTGCTCCCTGAACCAGCCACCTGGTTCACTTGAAAATGGTTGGCTGGTTGGTTGGTTTGTCAGTGCGGTTTAAAGACTTTGTTAAAGTATTGCTTCTCAAGTGAAGGCCGAGTTGGTGAACACATTCTGGGTTGGTAGCTGCGGTATTGCAGAGGGGGCACCACTGCAGAAAGCTCCCCCATCCCTCGCCCCGCTGCGGTGGCCCTCGAGCTCTCCCGTGCTGGGGGCACGCAGGGGCTGTGGTGGTGGGTGCCCAGGACGGGTCGCAGCCCAGCAGTGAAGGCAGTGCTGCCCACAGTTAGGAATTCCTAACAGTGGGATGGGCTGGGGCAGAGTCGCCATCAGACCTCGTGGGCCAGTCGTGTCCCCATATTCCTGGGAAGTTGAGGCCGAGAGAGCTGTGTAATTTGTTCACACCTGAACCCTAACTTGGACCCTGATGTTCTGGTCAGACGGTGGTGGTGTCCGTACGCCACACTAATGCTTCCGCATCCATGAAGTAGTGGTAGTTTGCAGATAAACCACTGCAGGTGACAGTGACACTAGCTTTACAGTTACAGCATGTAAACTGCTCCATTGAACTGCAGGTGTGATAGAGCCATGGTGCCGGGGCCCGGTGGGCTGGTCTGAGTCCTCTGCCTCCCAGCCCGGCTCACCCTCCGCAGGAGCCCCGAGCTCCCAGCCAGGCCTGCTCCCCACGCCGGGTGCACACAGGGCCCAGGCCGGGAGGCCTCTAGGTCTTCTATGCAAGGCCCCTTTCCTGCCTGCAGCCTCAACAGAGCTGGCCTAGAGGATGGCTGGAGCAAAGCCCGTGAGAGGCAGGGTGTCACCGTCGCCACAGGGCCATGGGCACGGCCACAGGCCGGCCTCTCTGCATGGACTCTGCTTTGTGAGTTCACGGACTACTTTGAACTTTAAGAGGAAGACAGTTTTTGAAGGGGAACAGAAACTTTGCTTTCCTCTTAAATTCTTTTAGTGCCAGAAAAGGGATTTAATTGTAAGAAGGGCTCTCTGTTGTCGATGTTACAGACAGAACGTGTTTTAATTAGAGACTCGATAGAGGGTGTGGCAGGCTGATCTAGTCCTGGCGGAACCAGCACTCCCCACTCCAGACGATGCAGTTAACTGCTTCGAAATGAGGGGAGTGTGTCATACATATTTCCCCAAGTTCATTTTTACAGAATTTCGGCCCGAGAAGACTGAAGAGATTTCCTCCCGCCCTTTCTAGATGCTCTTTCTTTTGGCTTTTAATTTAAAAAAATAACACTGTCACTAGTGTTTTGTTACAAGTGTGAATCTTCTGCCTTCCTTGCTGCCAGATGTCAGTGAGGTGGGCCTTTGTCCCTCCTTTCTCACATGTGACACTGCCACCCACGACGGTGTCCCCAGCTTTGGCCCCATGTGTGCGGGGCCAGCCCCCTCCTCTCGCCCTTCGCCGGGCTGGGCTCCTCTCCAGCCCGTACACTTCTGTGCGGATGTCCCATTCCTGACCACAGCGCTCACCACAGATAGGGTTTGGGGGCCTTTTTTAAAAAACCTTTTATTGCAGTGTAATATACAAACCAAAACACCCCACCTCTGCCGTGTAAGTGAAAAACTCCACCCTGTTCACAGGCTGAACAGTGCCCAATCAGCGAGGGCTCCTCGTGGCTCCCTGCCCCACCCTGGCCCCGAGCTCTCCTGCAGTCCCCGCACCCCCACCCCCACCCCTGCCCTGCACACCCGGGGTGCTGGGGTGTGCACTGAGGTGCAGGCCTCGCCGAGGGGTTGAGGAGCTCCTGCACCCAACTCTCACTCCGAGGCTGCAGGGAGAGAGGGAGGGCCTGAGTCTGTCCCCCAGGAAGGCTGGCCATGGCCACGTCACTAGGCATCAGGGTCCAATGGCCACTTGAGCTTTTCTTCAGCACCAGTGCAGCCCCCTTGGTCCGAGCAGCGGCTCAGGGCGGCCTGCCCCCCCCCCCCGCCCCCTCTGGTCTGCCTCCACAGCCCTGCTGAGCGCATGCTTGGGTGTCGCCTGCACATACTCTTCCTCAGCTGTGAATGTAGACTTGCTCCTTTTTGTTATCTTCTCTAAGTGTTCTTATTTTGTTCTACTGGGGTCTTTGTTTTGAATTCCTATTTCCTTCCGTTTTTAGGTCCCAATATTGAAGCCCATGGACCATATGGCAGAAGCAGGCCATGCCAAATTTTTGCAAATGCTCACATGTATTATACAAATTCCATTTCAGTAATGATCATGAAACATCTTTCTGCAGATGACCTGAGAATTAATCTGTGGCACTTAGAAGCACAGACAGAAGCTTCAGTACCCTTCGGCCGCGTGTGTCGCAGGCCCTCCCTGGGGCCAGTCTTGGGGAGGCGCCCCCACCTCGCTCTCCCCATAGCCCAGAGTCTCCCCTCTGGGTGTGGCTCGCCGCGTGGTGGCCTAACGCGTCCATTCTTTGTGATTCACAGTGTTTTTCCCTAAAAACAGAAACTTGTACCTTTGGGAGTAGTTCTCTGGTAGTGGGAACAGCCTCAACTCCTGCCTCCCCAGTTGAGTCACAGGCATTTTTAAACCCAACCCAAGAAGTGACTGACTGTGTAAGAACTCAGTTTCAGAAGACAGGCTGTTTAGTCTCTTAGTTGGCCGGATGGTGCTGCTATTCGGAAGATGGAGATGTGACTAGCGCTGGCTCACTGGGCATTTGGGAGTCACTGGTCCCTCCAGGAAACGAGGGAGCCCCACGACAGCCTGCCTCCCGGGCGGCGCCCTCCAGGCCTGCGCTGAGGCTGACGCGGGGCTTTACTCACGTGACTCTCGGGGGTTCCGGTGCTAGCGTTTCACACGTAGCCTGTGTTACTGGTTGTCCTTCCACTGGTTCGGTGACTTACCTGACTTGGTCACTCGCTGTACGGAGAGGTGCGGAGGTCCTGTCCCACGGGCACCCGGAAGCGGCCGGGGTTGTCCCACCCGGGGCCAGATGCTGGAGGTCGCTATGCTCCCCACCCCGTACCCCTTCTCTCTTCAACTTTGCAGAAACCACAGCCCCTGCTTTCTCTTTATTTTCCTTAAACCCTTATATTTTTAATAATTCTTCTGCTAATATATGACAATTTTAAACAAAAATCAAATAATACAGAGGAAGGTTCTCTCCATAGTCCCACCTTCCGGGGACAGACGATGAGTGGTTGGATGCATCTTCCTCCAGGCTGTCTCTGTCTTTACAAACAGTGTATGTTTTTGCAGCCACTAGGATTGTCCTCTACGGGGGACGCAGTATCCCCACGGTAGGAGGGTCAGGAGGCCCAGGTTCAGCTCGGCGGCCGTACCATCGGGTCGCTGGGCGTCTCCCAGCCTTTCTCTTCCTCTGTGAAGTTGCGGCACTGAAACGTGCCTCCTGGGTTACCGTGAAAGCCGAGGCTGCGGAGGTCTTGGCGGCTACCTGGAGCGTGGCCTGAGCCCCCGCCACCAGCCTCGTTCTTTCTTAAAACATTCTGTGCGTCTTTCTGTCAGCAGGAATGCAGATTCATCATCACTTGCAGGCTTCGTTTTCTTTCCACCCTTGGAGCTGAGGTCACTTCCAGCCCAGGACGTGGACAGGGTGCTGCAGCCGTGACTGTGTTCTCGCATCTTCATGCGCTTGGTTAGCTGGGCGCGGCTGGGCGGGGGCTCCCCACAGTCGCTAAGAACTTGTTTTCAGCAGGACATCGGCTCTTTTAAAAAACAGCTTTCCAGTTCTATGAAACCAGGACAGTTCTTAATTTCTTTGCTTCTTGCTGAATTAGGGTATCTCCTATTAATTTGGTGTTCATTTTTGTGAAATCTTTTACCATCTGTTGTCATTTCTTCCTGTCGGAAGCTCACGTTTCTCTCAAGGTCTGTGAGGTCTGTTCGTGCGGTCACGCCTTCCCTGTTCTCCTGAGAGTTCTGCCCCGCCGCCGCGCTGCAGATGTCCTTCCTCGCGGAGGGGACGATAAAGCCCAGAAGCCGTCGCGTGCTCTCTTGCGTCTGTTGGCACTCTTTGAGGTGTCTTGGACCCACTCCCCTGGGCGAGGTGGGGGTCCCACCACCTGCGCCCTGACAGCCACCCCGTGTGTCTGGGGTGTTCTGACTCCTCAGAACGAGCTCTTGTGTCCGATGCTTACAAGAGCAGAATCTTGGAATCTGGCGGTCCTCGTGCGTGTCTCTGTGTATGTTGGTGTGGGGCTGCTGTGCGGCTGGGGACCTGCCTGTTTTTCTTACTTACATCTTTTGAAACGTGTTACCTTGCATTTTTCATTAAACACCAGTCTTTTCATTTAAGTCTTCATTAAATGCCAGCAGCAGCAGGATCGGCACTCGTGTATGTGGACGCAGCCCCGCCAGGCAGGCCAGGCACGTCGCTGAGTCTGGTCACCACACTGACGTAGACCCTCTTCGTGGCTGCGCCTCCTTCCCACCTGATCTGGTAAACCCACCGTGCGCGCTGCCCCGTCTGCAAGCCTGAGCCTTAGCCCAGCACCCTAGACGTCATGGACATCACGCCGGCCGACATGGAGGAGCTGGCGGAGGTGGTCACGGTGGCCGTGTTCCACCCGCGCCGCTGCGGCGTGCTGGGCTACAGCAGCAGAGGGGGACTGGCAGGCTGTGCAACCGCTGTTCCGAGTGTAAGTGCCCAGCAGGCTTAAACGCCTCCTTTAGGCCGTGTGGCCTCCAACGCTAGACAGCGGTTCCCTGTGCTCTGCCTGGGCCCGCCAGCGCAGGCCCGGCCCCGGCTCCTGAGGCCCAGCGAGGCTCTGCCCAGTGCTGAACAGAGCGGGGCGCGAGGCCGAGCTGCCGTGACGGCACCTTTGCACCCTGCCACGCTGCACCAGGGGCCTCTGCCGGGGCCGCGGGACACCCTTCGCCGTGACGTCTCGGTGGTGGAGTGGGCTCCGCGCACAGAGAGCTTGCGGGATGGAAGCCCCTTCCCTCAGGTGAAAGGCCAGCACTTTAATCTGCTGGGCCGCAAAGTCCCGCCCAGGCGAGGAACGGACTGGTTTGGTTCTTGCTTTCAGCCGCAGCGAGCAGGCCCCACTTTGTGGAAAACCGGTGGTCCGTGTGTCATGGACACGCATGTGCCGTGTGTGCTAGCAGCTTGGCCCCCGCGTCCCAACACTGAGAGGTGGCGCCGTCCTGGTGTGCTTGACGGCTGGCTCTCAGTGACCTCTCTGCCTTATTCTCTCTCTTTGAGGCTGAAGTGCGTTTTAAAGAAGTCTGTACTTCTAGTAGAATTCCTGCAAAGAAAAATGAGTCTTTTACAATGTTTGGCCTGTGTTTTCCAGGTAGCACTCTGGCGTAACCAGGTTTAGATTGCAGCGGTTGTTTTGTCAGCACATTTATTTGAGTAAATGCTCGGTATTGCCACCAGCTCGCTTAGAATTAACTTCAGATGCAGAGCCAGCAAACATAGGTTCCAACATTAAAAAAAAAATCAAAAGCAGCCGAAAATGAAAGGAGGTCCAGACCTCCTGGCCCAGAACTGACCGAGCCAAGAGCGCGGCAGAGCTGGGGCGCTGGTGTCGGTGCGTGGTGGGGGCCTCGGCGCAGGCGGAGGGCTGTCGAGTTACTGCTGCTTGTCCAAGGTATGCCAAGGGAGCATTTGGAATCTTCCCGGAAGTGGTAACTCGATTTTGTTAGCATCTGTCGTGACTGCTGAACAGCGAAGAAAACCCCTTCCCTGGCGGCTGTGACAGACGAGCTGTCCTGGTGGTTCAAACCTGGACCGTGGCGTTCCCAGCTGCGGGTCCCTGAGCAGCTCCTGGCCTCGTCGGCCCCGAGCGCAGCTGCATCCTCACACGATGCCCTTCACGTCTTTCTGGGGCGGGACCTGGCGCGGGTTTGGCAGCGACAGCATCAGGTCAGTGCCGGGGCCTCGCCAGAAAGCGGTCCGACAGTCGCAGGGAGCGGTCTGGTTCTGTCCAGGGCCTCATCCGTGGAGATGCTGGTTCCGAGCCGGGGCGAGACGGGGGCCTGAGCTTCAGAAAGAGTGGGATCGGGAGCAGTGTCAGGGCCAAGCCCTCTGGTGTCTCGGGTTGGGGGGCCTGAGTCCTACCTGGACTTGAAAATGATTTGTTCTCAGGTGTTTAAACAGAAGCTGAAAACGCTGTGTCTTCCAGTTTTTGAAGAGCCGGAAGACCCCAGCAGTAGGTCCTTCTCGGAAATTATCTCCTCCGTCTCCGACGTGAAGTTCAGCCACAGTGGTCGGTACGTGATGACCCAGGACTACCCGTCGGTGAAGGTGTGGGACCTCAGCATGGAGAGCCGGCCCGTGGAGACCCACCAGGGGAGGCCACGACGGGGCTGGCCCGCGCTGCTGCCCACGACCGCCCCGACCCTCCTGTGCTCCCCGCCAGGGTGCACCAGCACCTCCTGCGCAGCGGCCGGCCGTGCTGCCTGCACAAGAACCACTGCGTCTTCGACACGTTCGGGGGCTGCCGGAGCGGCTGCGACAGGGGAGGCCGCCGGGGCTGCGGGGGGCTGTGGGCTGACGGTGGGCACATCCAGCGTCCGTCTGCCGTGACGGCTTTGAGGGGACAGGGGGACGTCTGGGCAGGTTTCTCAGCCCACTAGTGACCACCCTGTGTAAACGGCAGGCGCGGTGCGTGGTTCGCAGGGGCCACGTTTAAAATGCTTAGTGGATGATACGGTTTAATTTTTCATTATTTCCAAAATGAGTGACGAGGGAGGGAGCGGGGAAGCAACACGGACTGTGACGTGTGGAATGGCCACGTTCCCGTTTGCCTTTGCTGTCGGGGAGCAGTGGAGGGAGACGCCCTCAGCTGGCTGTCGCGCTTGGACGGAAGCGGAGGCGGCCGGCGGGAGCATGGCCCTGACGCCGGGTATTCCCCGTGCACGTTCCTCAGAGGTGCCACTGAGACCATGGTGCTGAGGACTCTGTCTTCAGTGTCCCACGGAGAGCTCGTCCCCCGTCGGGGGAGGGGGGCTCTCGCATCATCAGTTGGGTCCGCACAGCGTCGAGCCTGCCTGTCGTGTGGGCCACAGAGGCCTGGCCCCTGGCCGCGGGGTGGGGGAACGGACGTCCTGGCACAGACACCAGGAACGTCGGATGTGGCGCGTGCACCTCTTCACGCGCACAGCAGAGCTCACGGGCGCTTGAGGCCCGAGTGGGGGCCACAGGAGCCAGGAGGGGCCCTCGGGGCTGTGGGAAAGGCATCCGTCCAACGTCCACACAGAGCCCAAGGGAAGCTTGTCTTCTGGGACTTGGGTTGGGTGGATAAGTCGTCTGGGATAAGACACCAGAGCTTGCCTCCCTCGCCTGGAAGTCTGACTTAGGGCAGGTGTGCCAGGCAGGCAGCTCTGGGCACGCACAGGAGGAACCCTTTCAGGTCCAGGCCTCTCCCGTTCTCAAGCCGGCGTGCCACCCAAGTGTCTCCTGGATGCTGGCTGAGGACACGGAGCCCCTGTTGTAGACAGAGGACTGCACTCCTCGCGGCACAGCACAGCAGCACGTGCGCCACAGACACCCCATGGGGCGGGCACGAGGGCCAGGCAGGGGCCACTCGAGGGGGTTGGTGCCAGGGCCATGCAGGCTGGGCCGGCCGCAGCCACAGCCCTGAGACACGATGTGGCCCGGGTACAGCCAGAAGCTTTCTGGTGATGTTCACTTGTTGATTCACTCTTGCCGACGTCCCCTGCCCCCCTGCCCGGGACGGCACTGCCGAGCAGTTCCACTTTGTCCTGCTCTGGGTTGTATGAGCAGACGTGGACACGGCCACTTCCTGCAAGTCCACTTCCCCTGTGTTTGGCAGTGTTCCCACCCGGGGAGCAGGGGACACCTGGCCAGGTGCTCAGGAAGCTTCTCACACTGTGTGGAGGAGCGGCCAGTGGGGACACCCCCTCCCTGGCACGTGTTGTCCGTCAGGAACTCTGAACTTGTAAAGTTGGTCGCTTTTATTTCTGTTGTGTATAGCCCTTGTGGTCAATGTTGATAATAAAATACTCCATCCTGGAAAAAAGACCTCTTACCAGTCTCTGTTCTGAATAACTGTTGCAGTTGAGTTTTGAAAGCACAGAGGTGAGCTGCAGGTCAGCACGTTTCTTCCTTGTCCTTTGATGGGCCTTGTGTTCCACGCGGAAGCTGGCTGGGACGCGCGCTGGTGGCAGGCAGCCGTCCAGACCCGGCAGGCGGGCCTCGCGGGGTCCCCCGCGCAGTTCCCATTGAGACCGTGACGCCCGGAGCACCGCGAGTCATTTTTCTTTTCTGAGTTATCTTTTTTCCTGGCGTGAAGTTTTAGATGAGATTGGTCAGATCCTGAAGGATCTGCACACAGCCGGGATCAGCCTTGCACCGTGCACGGAGCCCCAGGCCTCTCGGGGTGGCTGCCCAAAGGTCAGCTTGGACGAGGCCCGACGACCGGGTGCCCCTGGGCCGGGGCGGGCGGCCGTGCAGGAGGGGCGCCACCTTCCCCACCTGGCGGCCGCCAAGAGAAAACCAGGCCGGCTGCGAAGCCACGGCTCAGACCCAACAGCGCCTGCCATCGGGTGGCCGTGCTTGGCGTCCTGTCCCGGGGCGTCGCGTGGGGCCGCGGCCAGACTCCGCCGTGGAACGGGCCCCGTTTCTCATGCTCACCCCAGGGTTTCAGGCCTTCTCTAACTTTTTATACACCTGCTACTTCACGTGAAGAAACTTTTATAAGTTAAAATAAGTTTTAAAAGCTGTGGTCAACTCAGAGTGAAGGTGGCGGCAGGTCTCACTGGCGTCTGTTGAACACAGTGCAGTGGCGCCCGACTTGGGGTCCCGGACAGAGGGCAGGAGGTAAACAGACCACTGGCCGCGACCAGACAGGTGACCGCGTCCAGGCTTTTACCTTCTTTGAAAACACACTAATGGTAATGAAAAGTATAGATCCATTACTTTTCTGCTTTTTTATTCTGTGGTGTTTATTTTTATGGACATGATTATATACGAAATTCACTAGGAAATTCTCACTGCCTGTCTCTCCTGACCGTTGTGGTTTTTCATTTATTTCTAAACCAATGTGCGGTGTGGTGTGCGGAGCTGGGGTAGGCAGGCCGCGGGCCTGGCGGCTGAGGCGTGTCTGCTTGTCCCTGCGCAGCGCCATCGTGACCGGCTCCTACAACAGCTTCTTCAGAATGTTCAAGAGGAACATGCAGAGGGGCGTTCCGCTGGAAGCTTCCAGAGAGAACAGCAAGCCTCGGGCCAGCTTGAAACCTCGCAGTGTGTCCCCGTGGAAAGCGGAAGAAGGACAAGGTCAGCGTGTACAGCCTGGACTTCATGAGGAAGGTCCTGTACACAGCCTGGCACCCGGCGGAGAATGTCGCTGTGGCTGCCACCAGTAACCTGTACGTATTCCAGGACAAGGCCAGCTGAGGGCGGAGAGGCCGCGGGCTGTGCGCTCTGCCTCGGCGGGGCCAGCCCAGGTGTCGCTGCTCCAGCCAGGAGCCCCGCGGGCTGGTGGACAGGACTCCGGAAGGGCTGTTCCTCAAAACTGATGTTACTTATGTATTTAAGTCCGAGCTTTCCTTCCAGTTTATAGACCAGAAGTTAACATCCGAGGGAAAGGTTGTCAACTGCGGTATCTCTTCAGCTCTCTCCCCTCTGACTCGTGCGCCAGGCGGGCCCACCCCACATGCTGTGTCTGCTGTCGCACTGTCTGCTGCAGCCACTTCATACAACAACACACTGTAAAAAGTTTTAAAATTCCAAAATAAGTATCGTCTTTTTATTTGATTTAATTGCATATAATGAAATCATGCAGTCACACTTCGGAGATCTCCCGTCCTTCACTGACGAGCGGTGGGACATGCGGTGCTTCAAGCTCTGAACGTCCGCGTCCCCAAACGTCTGCCCCTCTGTTCCGTTTCCATAGAGATGGTCCCTCTGACACACTAGGTCAGGTCTCGGACAAGCCTTAACTGCACCACCTCTGAGAAAGGAAACTGCAGGGGTTAGGACCAGAATCGCTGCTGGGAAATGATGTGGTTTACGGTTTGCCTCAAATTCACTGCGATTGAAAACATGTGCTTTCTTTTTAAACCTTTTTTAAAAGTCCTTGGGGTGGGAGGATAACACACTTTTTTAAACCTACTTAAGTTACATGCATACTGCGTTTCATGCTGCATCTCAAGCCAAGTTAAGTTCTTATGTGACGCCACCAGTACCTTGGTGGTGTATTTTGAAAGTGCGATCTTTGATATCGGAAGTCAGGAGTTGCCAGGACAGGAGAAGACAGAGGTGGCGACACTAGGTAGCTGACCGGAGCTTGCCGTCGTGGGCCCCTCCAGGGACGGGCCTCGCGGGCTCGCGGGCTGCTCTTGACGTGAAGCCACGCTTTGGTCACTGGTGACACAACACGCGCGACAGCACGTCTCGTCCTCTGCCCTGACTGACATCGGCGGGATGCCGCTTCAGTTCACGCTGAGTTGGAAATTGAGAGTCAAGAAGTAATTTATTTTAATTTCAATGTAATTCTTCTACTGTGTCGTCTGCGACACGAGTGACACCTGAGCCACAGAGCAGTTGCTTCAGCGTCAGCCCGGGTCCTAGTGAAATGGGTCTGCATATACTGGTTCAGCCATTTTGACCAACAAGTTTAGTAATTTCAGATGTTTTGCTGGACGTGTGCTGTGTGTCTGGACAGCTTTCTTCACCATTGCTTTAGGGCGTGCTTCCCACCGAGCAGAAGAGCAGCCTCCCGGAGGGCCGGGGTCTCCCGGTGGGCCCCCCCCCCCCCCGCAGTGCTGGGCTGACCTCCTCAGAGCTGCTTTGGAGAATCAGTGCTTTGACAAGCATCCCGGGATCTGCCCTGTCCTTTCCCAGGAGGCACTAAGGACTCCGTTCCAGCCTTTTCCTCCCCTGACGAGGTGCAAGTCCTGTGGTCCTCAGACTTAATGTTTATCTTCTTCATGAAAAAAACTCATTTTTCTTGTCCTTTTAAAACTTTACCCTTTTTCTCCCATTTTAAAGTTAGAGGAATGTCATCTGTTCCTGAAGGATCATTCTGTGAATTTTTGTTGCTCAGAATCCTGTGCTCCTGTTTGACTGGAAGCTGCTGTGCTCTCTGGGCCGATGACCTGGGTCACGTGAATAAGCTTCATTCGTGTGTGGATTTGGATGTGCACTTTTTTAAAGAAAAACTGGAAGTTTCATAAGCCATTACAAGACAGAGCTCAAAGTCTGATTTTAAACTGGCCACAGGTCGTCCCGGGCATTTAACAGCAGGGTCCTGCCTGCCTTCTCAGGAGAGCTAAGGAGCCAGGAGCCGTCCCCAGGGCTGTCCCCGGGTCAGCCTGGTGTGTTCCAAGTCCCAGCCAGGCGGAGCAGAGGGCTGGCTCTGTGCTGCTACGGGGCTGTCTTAGGAGGAACTGTCTGCAAGTTCTGCTTGCAGGATGAGGAGGACGTCAGAGTCAGCACTTGGACTTCTCTGAACCAACCCCTGGCCCCCAGGCCGGCAGCCTGGGCCTCGCAGGGAGGGACAGCAGGGCCTGCTGGGTGTGAGGTGGGGCTCTGCCCTGGGTCGGACGGGGTTGCTGAGCTGAGCAGGGACGGCTGCTCCCGTCACAGGCTGGAGGGCCCAGGAGGCAGCGGGAGCTTTCACAAGAGCGGGTGTGAGAGGCAGGACTGATAAGGATGCAGCCCGGAGGAATGGGGCCGCCTGCCCTCCCTCCCTGCAAAGGCCTGGCCCCCTGGACCGTACTTCCCAGGGTCCCTCCTGCTGGGGACTGGCTCCAGGGGAGCTGCTGGAGGGGGCTGAGCACCTCGCCCCAAGGGCTTGTCCGTGCAGGGGGAGGGGAGACCAGTTTGGGGTCACCTACCCCCGCCTGCCCACCCACCCACCTAGGGCTCTCACAGGGACCGACGGGGTCAGACTGGTGTGGATGACAGCCGGTGACAGCCCTCCCCTGCGGGGCGTTTGCCGGACAGGCACTGGCCAGGGGTCCCCCCGACCAGCCGGGATGCTCACAGGGAGGCGCCCCGCCGCTCACCCGCCCCTCACCCCTTGGTGGCGACCCAGTGACACACAGGACGTGGAGGCTGCTTGGAGCTCAACCTTGACCTCAGAAACCACGGCACAGTGGGTGTTGCAGGAAAGGAAGGGCTGGAGACCTGGTGGGGTTCAGTTGTTCCTCCCTTCACACTGTGACCTGGGGTCCGGGCACGCGGCCTTCCTGAGCCCGGGGCAGGGCCAGAGTCACGTGGGCGGAGGGCGGCCTGTGAGTGTGGGCATTTCCAAGGGTTAGGCCCAGCCCGACTCCGCCTCTGCAGCCCTGGCCTGGGGTTCCACCCTGCCCTCCCCATGCCCCCAGGCCCCTCTGTCCTAAGAGCGGTCTTCACCCCCAGCCCCGCTGTCTGAAGACACTGGACTAGGGAAACTGATTCCTCCGAGTCTGTCTGTCCGGTGAGTGAGCGAGTCGAGGTGACTTGTTCGGCTCTCATCTTCCACTGGGCAGTTGGAGGGAAGGTCTGATAGGTTATGATTTTCAGTTTTTAGATCTCACCATCTGAGGTTGAATCCTGAACACCCTCCAGACGTCTTTGACCTTCTCACAGGCTCTGCTCCCCGACCAGACCCTGGGGTGGGGACTGCGTCTGCAGGGTCCCAGGCCCCACCTGGCCTGCACACCCAGAGCTGAGTGCGGGCCTTGGGACGGCAGGCCCTCATCAGATTGCACCGTGTTTCTTTGGGGTGTATTCTGTGTCCTGAGACAGTTCCCTTGTTTGCCCCAAAGCTGATTTTCAGTAGTAAATTATCATTGTAAATCTTGGGGTATCTTTAGATTTTTACTTAAGTGTAGTTAATCTACAATGTTAGCTTCAGGCAGGTGTACGGCAAAGTGACTCAGTTACACATACACGTGGGCTTATTTTTTTTCAGATTCTTTTCCATTATGTTATTACAAGAAATTGAACATAGTTCCATAGTAGGTCCCTGTTTATCTATTTTGTATACAGTAACTTAGTGTGTCTAACTTAGAGTGTCTGTTAATCCCCAACCCCTGACTTATCCGTCCCCACCCTTTCCACTTTGGTAACCGTAGTTGTAGTTTGTTTTCCATGTCCGAGTCTTTTTTGGTTTGTAAATACTTTGTGTCATTTTTTTTTTTAGATTCTGCATATAAATGATACCATGTATTTGTCTCTCTGACTTCACTCAATATGACAATCTCCAGGTCCATCTATGTTGCTGCAAATGGCGATATTTTCATTCTCTTTATGACTGAGTAGTACTCCATTGTATAAACACACCACATCCTCTTTATCCAGTCCTCTGTTGATGGCCCTTTGGGCTGCTTCCATGCCTCGGCCGCTGTACATAGTGCTGCTGTGAGCCTTCCTCCAGATGCACGCCCAGGAGTGGGACTGCTGGATCAGAGGAACCTCCATACTGTCCTCCATAGAGGCTAGAGGGGTATCTTTTAAAGATGTATGTTCCATAAAGGATGGGAAACATTAATTTTTCCAAGAAATAGCTCTCAGGGGAAAACCTGTTTTCCCACGTCTAAGTATCTGAATGCAGTGTAGCTCTGCAGCTCTTACTAGAAAGTTCTGAAATGTGCAGTATGGCCGACGTCACTGTGAGTGTAGGGTGGACAGCGTGACTTGGCGTCTGTCCCGAGGCGATCACAGCAAGTCTAGTTAGCATCCACCACCACACACGACGAGTTGTTTTCTCTTGTGATGAGAACTTTTAAGATCTCTCTTAGCAGCTTTGGAACACGCAGCACAGTATCACCACCTCTCACCACCACGCTGTACGTTCCATCCCAGGACTCACGCGTTCCATGACCAGAAGTCTGTGCCTTTTTACCCCCTCACCTGCCCCAGACGACCACCGGTCTGTCCTCTGTGAGCTTGGTTGGGTCTGTGTTTTCAGATCCCACGTATAAGTGACATCATATTGTGTTTGTCTTTGACTGACTTCACAGCGTAACACCTGCAAGGCCCCCCCACCTTATCTAAAACGGCAAGACCGGTGTTCTTCACGGCTGAGTAATGCCGCACTGCACACACGTCTTGATCCGCTCGCTCACCCGTGGACCTTAGGCTGCTTCCGTATCCTGGCTACTGTAAACAGTGCTGCTGTGAACACTGGGGTGCGTGTACGTTTTCAAATTTGTGTTTTCATTCTTTGGATAAATACTCAGAATTCAGAATAATTGGTTTTCCAGGGGAGAATGGGGCAGATTGACAGAAGAAACAGCTGAGAATTTCCCAAACGTGAGGAAGGACCTGTACGTCACTGTCCGTGACCCTGACAGAACACTGTCACCTCAGTGCAGAATGGCCTCCAAGACACGTTCTAATGAAGGCCAGAGACTCAGGCCATGGCCTCTGTCTTGGCCGCAGTCGCCGAGCAGTGGGGGACTCGCTGGCTCTCCAAGGGGATCTCACTGAGGACATCTGACCTTGCTGGGAGGTGCCAGGTGCAGCGGGGCCCGTGACAGCGGGCGGCACGCACACCTGCTGTGACGCAGACGGACCCTGGCGGCCTGCGTCGGGGGCTCCAGCTTCCTTCTCGTGGGTAAGTTACGTCAAGGATCTGGACGCCTTTAGTCAGCTGCCTCCAAACACAAGTGCCTATACTTCTAAAGGAATTGTTTAAATAGAAACCAAGATTTTAAAAATTAGAACGTTACGTTTATTTTAACAACCAAATTTAGTGTGGAAAAGTGAGACACACACACACAGTAGCATTTATACAGCATATCAAAGGGCAGCCTTTACAAACCATGCAATGGTGATGTGCCTGGTGTAACCAAAAAGCTTATATGATGTTTGGTTTTAAAACATATGTAAGTACAGTAACCAAATATTTGGCAAAGATTTATTTTTTTCCATTTCCAGCCTTTCAAAGTAGACACAGAGCAGCTTAGAATGAAGCCGATTCCATGAGCACACAAAAACTGACCACAAACAGGAAGACTGAACTCAGCAATCCAGAGACGAGGGGAAGGGGCGCTGGCCGTCCGGGCGGTTAGGTAACAGTCTCAGCTGAGGGCCCCGTGCTGCAGGGCCCAGCCGCCAGGGCGCTGCCCGGGCAGGCGTGTGTGCAGCCTGCGCTCCGCGCGTCTCTGGCAAAGAGCCACCAGCACAGCCAGAGCTGAGGGGCATCTGTGGCCGACAGCGCGTCCACGTGAGGGTTGTCTGCGGGAGCGAGTGAGGCCGCAGCGTTACTCGGGATGAACCTTCCTGGCAGCGGTGTTCCTTCCAAATAGTGTTTGACTTGATTAAGGTTGCAGATAATTTGTTAAAATACTACATACATTGTGACCGGGTATGTTAAGTTACCTACACGTAGATACTTGTAATACCCCAAGAAAGGTTCCCACCAGACGGTGACAGTAGACGGTAATCACTGACATGCTTAGTACTTGATCCCATAAGTGTGATTATGGGCGAGCAGGGACTTAGTGTCTTTATTTACTGAACGAGCAACGCAGCATTTACAGAAGAAATGACACAGTGGTGCAGCCACCCAGCGACAAAGACAGCGGCTTCTGGAAGCTATGCTGCGAACTCCAGCGTCTGACCCCCACCACACGAAGCAGCTGGATCCCGCGCCCAGCTCTTCCTCAGAAGGTGCTGGTGGACGTTGTCAGGCGCCTTCCGATGTAGATCCTTAACAGAAAAGGGCAGGGCGTTACTGCGGTCTGGCGGCTCAGGGCGGGTGTGCACAGCCGGGACGGGGCAGCAGCCTGGGTCTTGCTTGTTGATGGCAGGAAGGGGACTGATTCGTACCTGTCAAAACTTTTGTGATGAATCCATCTGCAGGCCCTCATCAGTGTGTATTTAGTAACGTAATTTAGGAAATCCCAGCTGTGCGCTAACTGGGGTGCAAGGAGTGCCGGGACGCCAGCACCGAGGAGCTGCTAACCAAGCTGCGAAGCCTCTGCTCCCTGTGCTGCTCCCTCAACTGATCACGCTGCCCGAGAAAGTCACCCCGGGGCGGGTTTATCAGCACCAGCCTCACAAAGACCACAGCTGAATGGTGAAGCCCCTGCCCTGCTGCCCCCCAGGAGCCCACGTGGGGCTGGGGCGTCCCTCAGGGTGGGCGAGCGGGAGAGGGCGGGGGGGGGGTTCCTCAGAGGAACGCAGGACAGTGGACTTTATCCTGACGGGGGTGAGGCAAGAAGGGCAGAGACTGGGTGGGAGCTGGCTGCAGAAATCCACGCTGAAATGAAGGCCTATAAACCAGGCAGGCCCACGGCACCCGACTGCCAGCTCTGCAGAAAGCTCCAGAAGTCAGCACCTCCACCTCCCGGGGTGAGGCCAGCAGAGTCTGACTCTGCAAGGGCTGAGCAGAACTGACTCGGCGGGCCGTGCCCCAAGAGGGAGACGGGACCCAGCGGGCGAGGGGCCGGGCTTCAGGACGGGGCGTCACCTGAGACCCACATGCCTCCTTCTGCCCCTAGACTGAGCAGACGTCCCTGTGCCACGCTCACGGGGCCTGGGGGGTGACCGTGCGGGGACGCCAGCCCCAGCCGGCGGCACCAGCCTAAGTCGGAAGCCCGTCCTGACGATCTCACCGCCCGCCCAGTGGATGGGCTGCACCACAGAAGCCCACCCAGAGCGGGACCAGGGGCGCAGCCTCCCCCCGGGCGCCGGCCCCCAGCTGCACCTGTGTGTTCCGCACGGTTTCTCCTGCTGCTGAGTGAGCTCAGCCAAGGAACTGCAGGCGAGTGCCTGGGACCAGCCTCCTGCAGCCGAAAGGCGTGGTTCCCACCCGCACCTGCACACAAGCGTCCAGGCGCAGCAGCCAGACAGGCCCCCGGGTCAAGAGACGGAAAACCAGTCTCCGCCGGCAGACGGCGTCCAGGCCCCGGGGTGTGTCTCCGAGACCCAGCTGGGCCCCAGATGCGCCGGCCGGCCGGGGGTCACTCACCCCAACCCGATGGCCAGCAGGTGGGACAGCAGGAGAGACGGAAGAAAGACTTTAAGAAACTCTGCGGAGAAGATGCCTCCTTTCTTCATGACGCTCGTGTTCCTCATGCTGAGCGTGGCCGAGCGCTTCGGGTGCTTGAAGAGGAACTCCCTGCGGGCGGAGAGACGCTCGTCAGCGGAGGGTCCGCGCCCCGGGGGCCCCGCCCCAGAGGAACAGACTCACTTGGGGGGGATGTTTTCTGGCCGACTTGACCAGTCCCAAATCCAGTCTGAGTTCTTCTTCAGGATGCTTTCGACTTCTCTCCTCCTCTCCATGTAATCCTCCTCGGACTGTGGCGCAGTGAATGGTGAGAGCAGGTTACCCTGTGGCATCCACACCAGAAAGTGCCTTCCCGCCCGGGCAGCAAGCTAAGCTCGGAGCTGGCCAGGTGGGGAGGGGGCTCAGCTCCCCAGCTTCCTGCCTCGACTCCACACACACCCCCGGGGAGAGAGTCCCCACTCGGACTCCGGGAGTCCCAGGAGCTGTGGTCACTGCCCCCAGGAAGCAACGCCGAGTAATTACAACACAGATGTCCAGAGATGCCGGCCACAGTGCCAGGCAGGACCATTTAAAATGGCCCAAAAAGGGATGTGGCTAAGTAAACAGAAGACTGCATCGCCAGCAGTTTGAAGGGGAAAAGAACCAAAACCTTATGTCAGCCTGTGATTAAACCTGTTACACACTCACTACAGGAACTGGAGAACTTGAACACTGGATCACGGGTGGTGGTCTCCCGCTCTGCCTTCTAAAGGTTCTGTACCTGGTCATCTAACTCTTCTCTAAAATCGGGGGAAAACCTGTTTGAAATGTTGCAAATACTCTAGACCATGGACCAAAACCAGCCAAACGCTGGGTGCACCAAAGCTGGACGTGGACCCTGGACATCTGGGTGCAGGCCAGCCACTCCGGGGCCTTCCCGTCGGGGGCCCCTGGGGTTCTGGAAGCGCTCCCTGGGAAAGCCTGAGCGCCAAGCCTCCAGGTCACGTCAGGCTCTCCCGTGCACTGCCCACTGACAGGCCCGCCGCCCCGCTCCCAGCTCCCCCCCACCCCTGCTCCAGCCTGCCCTCCCTGTGTCCCTGGGGGGCGGGAGGCAGGAGGCCTGGCTACACATCCTAAACCAACCCGAGCCGGTGCCACGTCAGAGTCCCCTCAGTGCTGGGGGTGCCCCACCCCATACTCTACAAAAAGGTAGCAATCTCCACACTTGGACTCGATTACACTGAAAACTTCGTACAAACAGATCACAAACATGACACCTACACATCTTACCTGAGAGCTGTTTTTTTCTCCAAGACTGTGCGTGTCTGTTTCAGAAGCTCTGTTAATATCTTGTGGAGTCTGTGAGCGAGGTGGGCTTGGGAACGAATAAGAACAGAAAAAGAACATGTTAACCTTCTCTCCATCATGAGAAGCCACCCACCACCCCGGCAGGGAGCATCTTCGCGGTGAGACACACTCTCCCCTTCTGCCAGGGCCGGGCCGCACTGCCGCCCCAGCAGCCCCGTCTCTCAGCTGAGACGAGGCAGAAGCGGGGGGGCCAGGGCTCTTCCTCCCACCGGAGGGCAAAGGGCCCGCTGTGTAAGGGGGGCTGGTAACCCACTGGGGACCGTGGCCCGACCTGAGGTTGGCAGGCAGGCATTTCCAGCAGGGGCTGACCGCCCCGCCGTGTGTGGCCGTCAGCCCCTGTAGTCCACACCCACCTGTCACAGTGAGAGCTCTTGGAGCTGCTCCGTCCAGACTCATGCTGCGCGTCCAGCAGTATTTTTTCCATGTCGCCGTTATAAATAGAAACAGAGTCTGGAACGCTGCTCCCGTTCCCGTTCCCACCGAAGTGTAATTCCACCCAGGAGCCTGATGGTGACAAAAACAGCACAGAGCTGCAGCTTCCTACCCTCGCTGGAGTCTGGTCCTCACAAGAGCCATCTCCGGGGATCATGCCCTAGCAGCCTTCAGGCCCACCCGTGGCGCCTGCTGCCCGGGAGCCTCGCCCGGACGCGGACCAGGGCAAGCCTGCGGCTCCTAGGTTCCGGCAAGATGCTCGGCCAGGAGGCCAAGTGGCCAGGGTGCCCTGCACTCAACTTTGACAAGAAAAGGGGCCTCGGCAAAGAGATTTAAAAATGAAAGAAAGGTTTCAACTCTCTTATCAACCTGTTTCCACATTCCAGCATCACATCTTGACCCTGAGGCCCCACAGAATTCAATTAAGACTCCCTCTCTGTATGTATTTACATCAGGAGCCAGATGAATGTACTCAGAACACGACAAAGGTGACTTCTGACTAAGTGCGATTAACCAGAGCAAACCATCCCTCAGGTGTTCCCCTGACCGAGGCTTCACCGCAAGTAGCCCCAGACCTCAGCTCTCCTCCTCGAGCTGAAAACTGGCAGTTTCATCTCCGAGACAGACAGACTCCGCGCAGACATCGTAACTCCCGACAATGGTCTCAGCTCCACGGGCATCCGCTTCCCCAAACGCAGCCAGCGCCCAGAACCCTACAAGCCAGCATTTTAGGCCGAGCTTTGTCTCTTGCCAGCCCCACCACTTGGACCCGACAAACTCACCAAGTCAACAACAGCTGCCCGGGCGGGCTCTCCAGCCCGGGGCTCTGGGAGCAGGAGTGACGGCGGGGCCCCCCATCCAGGGGACGCCTGAGGGCGGGTGCCCGGCAGAGTGCGCGGCAGTGTAGGGCCAGAGCTGGGGCAGCGCTGGGCACCTGCCAGCAGGGGAGGGGGCGCTGCTGCTTTTGCCTTTTGTCTGTTTTGGGGGCTGATAGGTCCTCTCAAAAGAGCTGGAAGATGAGAAGGATGTTGGCAGGTTCCTCCACTGTGATCTTTTACCAGACAGATGCACTGGAGGGACAGAGGGACAGATGTGAACCCTAACAGAGGTCCTGAAGTGCTGAAGATAGAAGGTTCTGTGAGGCTGGGGCGGAGCACCCACAGGCGTGGGAGCAGTGGAGGCCAGGCGGGGGGCCAGGAGCAACTCCTGGGGGGTTGGACTGGAGGGGCCACCATCCTTGTGGCCAAACAGTGCATCCTGTTGCCGCTGTACAGACTCCACTGGGTGGCTCTGCCGGGTTCTACCACTCAGGTGTGTGATGGCGTCCAGACCAGGCTGCTGTGTTTGTATAAACACCTTCAGCATCTCATGGTGTCCGTGGGCTCTCATTTCTGAGCACGCCCCTAGGAGTGGGACTCCCGGGCGAAGAAGTCCCAGGTGTACTTTCAGTGTCATTAAAACATCACTGCTTTCCGACGCAGCAGGACCAGGGAGTTTCTGTTGCCTCCCGCTTGGTTTCAGCCTTTAAATTTAGCCAGCCTGTGGGGTGTGGTGGCAGCTTACACGGTTTACTCTGCATTTCTCATTTCTGATGAGGCTTAACATTTTTCCACACGCTTCCTGGCCATCTGGAGAGCATCCTTTCTGAATCTACTCCTTTTCTGCTGAGCAGTCCATCTTCTCCATGGAGCCCAACATTCAAGACACAAGCCTTTCTTCATCGGAGTATGTTGCAGGTAACTTCACTGGGGACTGCCTTTCCACTTGGTGTTTTCTGGGAACCCAGAAGGTCTTGATTTTAATTCAAATTCTCCAGCTCTTCCTTACCAGACGCCATGAGGACACCCTGCTGTACTGTTTCACTCATTCAGACACAGGTTTAGTGAACTGAATTTATTTAATCTGCACGTGTGATCTGAACCAGGGCAAGGGCAGGTCACCCCCTGCTAGGCATCGCTCTTTGGCAATGCTGCCTCTGCTCCCCACTCTGCCCTATCCTGGCGGACATCGAGCTGGCCACGAGCACAGGTCTCTCTCTGGGCCTAGGACAGTTTTGCTACTTTGTGTCAGAGATCCACGCCTCTCCAGCGCACCTGTCTGGTAAAAGATCACGGTGGTGGAACCGCAGACGAGGGGCCCAGAGGCAGACCACACGCAGCCGACTAGAAACGCGTGCCCGAGGCGGGTGGCCCCCTCCTGCTGCTGCCGGTCAGGTTGGCCGCAGGGCAGCAAGGGCCCCACCGCAGCTCCCCGCGGCTCCGGGCCGTGTCGGCTGGAGGAGCTGTGCCCGCTGGCACGCGGCAGCTGCCTGCAGCAGAACCAGCCCGAGTGGCAGGGAGAGCAGCAAAGCAAAGGTCCGGGAGTGAGACGTGAGCTGGGGTTTACCCGTTGCCAGGCTGCACTCAGCTGCTGCTCACAGAATGATCACACGTTTTCAAATGAATGCACTTTTCAGCCTCAAGTTCATGTTGGCCGGGCCCACACGAGGAAGGCAGGGTCTGTCTTGGAGCCCAGGACTCAGTGGACAAAGCCCAGGCCGCTCAGCCTCTGCCTGTCAGCAGACTCCGTTCCTGAGACGCTCATCTTCCCCAGCTGCACCAAGGCTGGGGCCACTCCAGCGGGGACGCGGGCCAGGCGAGCCCTGGAGCGCCGCCACAAAAGAGGCTCAAGTGTGCAAGTCCTTCACTAGCCCGCCTTCCTTCCCAGGTGGGGCCAGGTGACACTCAGCCAGCCAGCTCCGGCCCCGCGGCATGGACAGAACCGCAGGCCCTGCTCTGGGCCCGGCTCCCTCCTTCTAGGCTCTGGCCCGGCTGCCCAGGTCACTTTCACCTACGGGTCTGACACACGTGGTGTCTGAAGGCCAGTATCTTTCCTGACACCACTTCTGACATGAAATGGGGGTCAGGGGAGGTGGGGCGACACCAGTAACCAATTTTCCAACACCAACTGGCTGTCCAGCTGTTCAGTTTTGACACTACATGGGGCTAGTGTCAGATCCCAGGAGACTGGCCCTGATCAGATGAACTCAAACACCACGCCCAGGCTACTCTCGCCTCTGCCCGCAGCTTAGGAAATCAGAGGCCCCAGCAGCCCCGGCTCGCATCAGTAATTCACTGGAACGACTCACAGGAGATACTCTGCTTACGCGCACCCACTCTCAGAAAGAACTCAACTCAGCAACAGCCCGCTACAAGAGCTCACGGGCACGCCGGGGGGACGGGCACCATGCCCTCCCCCAGGGCTTCGGTGGGTTCAGCAACCGCGTTCAAACCCATCTCCAGCCTCCTCCCCCTCCAGGGGGTGGGTGAGGGGAGTGGGTGCAGACTGCCCACCCTCGTAACTGTCTCCTGTGTCTTTCCCGCTCCCAGCCCGCGGCTAACCAGGCCCCCCAGCCCGAGCCACCTCCTTAGCACAGACTCGAGTGTTTTCCAAGGGGGCTTCTTACAAAAGGGGCTCTTAATGAGTAACAAGCTGCCCCCTTCACTCAGGACATTCCAAGGGTTTTAGAGCTGAGCTCTGGGTCAGGAGCCAGGGACAAAGGTTAAATCAATATGTTGTGTTTATTTGGACATAGCGGACATGTAACATTACGTTCCAGCGTGTACGTTTAGTATACCACAAGGGCCAAGTGAGGAGTCTAGGGAGACAAACACACGAGCTCACAGAAAGTCCCAAGCATCCTTGAGGGAAACCCCATTCTGGTTGTCACGGCAGAAGCTGAGTCCAAAAGCTGTATTCCAAGAATGATTTACTAAAGGACGGGTTTTATTATTAACCTACAGCAGCTGGTCAGGGAGGCAGCTTCCTGGAAAATGAAGCCCAGGGGGGCTGTTGATCTGCTTCCCCCTGCACTGAAGACCCTCACCTTCTGAGCAGGAAGGACGGGGGTCAGGACGCCTCACACCCTTACAGCACCTCCCCAGGATCGCAAATAACCCAAATAACTGGTATAATTAGGCCTCAGAAAACAAAAACCAGGTGGTGAGTTGCCGACCCAGGCCAGCCTCACCCTGATGCAGGTCCCTGCCCACACTGCCCGGTAATTTACGCTAACAAGACACAGGGCCCGGGAGCAAGGCAGACAGACGGGTGGAAAGCCTGGGCCCCACCAATGTTGTTGTTTTACAGGAAAACTGACAAGCTTTAAACTTGAGTTAACCCATTTCTTACTCTCCATTTATTTTGTTCTAAAAAAAAATCTCCTGTGCTCGCCAGCTTTTCTAAGTCCCCACCTCCACTGTGAGACTCCAGGGACCAGCCCCAGCCCCAGCCCCAGCCCCAAGGCCCGCTCTGTCCCAGGGCAAATACTGCTCTCTCCAGCCTCAGCTGACAGAGCCCACCCTGTCTGGGGTAGCAGGCCTCAGCCCTGGCCATGTCACCTGTGGTGCCTGCCCCTGGTCTCCACCAGTCTCACTCACGGGTCTGAAAATCCAGACTGGGAATGCTGCGGTGGGACCCTGGGGCGTTCATTCGGAAAAGCTCTAAGGTGCTGCTGGCAGCTAGGGTTGGACCCTGCTAGGGGAGGGACAGGCTTCCCAACCAACGACCTATTAGTCACAGGACATCTCCGGAAAGCCTGGAGGAACTCCCACCCAAGCCAGAGGGCTTCCTCCCTGGGAGAGGGGGGCTGAAGACAACTGTTTTTAAAAGCTCCTCAAGTCAGGTGGGACAGGAGGTGTGACTGACAAGGGATTTTGAACAGAAAGTCAATCCGGTAGCGTTCAGGTTCCTGGAGCCTGACAGGAGCTTGGTAACCCTCTGCCACCTGTCTGATGCACCCGTCACTCAGGCTCCAAGGAGCCCACCAGCTCTCACCAGAAGCCCCAATTTCTCCTTAACTGCTGCTGCCTGCCTGCCTCATTTTCCCCTCACCCCTGAGCCTCACTGACCAGCTGTGACGCTTTGGGGCTCGCTGGGATCTAGTTGTCCGAAACCCCTTCTCAAGCTGCAGGATACAAGACCTGCCAGCTATCTTCCTCCTCGTGCACCTTGGGCCACGGTGGGCTGTCTGTGACAACCGCCATCTGACCGCTGCACGCGGCGTAAGCGCAGGCGGGGCTGCCTCAGGGTCACGGGCGGCGGCGCACTGCCCTGTCCCTCCCCAGAAGAGCGGGGAGGGCTTCTCCTGGAAGGCAGCCTCCCACCCGCCCCATGATGCTGACACAGTGGCACAGAACCATCTCCCCCCGCACACTAGCCCGGGCTGTTTATCTGCGGGAAGGAAGTCAACAGCTTTAACTAGAAGGGACGAGGGAGGTGGGGCGGAGCAAACAACAGCCGTGAACGCGAGAAAACTCTTGCTCCGAGGACCGCGCAGCGGAGCTCAGCTCCCAGGGTTCCGGTCCCCGGTTCCCCGGAGGTAAACAAGGGTTAATCAAATCAAAACAGAGGGGAGCACAAGGGCCACCTCAGCCACCAATCGGCCGGACTCACGTTTCTGGGGCAGACCGAGGCCCACGTGACTCGGGCGACTCCGCCCACCTGGGCCGGGGCCGATTGGTGCCCCGCAGCACGTACCCTGGAGAGAAGGGCCCCAAGCCTTGACAACTCAGCGTGTAACTGTCTTTTTATAGAGTAAACAAAACAGAAAAACAAATCTTTTAACTCATGAGCTGGCATTCCGCATTGCCAGTGACTCAGCAGTCTGGCTTGTCAATCAAGGAACGGAGGCGCAGGTCACTCAGCGCTCGCCCAGACGCAGACCTGAGCCACCAGATAAAACACTAAGCAGTCGGGTAACAGGAGTGACCGTCAGGCCGTTCACAAAGCAGCCCCTGTTAGAAAAGACGGACACTCAATCCTTTTATTTCAAAGAGTCGTCAATGTCGAGACCTAAAGAGAATTACAGGATTTTTAAAATTTTTTTTGCCTAGGAAAATCTTGTTTTAAGAAATAAGAAAAATTAGCAGCTCAAATTCAGATATTAGGGGGTTTTTTTATATTTATGAAACTTAAAAATTCACTCCCGCAGGCTTCACGGGTCCTCTCAAAACTTACTTACGAGCTCCTGTTGCCCGCTGAGCTCTCGCTTCGGGGAAGACAAAGGTCGGCGCCGCCGGGCCGGAGGAGAGGTCCCGGGAGGCGGCCCCGCGGCGGGGCTCCAGGCCGCCCGCCGAGCCCCGGCTTCCGCGAGGGGCCGGGGGTCCGCACGCGGACGGCGGCGGCCGCGGGGTCCTGGGATTCCAGCCCGCACGTCAACCCGGAGCGCGGCTCTGGGACGAGGCTCCCGGACGAGAGACCGTGAACGTTCAAAGACGTTACCCGGCACAGACACGGAGTAACCCCCCAGAGCCCCTGTCCTCCCGACAGTCACCCGAACACGGCGCGGGAGCCTTAGCACCCAGCCCGCGAACCCGGCCCGCGCTCCAGCGTCTGCCCGCCGGCACCCGCACCGGGCTGCACTGCTCAGACCAGACCCCGCACGGGCTCGGGTCGGGGTCCCGCAGCCGACCCGCCGACCACCCCGCGAGGTGGCTGCAGCCGCCAAGCCCTCGCCCCGCTCCGCGGCCTCCGGGGTTCCGCGCACCGCCCCCTCCCCCGCTCACCGTGCAGGCTCTCCTCCTGCAGCCCGGGGGTCTCGCTGCGGGACATGGTGTCGAGGTGGGGCCGGGGCGGCGGTCGGGGTCGGCGGGGGCTCCGAGGCGATCGGGACCCGGAGCCGCAGGAGACAAGGAGCGCGAGCGCCGGGCCAGCAGCTCCAGCCGTCAGCCCGCGGCCCGCACTGACTGACGCCGGCGGCCGACGCACGGCGGATAAGCGGCGGATAAGCGGCGGCGCCGCCCATTGGCCGCGGGGCGGGGCCTGCGAGGGCGCGGGGCGCGTGCGACGCGTGCGACGCGTGCGCGGGGCAGGGGACTGGTGGAGGCGATGCCTGCCAAGCGGAGCGCGCGTGCGCGGGGAGGGACATTGGGGGGGGTGCGTGCGCAGGCGGGGCCAGGGCGGGGGCGGGGCGAGAGCCTGGGGAGGGGCGGAGGAGACGTGCAGGTGAGCTCGCGACGTGCGGGCATTGCCCAGAAAGTGCGCGGGCGGAAGGCGGGCCTGGCGGGTGACTCTTTGTCACTGTGATTCTACCTGGGGACTGACTGCTCTGCCTTGAACACAGTGAGGCTGCGGGCAGTCAGGCCAGGGCCAGGCCGCCGAGGACGTGACCAGCATCCTGCGGCCACCAGCCGGGCCACCCCTCCCCTGCAGGACCCGCCTGCTGGAAGGCAGGCTTGCGGGAGTCAGACCAGTGTCCAGAAAGTCTCTCAACAGCCTTGTAACATTTGGCCCCAAATGGCCAAGACCTGATCAATAACAGACAGCTGCCCCGATTTCTGTCCCTGCCTCCAACTCAGGACCACCCAGAGAAAGCCAAACATAACCAATGTCTGCGTCCCCTGACCGGTCCCCTGAGCAGCCCGTCACAAGGACGCTGCCCTTCTAGTTTCCGCCTCCATCCTCCTGGCCCGGCCTCCACGCGGCACACCTGAGCCCCCTTCCACTGGGAAGTCCCCCACTCCTCTGCCTGACTTTGGGTCTCCACCAAACGGCAGTGACGGTGGGGCTCCCACTTCAGCATGCCCTAAGAGCCACTGCTGTTCTCATTTGGGGTCCTTGCTTCCTTTCCGGATAAGGATGCTCCCAAGGAGGGCATTCATCTTAGCTTTCTCTCTGGATGCAGAAGTGCTGGCCTTTCTTTCCGTTTGACCGTCAGTCCTCATTCTTACTTATTCAACAGGCATTCATCCAACACCACACCTGTCCCAGCAGTGTTCTAGTTGGGAGACACAAATTGCAAAGCCCCCCAGGGAATATTCTCACCCCACACCTCCCAGGCCCCCTTACTGGGACAGCTGCCTTCCCTGAAGAAGCTGTCGGTGTGGAGTCTTCGGTCCATGAACGCCATGTGTCTATCCATCATCTTGGTGTTCTTTGATCTTTCTCAGCAGTGTCTTGTAGTTGTCAGGGTGCAGGGCTTGTACATCTTTTGTCAGATATATCCCTAAATAATTGTATTTTAATACCATTACAATTACTATCATTAAATATCACTTGATTGCTTATTAGTAATGTGTGGAAATATAATGGGGTTTTGTGTATTGACCATCCTGCAATTTGCTAAGCTCACCAAAACGAATAAATGTTATAAGTCCCGGGAAGTCTCTGTAGGCAATAACCTGAAATTGTTCACATGGAAATGTTTCTTTCTTTCTTTCTTTCTTTTTTTTTTTTTTTTTTTGGATGTATTAGAAACACCTTTTATTTCAAGTAATTCACAAAGAAAAGTCTAGGTCCAAACATAAAGCAGAACATATTTCACAGAATAAAAAACTGAAATGAAAGTCTGTATAGCTAAGCTTTTCTTTCCTTTTATAAATATATTTTTATTGAAGTTTAGTCAGTTTACAGTGCTGTGTCAGTTTTTGGTGCACGGCACAGTGCTTATCATACATGAACATATACATAATCATTTTCATATTCTTTTTAACCACACGTTGCTGCTAGATATTGACTATAGTTCCCTGTGCCATGCAGTGTAAACTTGTTTATCTATTTTATATACATTACTTAATATCTGCAAATCTTGAACTCCCAATTTATTCCTTCCCACCCCTTTTCCCCCCTGGTAACCATACGTTTGTTTTCTATGTCTGTGAGTCTGTTTATGTCTTGTAAATAAGTTCATTTGTCTTTTTTTAGATTGTACATATGAGTGACATCATATGGTATTTTCTTTCTCTTTCTGGCTCACTGCACTGCACTTAGAATGACAACCTCCAGGGCCATCCACATTGCTGCTGTAGAAATGTTCTTGACTGCACCTGTTTTCCCTTCCCACGTGGAACCCCTACGACTCCCACCAGGTTCCATTACTCAGAAGACCCCATTCAAGGGGGAGACCTGAGGCCTAACCTTTTGACAGCATCACTATAAAGGAACTTGCCTTTGTGAAGGTTCCGGGGGTGGGGGTGCAGTCTGCCCAGGGGAAGTCCAAGGAGTCCCAAGTCAGGGTTGGGGGTCCAAGGAAAACAGAAGTGGGAAATGGGAAAGAAACCTGGGCGACTTGCAGGTCTGCTCCACTGCCCTGCCCCACTCTCAGCTTCCACGCCCTGAAAAAGCAGTCCAGGTTTTAAAGCAATAATTATGAAACTTTTTCGTTCCTGTTCCCTGAACACATTTTGAAAAACTCTTCCTTCCACATGTCAAGCAGACATCTAAGTTTTGCATCACCAATGCAAACAGTTGTAAAGGATGTTATTTCTGGCAAACTGTATTATCTTTTCAGCCAAACATCGTAACACTTTGAAATGCACACAGCGCGACTAAGCACCAAAGCGATCTGATACACTCATCGTCCAGTTAAAATGCGCGTTAATAGTTACCCTTCTTTAACAGGAAATTTTGTATCTTCATTTTTCTTCTTGAACCTGTATTTCAATCTCACTTTCTCCTTATAAATACACCATAACGTCACATCTTTTTGGTTTTGTAAGTCTGTTATTGACCATCCCATCACTTTTCTCTGGCAGAGGATGTGGATGCACGTTTAAATGTAATGACAGCATTTCCTCAGACCCAAGGCTCTTGCAACATTTTTTTCTGATGGGCTTGCCGTTCTGATGATCAGCATTTCCCAACTCAGCAAAATTACAAATCTCAAGTGTTGGTAATTAGTCACTGAGAGTGAGACAAGGCACAACCTCATTCAGTTTATAGCTTTCCTTCCTGCAGCTGCAGATCCTGGGGAGCCTTGGTCACAGAAGTAAACAGGCGAGAACAGAAAGCCCCGTGGGCCTGTGTGGCTGTTAGGAGCCCTTGCCGCTCAGTTCTCTGAAGCTGGGAGTTACAAGCCAAAAATTACATGGTGATCTTTCACCAAAACTTTAGAACGCCAAACCAGCTGACAGTTGACTAGGTGTCTCTTCAAGTTAAACTTGAAGAGTTAGAATTTCTCTGACTTAAGGAAGGATTTATCAGTTCCCAAAACATTCTCATTCTTAGCAAAACCCACCACATTCCAAATGGTGCCTTGGGCAAGCTTCCGGAGGTCTGCAGAGCCCAGAGCAAAGCCCCGCGGCATCCTGTGGGGAAGGGTGGGGGGAGGAGGTGGTGGGAGGGGCGTGAGAGAAACCACCCCTGGCAAGTCAGTCTTAGGGAGAAATCAACTTCCTTCCGACAACCCTGCCTCTCCCCTCCTGGAGAAGTCTTCCTGGGGTGCAGCTGGGGACCACTGTGCTGAGGTTGTTAACAGAAGTCCTCCTCGCCCTGGCACCGGGGGAGCAGGGAGGAGGCGGGCAGGGCAGGCCTCCCCCTCGGGCACCCTGATGAGGGTGGAAGACGAGGGAGCCGGGAGAGGAGAGCGCAGGACTGCTGAGGCTGCTTCCTCAGCTAGGAGAGCAGGCCCGCGAGGCGCTGTCTGGAATGTATAGAACCAGAAATAGATATTTCCCACGGTGTGGGGAGTCTAGCTCAGGGATAGAGCGCGTGCTTGGCATGCACGAGGTCCTGTGTTCAATCCCCAGTGCCTCCATTAAAAAAGCAAATAAATAAATAAACCTAATCACCTCCCCCCAAAAAAAACTTTTTTCAAGGTTAAAAATGGCTGCCTTTCAGGAGAGCTCCACGTCTCATTTTGTCACCTGAATTATTTTTATTTCAAAACATCCACCAAAGCCATAGGGATGAGGGGACATTGAGAGGACACAGAGCCAACTGGGGACGCCCCCGCCCCCTGCCAAGCTGCAGCCCTGGGAGCTGCCAGGACACGGTAGGGGTTCTCTTCAAGAATCAGATTCCCACGGGTCCATGTTAACATAAATACATGACTGAGTGAGTAATTCACCAAGGGAGAAGAGACAAATCTCCCACACAGAAAAATTCCAAGGACACCATGGGGGTGCTGTGCCCTCAGCAGGCGGGAGCGCAGCCCCCGAAGTGCGGGCCGTGCGGGCGGCTCCCCCCGAGAGCCCGGCGTGAACGGGGGAGAGGCATTGGCAGTGGAGACCCCTGGGCGACGCCCCCTCGGCCAGGGGCTCAAGTCCACACCAGCAGCGACAAGTTGCACTGAGAGCTCGCACCCTGTGGGAGTGACCTGAAGGGCCCTTCCTCCGCGGTCCTCCTGCTAAAGACACACAACCCAGTCCCACCACGAGAGACACCGGCCAAGGCCCAGCAGGGGGGCCTGCCACAGGACACCGTCCCACACCCTCCCCTCATCAAGTCACCAGAGTCACAGCAGGACTGAGAAACCGCTACAGCTGGGGGCCAAGGGAGCCCAGAGGCGGAGCGGAATGTGTGTCTGGGCCACCTCCTGGGACAGAAAGGGGACTCCAGGTGAAAACGAAGAAGACATTGTGGGTGAAAGATATTGCAGCCGTATGAGTAGACAAAGGATGCTGCGGCCCTCAGGTCATCAGCCGCAAGCCCGACCCTGGACAGAGAGCGGAGGGGACTCAGGACGGAGACAGGCAGGTAGCCCGGCCTCTGCAGCCACCCCAGCGGTGCCCCCGAGGGGACTCAGGACGGGAAAGCACAGGACACTGGCCCTGGACAGCTCAGGGGCATCTCAAAGAATAATTTCAGTGAGCCCAGACCTTTGCACTAGATTCCTTAACTTGAGATATGTTTTTATTTTTAATTAACAATCATCTTTTCATGTTCCAACTACCTGGTCTTTGTTGCCGAAACTCATGTATATCCTGGCTCCTCCCCGACCCTTCCAGAACAGTCTCTTGGAGCAATCTGAGAGGCCGCCTCCCCGGCTCGAGTCCTTAGAATGTCCCCCAGTAAAACACAACTCTCAACTTTTAGGCTGAGCTTTTTGCTTCAGTTGACAACAGGAGTAAAACACAGACTTTAATTAATCACAATACATCAGTTACACAGACCAGGGCACAGTAATGACCTGAAGGCCAGGGGAGGACATCCTATGAGTTCTCAAGTGATCAGAAGTCTCAGGTGTGGTTTCGCCGGGGGCAGGGCAGGGGGCGGGTGTCTGGGGGTGGGGGGGCCAGGGGTCGTTCCCCTTGTGCCCTGGGTGCCGCCTGCGGGGAGACGGTCAGATGAACGCCCAACACTGACTGCTGGGGCCAGGACCTTCGGGGAGGATCACCCTTCACCTTCTGGGACTCTAGACTTCTAGGACTTGGGCGACCTCGTGGAAATGCCACCTGGAACACTGTCTGTTTGCTGTCCTCTTCCAGGAAAACACCAGCTTTTCCGCGAGTTCCGGGCGATGTCTGCGCGCCAGGCTGCTTTTCGGAGCCGGCATGACGTAATCCTCGGAGCCGTAAACAGAGTGTGTCCGGCCAGTTCCAGCTCACATCCCCGGTGGTGGAGGAGCGGGACCCTTTCCAAGGAAAGGGTGCACTTTGATACGAGCCTCGCCCGCACTCGCCTGAACTGTTCAGAACTGGAAGGGGCTCCAAGAGTGGAGGCACGTTCCTGCCAGAGTCTGGGCGGCGGTGCCAGGAGGCTGGGCAGGGCTGTTTATTTGCCCTTTTTCCGTGAAGCAATCTCTCAGCTGCTCCCCAGCTTGCTGTGTGCAATCACAGGCAAGGTGGCAAGGGACCCACGGGCAGCGCACACGGGGCCACGTGGTCCCACCCTGCTGCCGGCAGGGAGGCCGGCTGGCGGCCCAGACGGCAAGCTCGGGTCCAGGAGCTCAGCCCCAGGCCCCGACCCTGGGCCCACAGCACGTCTGGGACCCTGGGAAAGAGGCTGCCGGGGCTGGGCTGCCCTGTGGGAGCTGAGCTGCTGGCTCCAAATGCCCTGAGCAGCTGGGCTGTGAGCAGCCACAGGGCGGGGCCTCTGTGCGCATCACTAGCTGAGCCCCACCATCAAGGAGAGGACTTTGGGCGGTGCTCTGTCCTTAGGCAGCGGTGGGGGGAAAGGGCCCTTGGCTTGAGGGTCCTCATTTTACAAGGAGGAGCCTGAGGCTCTGGGAGGTCCAGTGATGAGCTGGGATTTGAAAACAGACCTTCCTGGCTCCAAGGCCTGGTGTCACCACATCTTGTTAACCTACAAAGACAGTGGGGGTCAGTGGGGGCGATGATGGGTCTGAAAAGCCAGGGAACCGCTTGCTGGGGAAGTTGAGGCTGCATCAGGGGCCAAAGGGCCAGAGCGGGATGGGCCTCAGAGCAGCGGGTGGGTCCGGCCACCAGGCAGTGGGAGCCCCTGGCTGCACCCAGGGCGGCAGAGCTCTCACCCAAAGCACTGAGTGCCCCAGGGCCTTGCCCTGCTGAGCCACACCCAGGCCCTACCTCCCGGGGAACTGTGGGGCTCTTTCTGGGACATGCCAGTGCTGGCAGGGGGTGGCCAGGTGGGGCTGTGCAGAGAAGGCTGTGATGACATTGCTCAGTGGAGGATGTGGAGCCCAGGTGGCAGTGCAAGGGTTGGCTCGGGTGACGGGGGCAGGGGCTGGGGTGCGGGGTGCTACTTGCCGGGTATGGAACACAGAGACGGAGCCCACTGAGCTGGGAGGGCCTGGGCGGGAGGCTTCCCTTGGGGCTGTGGGCGACGCGATGGCTGAAGCACACATCCAAGCGCAGGCTGGACGGAGACTTGGCTGGACAGGAAGACAGCGGCACGATGCTACTGGTGTAGGTTTGCCCAAAACACGTGGGGGACCAGAGACGGGACAGGGAAGGGTGCTGTGCCCAGGCACGCGCAGGCGGAGGGGGGAGGCTGGAGCCCCCCAGCCGCCCCCACCGCTGGCCAGAACTCAGCTTGAGGTAGGGCACTGAGGGCACTCTCACCCCCAGCCACAAACCAGCACCGGGCTTGGACCACCCACCCAACCACCGCAGCACTGCCGCCCGCCATCGGCCCTCGGGCTTTCCCATCTCACCCCGAGTGCCGTTTGCCCACAGGGAATGGAGTCAACCCTGGAGGCTGCTCCACCCACCTGCCCAGGGCTCCAGAAGCCTTTGCTCTGGGGGCCTGGCCCCTCCCTGCTGGCCTCTGGGACCAGCCACCAGCTTTGCCCCAAGGACTCACTCGGCTTTAAGCCACTTGCTGCCTTGCCCAGAGCCTCAGGTCTTTGGGGAGATCGTGGGCTGGTTTGGTTGCCCTTCCCTCAAGATACACTCTTCCCGTGGGCACAGCTCAGAGGGTTTTGGGAATTTCAAACCTGCCTGCACGGGACAAAGGAAGGGGAAATGCAGAGAGAGAGTGGAGTCTTTAGCCCCCGACCCCATTCTCACCTGTAATATGAAGACAATTGTAAGAATGCTGGCTTCACAGAGCCCTGGTGAGGATCAGAGACAGTGACACAGGTCCTTGCTGGGGACACGGTACCAGGTGGTGATGGCAACACAAGGGGGACTGAGGACCGCCTGCGACCAGCCCACCCTGGGCTATTAGATCTGACTCAGAGGGTCTGGACGCTGATGGTTTTAGAAAGACACGTACGAGCTGGACAGGCCCCCGCCCCTGCTGGACGCTCCTCCCGGCGCAGGATTACCCCGCATTGTGGCAGCTGGCCTTAGGTGTCCAGTAAGGTATCTGGTCACATATCTGAGCAGGTGTCTGGTAAGGAGTTAAGTACGCAGCTTCCTCTGTGTTTCAGATCTATAAGCTCACAGACCTTGGGGGAAGCCTGGCGCTGGGGACGTTGTCGTCACAGCTCCCAGGTGCTTCTCTGTGTCACTGCGCTAGGGCAGGCTTCACTGGTCCCGGTGTCCGAGTGCCTCACACACTGCGTGTTCCAAGAGGACAGCCCCCTTCCCAGGCCGCAGCCTTCACCCCAGCAGCACGTGGGGACTCCCAGGCCCTCCCCTGCCGGCAAACCCGTCCCCACCTGGAGGCCCAGGAAGCACCTTGCTCTCTCGGATCACCAGTCACCGAGACTTTCAGGAGAAGCTGCCCTTTCCCACGCACGGCACCTGTAAAGTTCCACCTGGGCCGCAGGGAGGGAGGCGGCTCGGAAACTGAAGGTGGAGGAAAACCTTTCCCCCTTCTGACATTTCTCCCCTGGAGGAGTTCCTCCTGTAGCGTCCTGCCTCACGCCCTTTTCTGGGGGCGGGCATTGGGTTGTTGGCAGGTGCAGGGGCTTGTGGAAGCAGACACACCCTGCACGGCAGCCCTGCTCCGCCCGCGTCCACAAGACACAGGCTCTGGGCCCCAACAGCGGTGCGGGTGTGGGAGCCCCAGTCAGCGCGGCCCCGCCCCGGCAGGGTGGTCAGTCCTACCCACCTGCCTCTCAGCTTAGCAATCGCCAGTAACAAGTGCAACATTTTAGGGTCCCTCTGCCTTTGTTGTCTTTTTCTGTCCAATACCCTGGCAGGGACAAGGCGTTCTGTTTACGGGGACGCCTGAGATCCCAGACGCTCGCAGTTGCAATGAATGTGGAGGAACTACCTAAAGAGACACGGGTGGAGAGAAAGGAGCCCTCCTACACTGCTGGTGGGGGTCCCACTCCTGGGCATGTATCCAGAGGGGACTCTGATTTGAAAAGACACCTGCACCCCAGTGTTCACAGCAGCACTATTTACAACAGCCAAGACATGGAAGCAACGTAAGTGTCCATCAATAGATGACTGAATAAGGAAGTTGTGGTATATTTATGCAATGGAATACTACTCAGCCATTAAAAAGAATAAAATAATACCATTGGCAGCAACTGGGATGGACCCAGAGATGATTATATTAAGTGAAGTATGTCAGATGGAGAAAGACAAATATCATATGATGTCACTTATGTGTGGAATCTTAAAAAAAGACACATTTTATTTACAAACAAGAAATAGACTCACAGACATAGAAAACAAACTGGTTACCTGAGGTAAAGGGGTGGGGGAGGGATAGATTAGGAGTTTGGGATTAACAGATAAACATTATTATATATAAAATAGATATACAACAAAGACCTACCATATAGAACAAGGAACTATATTCAATTTCTTGTAATGAGTTGTTATGGAAAAGAAATCGAAATATATATGTATGTTTGTATATATGTAACTGAACCGCTTTGCTGTACATCTGAAACTAACATTGTAAATTGACTACACTTCAATTAAAAAAATAAGAATTAAAAAAAAAACATAGAGACACTAAATGCAGATAAAGCCAGGTTTCCAGCAGGAGGTCCTGCCCCAGAGGTGGGGTCTTGCCCACAGGTGTGATCAGGCCTCACCGTCTCTTCTCACTCAACCCTCTCCTCCTGCCCGGCTCTCTGCTGCCCGGGCTCTGCCATCTCCCGCCGTGTCCCCCGGCTCTGTCTCCAGGCACTGTCCCTGGGCTATCCGGCCTTACAGCACTCAGCCTTGGCGCTCATTTGGCTCCTGTCCTCACCTGCATTTCAGGTGGGAGCCCGCATGTGCTCTCAGGTGGACTGTGGTCCACAAGGGACAGATTCCTTTCTTCCCTGTAAGGCTGGCTAATAAAACACGACTGATTCCTTTTTTAAAGGAGGTACTGGGGATTGGGACCAGGACCTCACGCGCCCTACCCCTGAGCTAGACCCATGCCCCCTTTTTTAAACTGAAGTGTGGTCGACTTACTATGCGCTAGTTTCTGGTGTACAGCATAGGGATTCAGTTATACACACATATATTCATTTTTAGACATGTTTATTATCTGATCCCATTTTTATTTTTAGTTCTTCTCATTCAAGAATACAAAGACTTAATTTTGAGGGGGTTAATTAGGTTTTTATTTACTTAATTAATTTTTAGAGGCTGTGCTGGGGACTGAACCCAGGACCTCGTACATGCTAAGCATGTGTTCTACCACTTGAGCTACATGCTCCCCGCCCCGTATATATTCTTTTTCTGATTCTTTTTCATCGCCATTTACTACAAGCCATTGAATATAGTTCCCTGTGCTGCACAGTAGGACCTTGCTGTTTATCTGTTCTGCACATAGCAGTGTGCGTCTGTTAATCCCAAACTCCTAATCTTTCCCTCGCCTCTCCCACAATGGATGCTTTCTGACGATCCTTTAAAAAACACTTGTGTTTATGTATTTACACTGCGTGGAGTTGACGCACAGCGCTAGGTAAGTTGCAGGGGTGACATGGTGACCCCCCACCGTGAAAGTTAGATGATCTTGACGCTCGAGTCTGCCCAGCACTGTGTGCTTAGTTGGCACTTTTGGATGCTGCTCCTGCTCATGAAATTTGGTGTCCCCCCCACCCTCGTGCTGCCCATTCAGTTGGATGCCCAGGAGGCTGTCGCACTGTTGTCCCGTGGTGGCCACCGTGGCTGCCTTTGCATGAGGACCGGGGTGAGGACTGCAGGGGAGCCCGCAGGGCAGTGCCGAGGAGCAACCACCACCCCCTCACTGAGCACCACCTTCCTGCTGCCCAGGGGGAGGAGGGGTGTGAGGGGAAGGAGCTGGGGGGAGGACAGCCAGTGCCCCCACTGCTGGGATAGCTTCTGGACGTCTTCTCAGGTCAGACCTGTGTGATTGGCCAAGCCCTGGCCAGGGCCTTTCCTGCTTGGTCACCATGGAAACGGGGATCCCAGTGCCCAGGGGTGGGCACTCCTTGCTCACTCTCGTGCCCTTGGAGATCATAAGGACCTTATAAGGTCGAAGCGTTGCTCAGGACCCGACACTGTCCCCCAGCCCGCTCCCGCCAGCTCCCCAGACCAGAGGTCTCCAAACCCGGCAGCCCAACCACATCGCCTGTGAGCCGTCCAAGGGTTCCGTTCCTGGTCCAGCCCAGGCCCACTGAGTCCTGGGACAGCATAAGGAAACAGCCTCTGAGATGAGATTCCTGGTGATTCTGAAAGACGCACTGACTTTCGGTCAAAATCAGCCTTCCTGTGTCACGCTCCTTCAAGCCTCACCCTGCTCTCCCGGCTGCATCTGCCTCCAGGGGCTTCCAGCATGTGACGCATCTCGGGGGTGATGGGGTCGGGGACAGAGGCACACCCAGGACACGCTGTGCGTGAAGTGCGGAGGTCACAGGAACACCACGTGGTCGCACTGGTGGCCCAAACAGTGACTCTGAGGGCTTCCAACCCAGAGTGAGCCAGGAAGGATGCACAGTCCTAGGGCCTCAGATGACACAGGAGGGCATGCCCACTCCAGCTCCTGGGGGAAGATGCCCACAGGTGAGCGAGGGGCGAGGGGCCTCCGACCCTCTCTCCTCCCCGGACAGTGAGGAACCCGCCTCGCTTGGCGCACTGGTGATAGCCACTGCAAGGGTAACTAAAGTTTGTCTTTCTGACAAATTCATTGATGTGCAGTATAGTAACTTCCTCCCTGACATCGCCCTTGAGGTGGGAGTGAGGAACGGTTCCTCCTTCTGAGAAGCTGGTCTGCATCCCTCAGCTCAAAGATGCCCCCTGCTGTCCAAGATGCAGAAACCTGCACCTGCCCAAGGTAGGCATCAGGCGCAAGAGTGTGGACGGCGTTTTATCCACGAGACCCACGGTGGAGAGAGCCGGGGTGGTCCTCAGCAGGAGGCTGCAGAAGCTACCCGCAGTCGGTTCACGTCCCCGGAGGCTGTCCAGCAGCACAGGGACCAAATGCTGATGTGCGCAGTCGTTTGGGAGCCTCACGCTGAACGATCTCATTTGTGCGAAGTTCCGGGCTGAGCTGATCCACGGTGAACCGTGCCCGAAGGGCGGTGGCCTCTGGGAGTGTGGGCAGTGCCGGCCGGGAAGGGGCCCTGGGTGCTCTGGGGAGGCGATCGCATTCTGCCCCCTGAGAGGGGTTTGGGTCGCACAGGAGCAGCCCAGCGGCTAAAGGCTCCCCAGGGGATGGGTGTGATCCGTGTGCATCTTTAGAAGAGGCCTGGAGTGCGAAATGACCAACAGTCCAGAGTGGAAGTGGAAGGAACAGGGGGGCAGGTGTTTGTTGTGGTCCTTGCGGGCGTTTGTCCTGCTCCGTGACAGGCACTGTTCTGGGCCCTGGGGAGACAGCACGCGCAGGAACAAACTACCTGTGCCCGCGTGAATTTTACAACCCGGTGGAGAGACACGTGGAAAAAGGCTCAGATGGACACATCTCAGGGGTGAGACTGTGCAATGGAGAGGACACAGCACTGTGAGGACAGGTGGGGATGGGCAGGGTCTCACCTGGGCTATCTTACCTGGCTGCGGGGGGAAGGCCGTCTGTGGGGGTGGCACATTCACAAGATTTGAAGGGGGAGCCAGGCAGCTGCCTTGGGGAGAAGTGTCCTCCAAAAGGGAACAGCCAATGCAGAGGCCCCGAGGGAGCCAGCTGGGTGTGACAGGTGGCTGGCAGGACCCAATGTGTCTGGAAGAGGGAAGAGGCGAGGAGACAGGCAGAGCAGGGGCAGGAGGTCCGACCAGGGTGGGGGGTGCTCTGGAGGCCAGAGGGATGCCAGCCGGTGGGGCCTGGGCAGAGGCATGGGGTGACCAGCTCACACTTTAGGGCTGACAGTGGGAGTGGGGCGCTCCTTAGGGAACGGCGAGAATCTGAGGTGGTGGCCTTGTCGCGGGGGGGAGGAGGAGGTAGAAAAGACACAGACTGTCAGATCTGAAGGTACAGTCGTTTTAAGATGAAGCCACCAGCATTCGCTGATGGATTAGACACAGCAGGTGAGAAGGGAAAGGAATTCAGCGGGATGGCAAGCTTGTGGTCTGCACGACAGACAGTCAGAATTCAGTAAGACTGCCGGAGAGCCAGGCCGGGGAGGCAGGGAGTCAGCCAGGGCCGGAGCTGGGGGTTCACGTGGCGCAGGCCCCGGGCGTTCGGGCCTGGGTGGAGGGACTGGTGAGGTGGCAAAGGCTGAGGAGACCCGGTGGTGACAGAGGTAAAGACTGAGGGACGCTGGGCGGGCAGGTGGCCGGGAGGGAAGCGGCCGTGCACAGCGCACCGGGTACTGAGGGGCTCAGACCGTGGGCGCAGGCAGCTTGGACCCAGGCGGGGAAGGGGAGGAGCCCAAAGTGCCCCGTCCTCCTGCAGCAGGACGCAGACGCCCGGAACTGCTCCAGGGCCCCACAGCAAGCTGCCGCTGCCCGAGAGCTGGGGCCCAGATCCAGGGGTGCCTGCAGCTCACACCTGTAATGGCTGTCACACACCTTCTCCAGGCCTGCGGGTGGTCCCGGGACGTGCAGTCCTGGGCCCCGACCTCTGCGCCGTTCCGCCCTGGGCCTCGGCTGTGCTCGCACGCGCTGGCCTTCCTGGGTGGCGCTGGCTGCCACAGCAGCTCGCACTCAGCTCTCTGCGCTGTGCCCGGGGTGGGCATGCTCTGCTCCCAGACACCTGTGCGGCTCCCTCTTCCTTCCTGCTCTCTCAGATGTGACCATATCGGGTCAGCTGACCCCCCTGTAAGAAAGAGAAAGCCCCGCTCCCTGATGTGAACCCCAGGGGTTTCCTGACTGGCTCCGCCCTGCAGCAGTTCTTCTCCAGCGTGACTGCCCAGCTGACATCTTCAGCTGGTCTCCCTGTCTGTCTCTCCCTGTCGGACAAGCACTTGCCAGAGGTCTGAAAGACCAGACACCCAAGTGTTTTCGCTTAGAAAGGGGGCCTCGTGCGTGGGGCCACCAGGACCTCCAAAGCGGCTGATTCAATTTTTACTCAACCATGTTGATTACGGCAAATTACACTGAAAAGCAGACCCTCCAGAGCCACTGAAACCTGGTTCTGGGACAGACGCAGAACTTGCGCACAGCTTTCCACGCTGGCCCTGGTGGACGCCTTTGGTCCTGGCCCCTCCTCTTGGAGGCCCCTCCCGGATTTCTCCTGGAAACGCTCCCTGCTCTGGACCCAAGTGGTTCAGCTGCGTTCAGGTGTCCAGGACCAGTGGGGAGAGGGGTGGGCTTCGTGCTGCGTCCTTGAGCGGCGGGCATCCAGAGTTGTCGTTCCTGCCCCTGGGAGACCCCACTTGGACAGGAGCCGGGGGGACAGCAGAGCCGAGGGGGTGGGAGAGGGACAGCGTCCTGAGAGCTTGGATTTGGCCACAGTCCATCCTGCTCATTAGCCTGCTGCCAGCCTGTTTGCTTTTTAATCAGAACACGACTGAAAGCATCCAACCACACGGCTGCTTTTTCCAGCTGTTTGTGTCCCCAGGTCCAGGAGTCCAGGGCCCGTGGGAAATGGTGAGACCGGTGACCTCACATCATGAAAGCACAGCACCGCCTCCACATCCTGGTCAGCTCTGTCGCAGGTTCTCCTTGTCCCAGACGCTTCTCCCAGATGGCATTGTTCTCATTTTAAAAAGGCTGTGCTATATATTTATACAACGGAACACTACTCAGCCACAAAGAGGAACAAACCGATGCCATCTGCAGCAACATGGATGGACCTGGGGATCGTCATTCTAAGTGAACTGAGCCAGACAGAGAAAGAAAAATGCCATATGATGTTACTCATATGTGGAATCTAAAAAAAGAACAAAAGGAGACACTAATGAACTCATCTACAAAAGAGAAACAGACTCTCAGACTAGTAAACAATCCTATAGTTACCAGGGGAAAGCAGGTGGGAAGGGATAAATCTGGGAGTTTAAGATTTGCAAATGTTAAGCACTATATAGAGAAATAGATTAAAAATTTCTTCTGTATAACACAGGGACCTATATTCAATATCTCGTAATGACCTTTAATAAAAAGGAATATGAAAATGAATATATGTGTGTATATGCATGACTGGGACATTGCGCTGCACACCAGAAATTGACACATTGTAATTGACTGTACTTCAATTAAAAAATAAATAAAATAAAAAATTAAAGACACTGGCATTTAGGCTAACAGATTTCAGCAAGTTAATTCTTCACGACAAGAAATCAGTCCTTCCTACATTTAAGCCCTGGCCTGGGACTCAGGAGCGCCATGATGTACTCCATGCTGGAGGTCAGTCAGGGCTCCACATCTGGGAAATGAGGTGATGGGGCTACTTCTAAACTTCCCTCCATTCTGGCAATTCTCTGCTAATGTGGAAGGTTCTGGTTTTCCACTGGCATTCCAAATAACTGGCCTATTTAATGTAATATGGAAAAGACTATAGATCATCTAAGTACGGCTTAAATAATTATCGGTTAAATACCCACGTGGCCACCACCCAAGTCCGAAGAGAACGCGGGGGACCCAGAAGCCCTCTACAGGCTCCCCCCCGCTCCCCACGACCCCCCCAAAGGCAACCACTGTCCTGATTCTGAAAGTGCGCACTTCCCTGCTCTCCTCTACACTGTCATTCCCCTAGGTACCTGGACAACGCTTACTTTGGCTTAGTTTTGAATTTTGTGTGATGTATTATAAAAGGGGAAGGATTTATATGATCTGTGGAGAAACCAGAGTCTACGTAAGGTATCACATGAGTGAAAGTAACATGATATGTATTGATTTGAGTCTTGATTTTAAAATTTTTGCTGCAGTACATTTCACAAGCAGGGAATGCGTGCATCCTGTGTGCAGTGGGTCAGCTTTGACAAAGGCCGTCTCGCGTGTAACCCACGGTCCCAACGAGTTACAGGATGCCTCCATCATCTTGGGGATTCCCTCTTGGCCTTTCTTAGGTGCCGGGCCTGGTCCCCATCGCAGTGCGGGGATGCTCTGGGCTCCGTGCGGCTAAGCCCAACACTCTCCGTCTCCGGAGTCTCCTCCTTGCCCAGCGGACGGTATCTGCCCATGTGCGAGCTCCTACCTTGCACTGCAGAGGCGGGCCCCACCGCGGGAGCACAGCGAGCTGGGCTTCTGTCCTGTGCGCGGACCAGGGCTGAGCGTCGCCGTTCACTGTTGTGACTAAAGCTGACATGAACATGCTTTGGAGAACAGACATTTTAAATGCTCTTGAGTAAATACTTAAAAATTGGGTCATGAGGTAGATACACATTTAACTTTTTAAGAAACTGGTGGAAACCTTTCCACTCTTGCCAACAATTGTGGCAAGTCCGGCATCCCCGCAGTCCTCTCCAAGCCATCGTCAGTGCTGTGGGATATGCTGCTGTCTGATGATATTTTTATTAACTTGTTTGCTCTTTTATTAGTATTGTTGTTATTGTTTTGTGTTTTTTGTTTCTTTGGGGGGCTCATTAGATTTACTTCTTCCTTTACTTTTAGAGGAGGTACTGAGAACTGAACCCAGGACCTCATGATCGCTAAGCGTGGGCGCTGCCGTTTGAGCTATCCCCTCCCCTGCGCTGTTATTACTGGGTTGCACAATCCTTTGTCTTATCTACACGCCAGCTCCCTGTTAAACATGTGCACTGCAAACATTTTCTAATTGCTCTATCTTACCTATTTATTTTCTAACCAGTGTCTTTTGATGAGCAGAACTTTTTATTTTTTCTAAGATTTAAAAAAATTTTTTTGGATGGGGGAGGTAATCAGGTTTATTCGGTTATTTACTTTTGGAGGAGGTAGTGGGGATTGAACCCAGGACCTGGTGCATGCTAAGCACCGGCTCTGCCACTGAGCTGTACCCTCCTCCCTCCTCCACAAGTTTTTTTTTTTTTTTTTTTAACTTTCTTCCTAGCCGTTCTGAAAAGGGCCTGCAGCCACACTCCCCATACAGAGCCCCGGGGAGAGGAATATGTTCGACCTCAGGGCATCACTAACGCTGCCGCTGAGCCGACACTAGTCCTCAGGAGCGAGGACACGGAAACCAGCCCTGCCAGCGTCTGACCTCGGACCTCCAGCCTCCAGAACCGGGAGAAACTCAGTTTCAGTTGTTAAACAGCCCCGCCCCCACCTTTGGGATTTTTTTGTTACGGTGGCCGCCGCAGACCAATCCGAAGTTGCTCTCCTGCACACGCTAAACCTCCAAAGCTGCAGGAGCAGGTGGCTTCCCCGGGAGCACCCGCTCCCGGGCCCCAGCTCGCACCTTTGGTCTTACGGGAGGGGGAGGGGTCCCTAAAACAAGCTGATGGACAAATAAAACGTAGAGCCTGCTGTAACCATGCTAAGCTGGCACTGGCTGGAAAAAGACTGACGGCACCACAGCCCTACTCGACTGGCCCCGGTGGACGGTGGGGAAAGGACGTGTACCCAGTGTGCCATTTTCAAGCAATGGGCTTGGTTATCTGCTTTACTGGGAAGGAGAGTCGGCTGAGATATTTGTCTATACAGATAATCAGGGACGTAGAAGGCATGGGTTTGCAGGATTCGGGTTAAGGAGGTCTGGGGAAGATGTGCAGGGATGAAGAGGCCTTTTGGAATGGGGCCAGATGTGCAAATGTTTGCATTCCACATGTATCTCACCAAACGCTCCCGCTCCGTGGGACTCGCCTGACAGTCAGGTGGAAAAGACCACCCAGAGACTTACTGAGGGCCCTCTTCACTTTGACACTAACCCATCCACCATCGCCTCTGACCCAGAAACCAAGGCAGGGCGGCCGGGCCTGACATCCGTGGGGCCTCCCTTCTCGCGCCCGTCAGGGCAGAGATGGGCGGAGAGGTAAAACCGCCTCACAAGGTGCCCAGGGTACCACTGGGAGAGCAAACCTGTGCTCTTAGGTACCTCCTTAGCCAGCTGGCTTTCCTGAGGCCAGAAAGCATGGGCCCAGGACAAGCTGCGAAAGTCCCCTCTCACTGTCACACTGAAGGGTCCACATTAGCTCTCTGGGCTCAGGACCCTGAGGTCTGCTGGTTTGCAAGTCCAGGTACCCCGGGAAGGCAAAAAGCCCACGGGGGAACGTTGTGCCCTGCACACGGGTTTCCATGGAGCAGTATTTGCTCCTCCTGCGCCGCATTCATGAGCCGGACCTCCTCCAGCGACTCTAAGGGGTGGGTGTGGGTATTCGTCCCACTTTGCGGATTAGCACTGAGACCTGGAGCCGGCAGCGGCGCTGGGCTGGGATCCTGGCGCCCCGCAGGCCCCGGAGGCGCGGCTTAACCGCGGATTTGTGGGTCTGAATCCGGAGCAAGGACATGATTTGCTCCACGCAAGGCTCCAAAAAGCACTTCTCTCTCCGCAGGGCGGAGAAAGGCAGCATTTGGAGATGGGAAGCCAGGAGTTAATGGTTAAAACACACACGTGCAGCACCTGCGTGCGTCTTCACGGCCGAAGTGCGGTGAGTCGTTCTCCCCAGGAACGTCCCTGGTGAACCCGCGCCCGCGCGCCGAGCAGCGCGGGCGGCCCCGAGGCGGCCCCTCTCCCCTCCCCCCTCCCCCGCACCCTCCCCGCCGCAGCCGGGTTATTTTCGGCAGCGCGGTTTCCTGGTTTTAATAGACCGCAAACCTGCTCCTTAAAAGCATAGGCGGGGCGGAGAAGGAAAAGACGAGGCGGGGAGGGGGTGTCGCGGAGCCGCGCGGCGGGGCGGGGAGTGCCGGGGGAGGGCCCGGGTTTGGGGCACCCGCGCGCCGTGACGCGCGCCCCCCGCCAGCCGCAGCGCCACTGCAATGGCTGAGCCGGGCCGTCGGACGCCGCCGCCCGGAGCCCCGGAGCCGCCCGCCCGCGGGGAGCCTCGGTGAGCAGCCCCGGCCGCCCCGGTCCCCGCGCGCCGCCGCAGCGCGGCCGGGCCTCTGCGCTGCGCTGCGCCCGCGCCTGGCACCGTGCGTCCGGGGCCCGGGCGCCCTGCGCTGCGGGGCCGCGGGGTGGCCGGGTGGTGGCGGGGTGGCAGGGGCCGTTCGTTCCCACCCGCGGCCCGGGGGTGGCCCGTTAGGTTGCCTTGAGGTGGCCCCGCGGGTGGCCCGGAGGTGGCGGGGCGGCGGGGTGACGTCCCTCAGGCCGGGGTCTGTCAGCCGCGTCTCCCCTGCCGGCGGGCGGCGGGGGTCCTCTCTGCCTCCCCAGGCGTCCCCGGTGGTTCATCGGCCACCCCTCCGGACGGCGCTGGTTTCCCGGGAAGCGGTGGGCTTGGCGGCAGGCGCACAGGCCTGGGCGCGCGCGGGGACGCCGGCGCTGGGTGGGCGCGCAGGTGCTCGCGCCCGGGGACCGCGACTTGGCGTTTCCGCGTCGCCGACCGAGCTGCCCTCAGAAAGGCGCGGCCCTTGCGGTTTTTTGTTTTTTTTTTTTTTTGGTGTCCAGTTTTTTTTAATCTCCCGTGTTCCTGTTTCCGGGGGTGGTGGCGTAGCTGTCGGATGCTCAGAATAGGGGGACCTACAGAATGAAGGGTTTCATTGGGTGCCAAGAGGAGGCTCCGGCCTCCAGTTTTCCTAGAAAATCCCTTTGACCTCGTATCTCCGGAAAAGCGGAGGAGCGGTTGGGATTCTCAGCAGTTCTTCCCGCTCCGCATCTTGGGTTTGGATTCGTTATCCTTCCTGCAGTAAAAGCTTCCCTGTGGCCTGCTGTCTGCACATGTAAGGAACAGATACGGCAGGTGGAGGCTCTGACTTGCAGGAAAACAGCGCGAAATCGTAGGTGCCTTGGCTGCCACCGAGGGAGCAGGGAGCTGTTAGGTGCAGGGAGGACCCGCTGCGGGCCTGGGGTGGGGGGCTGCCCTGCCTTGAGTTGGGTGGAGGGAAAAGATTCCGGCAGTGTGTCTGGAGGGCCCAGGAGTAAAAGCGGGGCCAGGACCCTCCTAGCCCCTTCATGCTGTTTTGAGATTTTTTGATTGGGCCGGTGAATTAAGACTCACTTTGGCAACTACCCGCAATGATTTCCCCCACATTAATGGCAGACAGGGCCCTGCTTACCTCCTTGTAGGCTTCAGCATTAAGGAGCAACATTTTTCTGTTAAAGTGTTTCCAGGACCCATTAACAGAACGTTGACTGGCTTTCAGGAGGCAGGGGGTGGCATCACTGTCACCAAGTCTCAGGGTCTGGGGTTTTCAGTGCCACAAGTTTGCATTCACAATACCTGCAAGATTTAGGTTGTGAGCGATGGCATAACACTGAAAACCTGCTATGAAGAGGAGGAGAAAGGAAAGTGCTGATAAAAATGTCAGCCATGACACAGTGCCTGCTCTGTGCCGGCACCGTCCTGTTGCCCTGCCTGTGTTGAGGTGTGTAGCTGTCACCCTGAGAGCAGGCACAGGCTGCAGGAGGCCCAGAAGAGGCCTGAGGATAGAGGGGGTACCTCGGGAACCTGGCTTGGAACATGCCCTCGGCGTGCTGGCTGGAAGTGCAGCCTCACAGCCAGTCACCAGCAGTGAGAAGCCTGAGCCCAGGGGAGGGGACCGCCCTTGACTCAAGTCACGGAGGAGCGCTACCCCGTGTCTCTTAGGCATAGTCTAGGGACTGAGGGGACCTCACTGGGGCCTGCGCCCCGCACCAGGCTGCGTCTCCAGCTCTGCTGGCCCCACCCTGGAGTCTGCCTGCTCCTGGGCAAGGCGAAGTGCCTGGGCCCTTCCTCACCGGGGCTGGTCTGCCGTGAACTGGTCCCCAGTAGCTGTGCTGCGTCACAGTCCAGTGCGGAGTTGGGAGGCTGTGTCCTCGCACCCAGCAGGATTTCCTGCTGAAGGTGACTGGCCTGTGGCTGACCTCCGGGGAAGGGTCATGCCTCCCTGCTGATTTGCCCGTGGAAGAGGCTGCTTAAGTCAGTCACATCTGTGCACTCTGGGCAAGCGAGCTCGAGACCCCCACTCCCTCCCTGGCTCTGGGCTGCCAGGCTGTGGGTCCCCTAGAGCGATACCCAGCAGAGATCCTGCAGGCGAGGGTCCTTCCTTGCTGCCCTCCTCTGAGCCTCGGCCTCTGGCCCATGACTCACCCGAGCACTGGCCAACTCCAGCAGGATCTTGGGGGGGCCTCTGTGCAAGTCTCCCCAGTACACTGAGCCCTTGGGCTCCTTTGCGTCTGACTTTTGCTCCTCCCCTCCCTGATTATAAAATAAATTCTAAAATTATGGAAAAGTGATATCAAGACAGTCAGTACTACCCGAATGAATACCGGCACAGGTGACTCCTGTGCATGGACAGGTGCTGCTGGGGACTGGCTTCTGTCCCCCAAGTTCGTATGTTGAAGCCTTGGCCCCCAGTGTGTAGGTATTTGGAGGCGAGGTCTTTGGGAAGTCACTGGGGTTAGATGAGGTCGTGGGGTGGGGCCCCCAGCTGGGGTTAGTGCCCTTTGGAGAGACACCAGCCCGCTTACTCTGCCTGTGTCTCCTCCTGCCAGGCAGTGGGTTCTGAGATGCGTCCACGTGAACACTTCCCTCTTCTCTGCGGAGCCTTCCTGGTGGACGCGAGCCCATTTGTTGAGCCTTCTTCTACTGAAGCACACCTGGGCTTTCCTAACTTAGGCTCTTATAAACAAAGCTGTTAGGGATTTTTTTTTTAAGATTTATATTTAACTAATTTTAGACTTACAGAAAAGTTGCAAAAGTAGTACCAAGTTCTGTAGGCTCCCCTGATACCAACATCTTCCGTGATACCTTCACGTAGCGGTCACAGTCAGAACCAGGACCTTACTTAGCGCTGCTGCAGCGCTGTTCACACGACAACGGACCTTCCTCACACCCACAGGTTCCCCCGACAGGCCTGTCCTGCTCCAGGGCCCCACCCGGGACCCACGCCGCGGGGCCTCTTTGGTCTCCTCCAACCTGGGACCCTTCTTTGGTCTTTGTCTTTTAAAACATTGATATTTCTTGAAACTACGTACTGATCAGTTATTTTGCAAAATGCCCCCCAGTTTGTGTTTACCTGCTCTTTTCTCCCAGTGGGAATGGGGTTATTCGTTTTTTGCCTGGCCTCGGCAGTCCTGTCTTCACGGGCCACGTCAGGAGGTGGCTGCGTCCACACGTCCCTTTGACAGCGATGTTGGGCCGTGTCGCTGGGTTTCTCCACGGTGAAGTGGCTGTCTTTCCATTCGCGGTCAGCAGGCACCTCGGGGAGACACTCTGAGCCCAGGCAAAGCCTGTTCCCCAAGCCCTCACCACCACAGGGTGTCCGGCACGTCTGGCGTCTCCGGTTATGACCGTGGTGTTTGCTGTCGGGACCCCCGTTTCCTTCTTTCCTTTCTGGTTGTGGGTTGGGAAGGAAAGCTGTGTCCCCGCCCAGCCATCTACTTGATGACTTGTTCATATCCGCAGGGACACACGGCCCCATTCTAGGTTGAAGGCCAGTGTCAACGGTGTTTTGTCCAGCAGACAGTTCCCAGTGCTGGCTGCAGGATCAACCTCAGGCTGGCTCCTGGGCTTTTTCAATAAGCCCATCTTATCTTTTTTCGTTCTTTTTTTTTTAAAGTTAAAATTGTTTTTTTTTTTTTTTTTTTTTTTTTTTTTTTTTTTTACTTTCTGGAACGGCAAGATGTTCCAGACTTGCCTGGTTCCACTATCATTGGTTCACGGTTTCTGTCATTGAGGGGTTTTGTTCTGTTTTGTTTTGTGTTTTTAATGGTCTTCACTGTTTGCTTGCTTCTGTGTTGGTTTTAAACGTCTGATTCTTTTGACTGGAAGGTGACTTACCTTTTTGCCTGGGGGCCTTGAGGCTGTTTTGTTTCGCTCTGGCATCTTACGGTTCTGCTCGGAATGTTTCCTAGTTGTTGGCTCTGGGTTGGTCTGCCTGGGTGCACCTGTGGAAATGGGTAGATTCGGGTCCTTTCCTGTAGATGGGGAGCTCCGTGCATCAGCGCTGCAGGTGTCAGCTCCGTGCCGCTGCCCTGCTCTCCTGCAGGGATCTGGGGAGAGGAATGCTGTCTCGCCCTCTCTCCCTCTGAGCCCTTTCCTGTCTGTGCCACTCCCTTCTCCTGGCCCTCAGCCTGCGATGCCCCATGGTAGATACGCATTTGACTTTGTTCTTTCCCGAGCACCTTATACTCTGTTTTCTCATTTTGGGGATAATTTTGGTTTTCTTTTCTTTCTTTTTTTTTTTTTGGAGTTGGAGCAAAAGAGTTTGCCTTTTCTCTTCTCCCCATTTTTGGTCCATTGTAGTGCTTGAATTTCCAGTTCAGGGTGGTCTTCCACACCCTCAGCTGACGGTCTGAGGGCGCTTAATCCCGTGCGGGTTTAGTTTTCCTCTGTTTCACAGGTGCTTTGCCCCCACCCTGCCACCACCCAGCACGGGGAGGACTTGGCGGGACATTGTTGTTTCTTTTGTGTGAAGTTTTGTTTCCAGATTTTCTCCAGTTGTCTCCTGTGGGCTTTTTTCCTGTTCGTATCGATGAGATTGGGGTCTTTCACGAGACTTCCAGTTTAACAGCCCCTTTCCTGTCGGCCTGGGGCGTCCAGACGTGTTAGCGAGGTGAGCATGTGCTCCGATGACGGTGTCCTGGTCTCGAAGACCCAGCGTGTCGCCTTCTTTTCTCTTCTTTCTCTGGTTGCCAGTGAGAGGTTCCCTCTCTTTTTTGCCTTTTTTCTCCCCAGAAGCTCTGTCTGGGAGACTGAACTTCCAAATCATGCTGTCTGTTCACACCCTCTGGCCTCTTGGTTCACCCAGCCCTTCATCCGTCTTCACGTCACACGCCCGCCACTCCCCCACCGCCGCGGCCCCCAGCTCTGCTGAGATGTAATCGACACCTAAAATCGCGTACGCATAACGTGTGCGATGTGCTGATTTGACGCATTTGTAAGCTGAAAATGACTCCCACCAGTAGGGTTAGCTGCTACCGCCATCCCATCACGTGTCCCCCGTATCTAAGTGTCCTGTGGTTGGGACACTTAGACCCACACTCGTAGCAGCGCCTTGCCCGTGGCGGGGTCTGGGCCTCTAGTTCCGTGAGCCCCCTGCCCGCGGTCGGTGCGATGGCCCTTCCTGTGCTCGTGCACTGAGAGCGGCCTTCCGTCCGTGGCGGCCCACTGGCCCCGCCGCCCGTCCTCCCGTCCTCCCCAGTGCTGGGCCGGGGCTTGGGGGGCAGGAGGGACAGTGGTGCTGGGCATAGCTGATTTTTCTCCTCTTACTCACGGTCACCTCGAGGTTTTGGTTGCCACGCCTTCAAGTAGCGCCAGGGGTGTAGTCTGGTGAAGAATGTCTGATGTTGTGAAATTCTTTTGTATTATTTAAGGAGATTTGTGGGGGGACTCGATTCTTATAAAACAGCCTACGTTATCTTCCATGAGGAGCGTTCTTGTCCAGTCTTTCTGTGGGTGTGCGCCTCATTTCTGCAGGGAAGTCCCTAGGGGTGGGACTCCTGGGTCACAGGGCAGGTGTGTGTTTTATAAGAACCTGCCGACACCTCTCCCCAAACGGCCGCTCCATCTGGAGCGAAATTCCAGCTGCTCCACGTGCTTGCCATTCGGCGTTTGACCTTCTTCGGTCACCGGCGGCGGGGGACATCTCCCCGTGTACTGGTATGAGAGGCCCCCTCATGCGCGTGCTGCGCAGGCTGCAGCCTGCCCTTCCCCGGGCGCTCCAGGCCTCCCGGCGCGGAACGTGGTCTAAAGCCCCGCGCAGCTGAGTCCGAGGGGAGCCCTTGGCTACGGGGTAGGTTGTGGCCTCCTGGACGGTCGGGGGCAAAACTAGCAACAGTGTTGAGAGAAGATGTTTCATGACTTTATCTTGAACTTTTTAATTCGAATTTGAGACCATAGATAGTTATTTTTTAGCTTTGTTTTTCCGCCTCCTTTCTCTTAGGCTGAGATTCTCGGCTCCTAATGCCATGCAGGATTACTTCTTTGCTTTATTCTATCGCGTGCATGCTAGTTTCAAAATAACCATCTCCACGCGTGAGCCAGCGCGGCCCGAGGGGGAGCTCACGATGGCTTTGCGCTTCTTTCCGTCGGTCACTCACTAGGTGCGCTTGCATCGCTCGCTCTCACTCTTCAGGGTTTGCTTTGCTTTCATGTTCATTTAATTTTGCTTTGGCCCTGTGCTCAAACACGGAGGTCCATAAACCAAGGAGCCTTCGCGGCAGACAGCTTCACCCTTGCCTTTCTCACACTTTCCTCTCTCCTCTGTGGTAAGACTTCTTTCTTTCTTTCTTCTTTCTTTTTGAAGCCTGCGCTCTACCACTGAGCTGCCCCCGCCCCCCGGTAATATTTCTTACAGTAGTTTTTGGTTCATGTTTCCACTTGACAGTAATACAAGCAAGCACGTGTGTATTCCCACATGTCCCCTCCCGTCTCAGGGAAGGGGTGGCCCGCGGTGACGCTGCTGTTCCCCTGGCCGCGTCCGCTGGGTACCAGGCCTCAGCACGCCTCCACATCCCCGCGCGGAGGGTGCCCACCGTCCTTTCCACGCTGCACACTGCTCCCTGCAGGGCGGCGTCTTCACTGAGTCAGCTAGCTCTCTGTCTACGAACATTTGGGTTGTTTCCAGCCTTTTGCTCCTAGAAATAGTTCCACTGTGACAACCCTTGTGCGTTCACGGTTTTCATAGACTTCCAAGCGTATCTTTGGCTAGATTCTTAGAAGTGGGATTTCTAGGCCAAAAGGAGAATGACTGTGTCGTTCTGCTCCGTGTTGCCAAAATCCCCGCCCCAGGAGCTGCACTCTTGTGTGCGCCCCACCAGCGACGTGGAGAGCCTGGCTCTCCAGCCTCCCCTCAGGCGATGCTGTCAAACTCCTGGGGCTTTGCCAGGGAGGGCTGAGGGCTGGAAATTTCAGTCTGGTTTTATATGCATTTCTCTCACCATGAGTGAAGCTGAGCGTCTTTCCTTGCCTTTAAGGGCTGCTTTCGTTTCACTTCATGTGAACAGTTTGTTTGTATCTCTTCCCAGCTTTTCCCATTTTTCTCTGAGGTTGTTTGGCTACCTTTTCCTTAATTTTCAGAAGTTTCTTATATGTTGGCCCGTGACCGAGGGTGCAAGTTGTGCACATTTCCCCATTTTGTTGTCTGTTCGCTTATGGTGAGGTCTCCTTTCCTTGTTTCCCGGGCAAAATCACGTGTTCGTTCATCCTTTGACCAAGGTTGGCTTGTCCCGCCCCGCCCCACCCGGTGGGGGCGCCGCTGCACTCCGCGGCACCCACTTGCTGGTGGCTTCTGAGTGCCCTAGTTCTCAGCGCCCTCCCAAGCCCCTTCTCCCACCCTCACCGGCCCACACAGTCTCTTCAGGGCTCCTGGGCGTGGTTTGGGGATGGCACCCGTAGACTGCGGATGGCGCAAAGCCTGTGCTCTCCACCCTGCTTCGCGGGGTGCGGTGGCGATGCTGGGTGTCTGGAAGCCTGGCAGCCTCTGCAGGGACCTCTCGGAAGCCTTGCCCTCAGGATGTGCACCCTGATGACGCCGCCACCCCGTGGGAGCACGCTGCGTGAGCGACACCTGAGCTCCCAGCCCCCTGCTGAACCAGAGCCAGGCTCGGTGCAGGAGCCTGGCCGCAGCCCCTCCGGACACCACCTCGGGCGGAAGGAGCCTCCCCGCTGAGCCTCGTGCAGGCTCCTGACCGCACAGCCCGGAGCCAAGTAAGTGGTGGTTCTAAGCCAGCAAGTGCCGGGGCGGTTTGCTGATGCAGCAGAGGCGACGGGAGAGAGGCAGCGCTTCACCGTCTTTCGGTGGAAGACGTTTCCGTTGGGCTTGTTTGCTTGTTTTTGCTTCTCTGCTCGCTCCGTTTGTGCTGAGAGGAAGTTTGGGGAGGTTCACGAATTATGACAGCGTCACGGCCGACTTGCCTGCAGCTCGGAAGTGCCTTCCTTAATTTCCGCTTCACATCTCCACTGATGTATTTGGGTTGAAATCTCTTTTATTTTGTGCTTTCTGTTTGTTCCACCTGTTTTTCTTCTTTCCTGCGTTGACTGAGGTGTTTTTCCCACTCTCTTCTATTTCAACGTTGTATATTCTGTTTTCTATTATTTGCATGATCGGTGTGAAAAAACAGCAGCAGAATTAACTTATCGCCGGCCGCAGTGCACGCTTGCCCCTCCCAGGTGACGCAGAGACTTGGGACTGGTCACCTCAGCTCGGCCCTCTCCTCACTGTTACCGTCTGGCATTTGTAACACCAATAGAAACTGTTGTTAGTTTCTTACCGTCTTTTTTATTTCCTCATATATTTAGCAGTTTCCGTCCTCTGGCCTCTCAGACCTCCGTTTGGAACCACTTTCCTCCTGCCCGAGGCAAGTCCTCCGGTTTCCTCTGTTCGCTGCTGGCATCCACTCTCTTGTCCCTGTTTGCTTGCTTGCTTGCTTTCTTTTGTCTGAAAAATTCTTTCAAGAATGAGGTGGGGGGAGGGTGTAGCTCAGTGATAGAGCAGGTGCTTAGCGTGCTGGAGGTCCTGGATTCAATCCCCAGTGCCTCCTGTAAAAAAAAAAACCTCATTTTCTCCCCCTGCCCTTCCTTGCTGAAATACAAATTAAATTATACAATAAATAAATAAAATATTTTTAAAAGAATGTAGGAGAAATGTATTTTTACTGGGGATGGAATTCCGGCGTGGCAGGTATTTTGAAGCACATTGAACACTTTATTCCATCATTTTATGGCTTCTGTCGTTCTGATGAGAAGTTGGTCATGGGTCTAACTGCCCTTCCTTTGACCACAAGCTTTTTTCCTCTGGCAGATTTTATTATTGTTTGTCTCCATTTCTTTTTTCCTCTCGTTTCATTGTGACGTGTCTGGCTTTTCACTGACTTCGACTCTTTGGATTGATGGCTGTCGTCCGTGCCGGAGAGTTCGCAGGCACGCCTGCAAATCTCGCGTCAGAGGTTTTCGTTTTCCCTCCACGGGGACGCCTCGCCCGGCCTCTGTGTCACCCACCTCTCTGTGGCACGTTCTGCCGTTGCTGTGCCCCTCTGGGCCACGTCTGCTGAAGCACGCGCTGCCCAGCCCGCCGCCAGGCGCCCCCTGAGCGCTGACCCCGGTTACTGGGTCTGTTTCTCTGAAGCGCTGTCTGATTCAGGTTTGCGATCTCACGTCCCAGTATCTTCTACCCTGTGATACCATTTTCAAGCTTGTGACTTACTTCTTTAAAAAAAAAATAGAACGAGATCGTGCGTGGGGGGCAGAGGGGGAGGGGACTCTGCGCGCTCTGCTCAGCTGTGCTGTGAACCTGAAACTGCTCCAAAGAGGAGAGTCTGTTTAAGAAACAGGGAGGGCTGCCTGTGGCTGGTGTTTGCTGATTCTGTGTCTGAAGGTTGCTTTCCTGTTTTTGAACTTGCTCGCTTGCCTGGTTTCCTGGTTCCCCGGGTGTCATTAGCTGTACGTTAGTCACTGTCCTTGAACGTTTGTTCGTGGGCCTAAGGCCTTGGGTGAACGTACCCGTCTTGGGGGGGTCGCGCGGGCTCCTGCCTGGCAGCGGGGCGCCCGGGGGGAGCACTCCAAGCACCCCCCCCACAGCCTGGAGGCCCTGGGGCTAGGCCGGTCACCTGCGTGCAGGGACCGTCTGTCGTCCCCGCTCCTCGGGGCTGGGCTTCCCTGCTGCTGCTGCCCCCACGCTGCCTTCCCTGCCGTCTGGGGAGCGAGGCGGGGGTGTGGGTGTGCGAGCACAGTTCTGAGTAGCCCCCGAGCTTAGCCTGGGGAGGGGAGGTGGCCCGTGGAACTCCCCACTCCAGCAAGTGCACTTCCTCCGCCTCCTCCGGGTGAGGTGCTGCCTCAGGGGAAAGCTGCCTTGGTCTTTCCACGATGCGCTGTCTCTCCACCCAGGTGGCCCCCAATCTGGCCTCTCAGGATCTCTGTTGCTTTTCGGTGGGCAGAGTTAGTTCTGATCTGACCAGCCCACCATTACCTGAGAAAGAGCTCTGAAGTCCTCCCTGCTTCCGTGGAGCACCGACAAGGGTTTGAGATGCTGGTTTCTGTCCTGCGTGGAGCAGTGAGAGCAGAAACTGGCTATTTCAAGTAGGACTGCGAGCTCGAGGCCACACTGCTGTGGCTCCAAGTCTGTTGTGTCGTGACCACAGGTGGACCAGGGGCTTTTTCTCTGTGAACTTGGAAGATGATGTGTACTGAGGTATCCGCCTCCTAAGACAGTGTCCAATCCAGGGCTAGCGCCGGCGTCAGGCACGGCTTGGAGAAGCTGGCAGACCAAGTGGGGTTCAGTTCACGTCAGGGACAGGCCTGGATGCCATGCTCCCTCTCCTGATGACTGCCCACCAAGACGTTTAGAAATGTGTGTGTGTGTGTGTGAAAGACACCAAGTGGCTTCTGCTGTGGACAAGCTCAGGGAGTAACTTCTGGGTTAACGTTTCTCGTACCTCCCATGACAGGGCGCAGACCGACACAGGAGGCCATTCAGAAGTTATGGAGCTGGGGGACAGAGCGGACGGTGAGCTGTGGGGCTTACGGGGGTGGGTGGGCCTGGAAGAGTCCAGACAGAGCCGCCCTGCGGGGCTGACACCCGAAGCTGGGCGAGAGTGAGGTAGAGGCAGGGCCTGATTCAAGGCGGTGTCACCTCAGCGCTGGGTGTGGTCAAAAGAGAGTTGAGAAGGGGCAGCACCATGGACAGCACTGCAGGCTACGACGAGGTCAGGTCTGGAAGGAAGGCTGAGGGAAAGCCGAGGGTAGGGCGCCTGCGTCAGCTGGCTGGTGCACCGCCGGCGGGTCTGAGCCGCACGAGCTGCCTGCCTCTGCTTTAATTAACGCCTTTTCTTGCCTCACTGTGTTTTTTTTCCCTCTAATTCCATCTGAACTTGGGACCCTGGTCAGCAGAAGACTAAGGAGCCACTCCTTTCTTCTCTCCCACCAGGGTCTGAGCCCACCGTGGTCCATTGGTGCCATCCAACACCAGGGCGTTGAGGGACTCAGCACCTGGCCTTCCCCCCTTGCGGTTCCCGGTCCTCAGGCGCCTCCCTCCTCAAGTCTTGTTTGAACACCCTCTGGTGGCATTGCACCTGCCTCAGTCCCTGAACTCTCCACAGCACGTGCACATAGCCCCACCTGAATTTTCGCTGGGCGCCGTCAGCTGCACTGGGACGGGTGGTACCCTGGCCTGTCGGTCCTCGGCCAGCATCACCTGCTGGTTTGCAGTCAGTCAGTACCTGTCTTTTCAAAAGCCTGGCTCAAGAGTCTGTGCCCAGTGTGGCCTCGTTCCTGGTGGGCGGCCCCGAGCCCAGGTTTGTGCTCTGAAGAGCAGGGTGCTAGAAGCAGGGCTCGCAGCGGGAGGGGTGACATGCCTGGCGGGGCCTGGTCTGTAGGAGCAGATCTGTACTCATCCCCAGCGTCCCTGCTCCTTGCTCACTGGTGTTCACGTCGAATTCATTTAATCACAACTGTGGATGGTCCTCCTGCCCTGTTCTGCAACCAGAGAAACCCTCTGAAATTTGAACGCCCCCCAAGAGGAGACCTCACAATCTGGAAAGGGGCCCATCTCCGGTGTCGGTGGTTCCTGGGGAGAGGGTGAGGGGTACGGTGGGGTCTCCCTGATGCTGGTGCCACTGTCTGGGTTCAGGGGACTCCTAGCACATCGCCAGGCTGAGCCCAAGGCGCGTGTGGAGATCGGCCGCACCGTGCCATGCGGGCACGCTCCCTGTAGCAAGGGAGAGGAGATCGTCTAAAAGACCTTGAGGGAACAGGACTCTTCTTTTAAGAGCAGCAGCGAGAGCCAAAACTGAGATTCTGCTGACTGCCCTTCCCCGTTAGCTGTTCCGGACGTGCCCTGCTTCCTTTGCCGTGTGTGGCTTTCGGAGGACTGACCTTGTGGTCGATACACGGCTGAGGCCAGCACCCGTGTTCATGCCCCAGGCTGGCCACCACCACTTGGCCACCTGAGAGCGGGTGTTCCACGTGGCTGTCCTAGAAGCAGCCAGCTCTCAGGGCTGGGCAGCGCCTCATGACAGTGCCCGTAGCTAAGCTCTGAATCGGGGGGGCAGCGTGTGTCTGACCTGGGTCTCAGCGCCTGTGGCCTTGTGGGGGTCCCCAGCCAGGGTGCAGTTGGGGGCCGGATGAGGGGACACCCCAGGGCACAAGGGCATCATGGAGCAGGTGGACGCAGGCTCGAGGCTCTCGGAGGCTCCTGTCGTGGAAGGAGAGGCTCTGGTTGAGCCTGGAAGGGTGCGGCGGGCGGGGGCTGCTGGGGGCTGCTGTCCCCTTTGGGGACACTTCCTCCAGTTTTCCACCTAATTTTGCATGAGAGCACTGGGCTGAGGACTCCACCTCCTAAGACAACGTCTTAGGCAGATGAGGCTTCAGGTGGCTGCCGTGTTCCCTGGTGGGTGGGATGGTGGCCCTTCCATGCCGAAGACCCCAGCCTCTCTGCGGCGAGAGCACGAGTCCTGGTGTTGAGCGGTCAGGACAGCTTCCCGCAGCGAGCCCTGGGCATCTAGGGCGAGGTCTCGCACGTGTTACTCTGTCCTGTGTGTTCTCGCGCTAAGTTTTGGCCTGTTGATGGTGTTTCAGGGTCCCTTGATGTCAGGTAAATGTCCCTGGGTGCCCCCCTTCTGTGGCGCGCTCTGCCAAGTTGGGGACATAACACCGTAGCGCGAGGAGATGGAGCCGTTAGTGCCAGCGGGACTCAGGCCCTGCAGGGGAGCAGCCCTCTGGAGGCCCTGCAGGGTTCCCGCCCTCCTGCGCCTCCGGGACGCACCTCGCTGGGCCGTGCTGGGGCTGAGCGGACAGACTGCGTGGACACAGCGAGCTGGCGGTCACTCCTCCCAGCCATCGCCTGTGTGTCCTTCTCGCCTCTTGTGGCCTCACACACGGCCATCTCTTCCTCTTCCCCGCACGGCAGGCGTGTGGGGCCCGGGGCTGGGCCCTTGTGGCGGGGACAAGGGCAGCTGTGTCCTGTGTTTTCAGCCCCGTGAGAGGGGCGTTCGCTCCAGTTCCAGCCTAGGACAAGTGTCCGCCTCATTCAGCCGGCCTGAATGTGCCTTTTGTTCGTGGAGGCTTGGGGTGAAGCACGCCGGTTAGCGTGGAGCACAGTGGTGCCGTGTTTGCACTGTGTCCAGGGCCGCAGTGCAGGGAGGGGGGTGTGGCCTCCCGGCAGGAGGGAGGACCACACTCGGGCGCTCCGGGCTGGGTCGGCTCTGCCAGTTCTCCCGTTCCGAGCCCCTTGTGTAGTTACACGCCGCCCCATGCTCTTCTCACAGTGACTGTCCCAGGGTGCCTCGGGGCTGCTCCATGGTGAGTGTGCTTCGTCCTCCCGTGAGGATGCGATTTGTACCAGCAACAGGCAGGTGGGCGTGGGCTGAGGTCACACCTGAGCCTGCGCTGGTGCTGTGGGCTGGGAAGGTGTTCAGGTGCAGGGCTGTTTCCACCTGATGAAGGATTTGTTTAGCACTTAGGGGTGGACGTGCAGACTGGGGGCCAGGGAGTTCATTTCTGATGTTGCGGTGGACGGGGCTCTGGAACCAGTTAACGTGTGCGGTCGTGTTACCTGCAGAGCAGGGACTGGCGTGCCCTGAGAGCAGTCTCGGGAGAGCGGGGGGCTGTGCCTTCCAGGGGAGCTCCTCGCACAGCTCGGGGTGACGCTCGGAGCCACAGACTCACCGGGTGGAGCTGCCGAGGTCCCCACTACATTCTCCGTCTGTGTTCCTTCTGCCACACAGGCTTTTACGCAGACGCACGTGTGGAAAGATTCATGAAATCAGCCACCTAAAGCCCCAGGGCGGTGATGCACAGGCTGTGGGAAAGGCACCCTGGTCCTGATGCAAGGCACGCTGGGAAACGGAGCTTCGGCTCCGGATTCCGCAGGTGAGCCCCCAAGCCAGCCCCAGAGGCGCCGTGGGGCCTCGCTGCTCTGGCTCACAGGGCGGCGTCCTGGTCCTCCCCGTGCTCGTCCCCCGTCCCCGGGCTCTTTGTGTACCAGCCGAACAGGGATGTCACTGGACCGGCTCGCGCTACGTGGGGGCTGCTTGCTGTCCACGCTTCTGGATGATGAGTGTCTCCATCCAAGCCCAAACAGCTGTCCACACTGCCGACAGGAGGGACCTGGCTTCTGTCTCAGGTGCCTTTCAGCTGCACTGCTGGTGCCAGAACATTCTTAGGTTTTGCTGAACTCCCCAGCAGGTGGGAGGAGATCCCATCTTCCCTAGTGAGCTTTCCTCTCGAAGCGTCTGGTGCTGCCAGAGCCCGCAGGGTAGAGGTCAGCTTCCCCGCCGGGAGCAAGTGTGTGGGTCCTTTGCCGGCTGGCCCAGGGCCTACCAGGAGCATCAACCCCCAGCCGCGGGAGTGCGTGTCCCCAGTCTTTGATGTGAGCCAAGACTGGCCATGAGTCTTATTCCTTCCTGGAGTGAGGCCGTTTTAGTGAGGGTGATGGTGTGAATGATCAGCTTGTCCAAGTCAGGAGGGACCCTGAAAACACCAATGTCCACGTGAACGTAAGTAGAGACAGTGCCATACGTGACAACCACGGCCACAGGCGACAGGCAAGCTGTCCTGGGAAGGAGGGCCGGGGGCTGCGGCCCTCTGTGTCTGGCCCCACCCCGGGCCAGGAGGGCAGCCCCTCAGGGTGTCTGACCTGCAGGATTGAACCAAAGCTGCCTGGTCTTCATTAAGCTGGAAGAGTGGCCTTAGGACGGACATGGCAGCCACAAGTTTGCTGCAGGACGGAGGCAGGTGGACAGTGGGATCGGGCCGCGGCCAGGTTCCCAGGCTTCACCGCGGCCCATCCGCTCTCACTGCCGTGCAGACCCACGGGCTCAGATTTCTGGGACAAAGCTGACTTTACACTGAGGAGAGTCAGAGGGGACTGAAATAGAGCAGCTGCTAAAAAGGAAATGGAATTGCTGGCAAGATGGCCAAGGAAGATAGCCACACTGTCCTCCACCCTCTCCCTGGAACGCTGGATGGAAGGCACCGGAATTCTGCCTCCCTCATTTTACAGGGGAGGGTGGGCGAGAGAGAGAGAAAGGAAGGAGAAATTGATCTGGGAATTAGGGGAGAAAGCTGCCCCCGGAGCTATGCACTGGGGCTGCTGCTGCTGGGTGGGGCTGCTGTCCCGGGCAGAGCCCTGCATCTTCACGCCCGCGCTGGGACGGAGGAGGAGGCACACCTCTGCTGCGGGAACTGTGCCTCCGCCCCGGCGCAGCGCTCAGCCCCATCCCGAGTGGCCCCACTAGCCCTGAGAGGTGACCGGGGACTTGGTGTGTCTCTGCTCCCTCTGGGTGGGGAGAGCATTTTAGGGAGATTCTTAAGAGCCAAGTCTGTGCCTCTCCCAAGTTTGAGGCAAACTCCCCACCCGGAGGGGTGGAAAGACGGGTCCCAGTCCGTGACCCTGGGGTGGGGGTGGGGCAGAAGCAGACACTGCCCGCTCGGAAGGACAGGGAGAAAACGGGGCGATTGTTCTAACAGATACAGTAAAAGCGTTTGATAAGTGGCAACACCCACTCACATTTTTTTTTAAAGTGCACTTAGCAAGTTGGGACCACAGATCGATGCTTTACCCCAATAGAGGGAATGTACCAGTCAGTGTAATGCTGGACCATTAGAAGGGTTTCTCTCTGAGAAAGAAAACAAGAGAGAGATGCTAATATCATTGCTTCTCCTCAGCAGCATGTGGGCGCACCAGAAATTAACACAACGCTGTAAACCGACTATACTTCAACACAAAAAAAATTTGTAAGGAAAAAAAAAGTGTGTGAAAGTCCTGCTCTGCACAGGAACGTGGGAGAAGTCACGTGCAAATGCAGACTGGGAAGGAAAGGGCAAAACCGCCCTTCTCCAGAGAGGGTAGAGATGAACTATTAGAATGTATGAAATTTACGAAGACTCAGTTAAAAAAAAAAGAAAAGAAGCCAAATCTGAAGAATAACAAGGTGGAGGAGATGGCCTGTGGGACCAAGATTGACAAGAGACCAGCGTGAGGAGCAGACGGCCTGGAGCCCCATGGAAACGGGAGGCGGTGCGGCCAGGCTGGCACTGTCAGAGCAGCGGGAGGGGGCGTGCGTGCTCAGGGTCCCCACGGGAAGCCCCGCCCCTGTTGAAAAGACAATCTGTGAAATCTTTAGAATGAAACTTGGGGTGATGTCTTTTTTTTTTTTTAACTTAGTCTTTGTAAATTTTTTTTTTAATCGGAGCGCAGCCAGTTACAACGTGTAGGATGGGGTCTTAGTGCACTAGGGAAACATTTAAGATTCCATAGAGCAGAGGAAAAGATGGCTAGGATGATTGCATCTAAAGTTTCTGCAGGACGGAAGACAGCCTGGAACTGGGAAAGACCAGCCAGGACATCACCAGCAAAGGATTAATACCCAGAACACACAATGGGCTCCTTCAAAGCAACCAAGTGTTAGTGAACATGAGTCATGTGCCCGGCGCACAGTGAGGCCAAAAAATATCAAAACGTCGGAGTTTGGAGCAGAGCAAGGGGAACGGGTGGCTCGTGCCCCCAAAACCCTGAGCTTCCCAGAAGGCTTCAGCAGAGCCCAGGGTCTGCGGTCAGCTGTGCACAATTCTCTGGCTGATGGTGCTCAGTCCTAGGTGCCAGAAGGTCTGGGGGCCGCGTGCTCATGGCCACCAAGTAGCTAATTTCTTCCACTTGGTGGTGGTTTTTAGCATCTGAGAAACTCAGGAAACATGTGTGAAACACTGTTATCGGGGTCTTTCAGAGAGGGGCTACCGCAGAGGATCTGGGGAGGGTCTGTCCCGGGAAGGACCCATAGGGTCCTGCTCAGTTACAACCCCCCCCCTTTCCTCTGATACTGCTCAGTCTGGCGGAGAGCAGGTGATGGACAAGGAGGGGATAGTATTTTGGACAGAGAGGGTCATCATCATCTTGGCAGAGGAGCTCGCCTTCACTCCCCAATCCCGTTTCATCCTTTCCCAAATCTTTCAAGGGTTGGGGTGACAACCACTCTGGCTACTTCCTGCTGAAATAAGGCACAGTCCTGCCTTGGTTTGGGGGCTGGACACGGAGTTGGAAGTGCTCCCAAGTTCCAAGTTCTGGATCCAAGTCTTGTAGGATTACGATCTCGTCCCCTGAGGAGTTCAGGAGAATAAGCCGGAAAACCAGCCTAGACCTGGCACTTGGGGGTACCTGTAGCCAGGCGGCCAGTTGTCTGGTTTTACCTGAGGAGGTTTTAACTTTTGATGGGTTAACATACACATAACAGGAGCTATTGGCCACTTCACGTCTCCTTTTTTCTGCTAACGTCTGACCTAAAGCGATTGTATTGTCTGAAAATTCAGTAGTTACAAGAGGAGACCTTGAGGTCATAGGGTTGCAGCTGCCACCTGCCGGCAGACGCTGCTTTGAGAAGGGCTGGTGGCGTCCTGCGTATGACACAGCTCAGAAAATGCGCGCTCTCGATAGCACAGGAACGCGTGTGAAACCACGCCCACCGTGGCCGCCTGGTTTCCCGTGGGTGTCGAACCGCAGCCACCCCACTTCCACTTTCACGGGCACCCCTCCTCACGGCCAGAGCACATGCACAGTGCGCGTCCCAAAGGCCGCAGAACAGGCCGCTTTGGTCAGTAGAGTTCAAGTCAAACTATGCGTAAGCCAGAAGGGCTTCCCCACGCCTCAGTATGCCCAGATTTCCCCATCATTTCCCCTTCTGATTATAAAAACATTCAATAGGAAGCACTGATGCTCAAAATACCCGCCCCTCAGTGCTGCGGCGGCGGCGGCTGTGTCCCGGGGTTGGGGCCCGTCCCTCGGGGCCAGGCCTCCGTGGTGTTTGCCTCATCATCCGCCCAGGGGGAGCTAATCCGACGTCGTGAGCAGGCTGTGTGTCAGCGGGGGCGCCCCGCAGGCGGCGCGGTCCATCCCTTGCACCCGGGTGTCACACGGGCCTCGCTCGGGCGCATTCAGCAGCAGGCTTGGAGCAAGGCCGCCGCACACCGTGGCGGCCATCCTGTGGCAGCCCCACCGGGGAGCTCTCTTCCTGTGCTGCGCGTCGGGGGCAGTGTTGATGGGGAGACGAACACTTGGTCAACAGTTCAGTTAGAAAACCGATTAAAAGCCAGTCCTGCTGCAGAGAACTGAAAAATGATAGCCGCATCCATCAGGTCACTCAGTTCCGTCAGTCAGTCCCCCTCACCCACAGGTTCACGAAGGCGGAGTTTTCACTGGACTTCTTGACTCCCTTACCCAGCTAAACAGGATGATTTAAAAGAAACAAATTACGAATCTCCCCGAAGACGAAGCATCTGGGCCACACGCGAGCCCAGCTGCCCGCGGCTGACAGAGACCCAAGCGGGCAGGACAGAGGCCCTGTGACAGTGTTTCTGACAAAGAAGCTTAACCAAGGTGCTGTGCACTCAGCGTTCTCAGATGACAACCAGGGCTACAACTGATCGCATGATGCCAGGAGATACCTAAACCTCAGAAGCTCCGTGTCATTTCCAGGGTGTCCATACCAACAGTTACCCACGCTGCGCAAGCCGGGAGGCGTCCCTCGTCTGCCCACGCTTCCCCCCAGTGCAACACACCCACCGGCCCTAGTTCAGTATCTCCCCTGAGATGTCTCGGGGGCCCTCTGCAGCATCCCAAAGGTAGCTGACGTCAAAAGAACTCTAATTAGAATTTGATACGAAGTTTGTCAAAAATATCAGAAGTCACACAGTCTGTTACCAGAAGCCTCCTCAGAGAGGAGCCAGACCTAGTCCTGCACCCGCCTACTTTTAATAACAGACCCACTCCCCGACCTCAGCCCTGCCACGCACAGAACCCCTTTTCAGGGCCCCCCTTCTACAAACGTTCTGTTTCCACATTACTTTGTCCCTTATTTTTTCCCGTCTAGAAACAGCCAGCTCTAGGACCCAAATCACTTTTCTCTTCACAAAGTGCAATTCCGTTCCTCATACTTTTTTTTTTTTAACTCAAAACACGTCTCCTACTTTCCTACTGTATACTGAAACGTTCCCCCATTATTTTTAATGGCTTCAATTACGTATTTTTTCTTTTTGTAATTACATATTTAAATAAGAATCCTCAATTCTTTTTAAAAAATGTTTCATTAATTACTGTATTATTTTATTTTGGTGGGAGATGGGAGGCAATTAGGTTTATTTATTTTTAGAAGACGTGCTGGGGATTGAACCCAGGACCTCAGGCATGCTAAGCATGTGCTCTACTGCTTGAGCTACACCCTCCCCACCAGAGTCCTCAATTCTTAAAAACCTTAATTCCTAGTGAATGGTTCAGCATCTTATTTAGTTTGGGAACGCCCCGGCTATTCAGCTATTCAGTAGACTTCCGTCATTTAACTTAATTTAGCGCAACTGTAAAAATTCAAGTCACCAAACATCTGGAAAGACCATTTCCAAGTAGACATCCCTGAAACACGGGCCTCTCTAGAGCAGTCACCCAGAAGCTCCCGTCCTGCCTGCATTTGATGCACTCACAGGAATCTCATCACACCAAGCTGACTTCCTCCTTTCTGCTGACAAACCGCAACAGAAACAGCATGAACTTACCGACCAGTAAACCGGCGTGCAATAAAAGACACGTCTGTTTTGATTGCGCCAACAAGCTTCAGCTGGCTTTACTATCAGGTATTATTTCAATATTGAATGCTTCCCAGGTCACGTGAACCTGAAGTTTGTTCTAACTTCTTTTATACTAGGAAGTATTTAATTTGTAATCACTTCCTTTTAGGTCAGTTAAATAGAGCTCATTTACACGTCAATTTTTTACATAAAGACAGACAAAACCAGAGATCTCAGTTTTTCCACTTGAGTTTAAAAAGCCTCCTTTTTCCCCTTGAGAGCTCGGGCAGATCATCTGTATCTCAAAGGCCAATTTCTCCTCTAACTGCGTTTATGAACCCAACTTTCTTGGCTATTGGCAGGGATTTTTTTTTCTAGTTCCCAAATATCCATTTCAGTTTAAAGAAATAACAGTAATGGTTCTACTGGACAGCACAGGGAACTATATTCAATACCTTGTAATAGCTTATAATGAAAAAGAACATGGAAAGGAATGTATGTGTGTAACTGAACCACTATGGCGTACAGCAGAAACAGCGTTATAAACTGAGTGTATTTGAATAAAAAAAAACAGTAATGGGCAATAATATATGTATCATTCGCTTACATCGCATGCCTCACTTGCAGCAGAACCAGGGAGACAAAGCAGGATTTGGACTCAGATACTGAGACACACACACACACTCACACACATACACTCTCACACTCTCACACGCTTAGACACACATTCTCTTTCACACACTCTCACACAGACACCTTCACACACAGACACGCTCACACACACAGCCAAGGTAAAAGCCAGAGCGCCTGCAGGAGGCCCTCTGTGATGTAGCAGCAGAGCCGCCAGGGGCCACTGTTCTCCGGATCCCAGGGAGCAATGAGCCCACACACTGTTACAATAAATATCATTTTCTTTCATTTGTGGGAACACAGCTGAAGTTCTCCCAGTTCTGCAAAATATACCCTCTGGGAATTATGAGATAGAACAGAGCTCTGATCGTCCAACCAGTGTCATCAAATAGCAAGCAAACAACAATTCAAAACGGTCTCTCAGGGTCACAGTTCTCTAGCCCCAAAGGGAGGACTTCCGGCCAAGGCCCTGTCGGTGCAGAAGGCCAGAACCCGACCCGATGCCCCATCAGAGCTGGAGCTGAACGAATGGCCAAGGCTAGGAAGGGAGAACTCCAGCCAGCGCCCCTGGAAGCGGTGCAGCAGGGGGGGTGCCCTGTGCTGCAGTGCACAAGCCCCATCACTCACCCAAGGCGCCTCAGCCGGCCGACGCAAATCCTGAAGCACACATACATATGTTCCTTTTCACCAAAGGTTACTGCAAGATACTGAATATAGTCCCCTGTGCTCTACATAAGAAATTCTTAAAATTTATTTTTATATATAGTAGTTGATATTTGCAAATCTTGAACCCTCAAATTTATCGCTTCCCACCACCTTTCCCCTGGTAACCATAAGGTTGTTTACTGTGTCTTTGAGTCTGTATCTGTTTTGTAGATGAGTTCATTAGTGTCGTCTGTTTTCTTTTTTTAGATTCCACATATGAGTGACATCATGTGGTATTTTTCTTTCTCCTTCTGGCTCACTTCACTTAGAATGACGATCTCCAGGTCCATCCATGTTGCTGCAAATGGCGTTATGTTGTTGGTTTTTATGGCTGAGTAGTATTCCATTGTATAAATATACCACGTCTTGTTTATCCAGTCATCTGTTGGTGGACATTTGGGCTGTTTCCATGTCTTGGCTATTGTATATAGTGCTGCTGTGAACATTGGGGTGCAGGTGTCTTTTTGAATTTGAGTTCCCTCTGGATACATGCCCAGGAGTGGGATTTGCTGGATCACATGGTGAGTAATAGGTGCTGTTTAAATAAACCAGCTTCTCTTGAAGTTTTGTGAATTGACTGGTTCTCAGTAATGCCGTCTGCCATCTTCAGTCACTGTGGGGTCTTTGGAGGGGACACGGTCCCCGTCTGAGTTCCGGGTGAGGACAGCGTGCAAGGGATATATTTGTTGCAGAGACAAAAAGCATACATAGGTTTGTGCATAGTTTGCAAGTGAAAGTAGATTTTTTTCTGATTCTAAAAATACTTACTCATCGTTAAAAAATACGCACAATTCCGAAAGCTAGAAAGTGGGAAGTCGGGTCACCCGAGAGTGCACCCTCGAGAGAGACAGCCACTTACACTTTGGTGCGTACACTTCCAGCCTCTTCTTTTCCTGTGGATGCAACACACACGTATATGTGCACACTTATTTTTTTCACATTTGTATTGTGTTAAAATACACATGACATTAAACTTACCATCTTACCCACTTTAAAGTGGACGGTTCAGTGGTATTAAGTACATTCACGCTGTTGTAGACCCGTCGCCACCGCCATCTGCACAGCTCTTTTCATCCCCCAGAACTAAAACTCCACACCTTTAAACAGTAACTCCCCACGCCCCTCCTCCCAGCCCTTGGAAACCCATCGCACTTCGTTTCTGTCTCTGTGATTTTGCCTGCTTGAGGGTCCTCGTGTGGGTGGAATTGTGTGATGACTGTCTTTTTGTGTTTGGATTATCTCACTGAGAACAGTGTCCATCGGGCTCACCCAGGCTGGGGTGTGATGCAGAACTTCCTTCCTCTTTAAGGTGGACTAGTATTTAAGGTGGACTAGTATTTGATGGTGGGTATAGATCACATTTCTTATCCTCCTGTCCGTCTGTGGGCACTTGGGTTGCTTCCTTCCTTTAGTTGTTGTGAATCACGCTGCTGCGAACACAGATACACGAATATCTCTTTGAGACCCTGCTTTCAATTCTGTTGGTTGTATACCCAGAAGTTGAACTGCTGGATCACATAGTAATTCTAGTTTTAATTTTTTGAGGAGCCGCCATGCTGTTTTCCAGTGGCTGGACCGTTTTACATTCCTGCCGAGAGTGGAGAAGGGTCCAGTTTCTCCACATCCTTGCCAACACTTGTTTTCTGATTTGCTTTTTTTATAGTAGTTATCCTAATGGATGTGGGCTGTATCTTATTGGTTTTGATTTGCATCTCCTAGGTAATTAGTGATGTTGAGCATCTTTTCATGTTCTTATTGGCTGTTTGTCCTCTTTGGAGAAATGTCTATGCAACTCCTTTGCCCATTTTAAAATTTGGTTTTTCTTGTTGAGTTTTAGGAGCTCTCTACATATTATAGATAATAATCAGATGTATGATTTGCAAATATGTTCTCCCATTCTGTGAGGTGCCTTTTAACTCTGTGAATAGTGTCTTTGATGCACAAAATTTTAAAAATTTTCCTGAAGTCCAGTTTGCCTATTTTTTCTTTTGTTACCTGTGCCTTTGGTGTCAAATCCAAGAAACCATTTCAAGTCAAATGTCGTGAAGCTTTTGTCCTGAGTTTTCTTCTAAAAGTTTCTATTGTTTTAAGTCTTACATTTAGGTCCTTGATCCGTTTCGGGTGAATTTTTGTATGTGGTGTTCGGCCAGGGTCCAGCTTCATTCTTTGGCATGTGGATGTCCGGTTTTCCCAGCGCTGTTTATCGAAAGGACTATCCTTTCTCTATTGAATGGTTTTGGCGCCCTTGTCAAAAGTGATGTCACATGTATGTGAGGGTTTATTTCTGGGCTCTCTGTTCTATTCCATTGGTCTATGTGTCTGTCTTTAATGCACTTTTTATTTTTAAAAATAGAAGTGTGATCCTACTATGCCCACATTTTGCAGCTGGCTTTTAAGACACTTCACAGCACGTAGTTTGCACGTCTCCGTGTCAGTGAGGGAAGGCTCGCCGCGTGCCATGGCGCGGTGGTGCTCTGGTGTGTGTGCACCCCTCCTTTATGCAGATCATTTGTGGCTGGACATTTAGGATGCTTCCCACATTCACTGGTGTGTTCTGGGCGACAGTGACCTGATCGTCCTTGAATGAGTTAAAGTCCTGAGAGCTGTGCTGGGCACAGGGAACGCGGTGTAAACGTATCTGTTATAGAACATCTGTACAAACACCACGACGTGTCGTTTCCCCAGGACGCAGGCTTGGCATTCACATTTCTGGGTTCAGAAGGTCACCCCCTGCCGTCTGCCTCTCACCTGGACAGGAGCCACCCTGACATGGTGCCAGGCCTGCAGCTGGAACAGGCCCCAAAGAGTGGGAGCCCCGAGTCGCGCCCCTCGGCATGGTGGGGCGGTTTGGATCTCGGTCTCCAGAGCCACACCTCCTTCCCCCGACCCCTGGGGTGGGTCTGGGCGCCGCCCTGCCAGCTGGTGACCGTGGGCAGACTCCCCGGCCTCCTGCCCCACAGTTTCCTCGCCTGGACGCCGTGCAGCCGCGGTACGTCCTGGGCAGGCGGGGCCCCGAGGGCCGGGCCATCTGTACCCCGGGCTGGTTTCCTTGATGCAGTCAGAGGCTGGGCTCTGAGTGCCTCCAGCGTGGACACCACGGGCCTGCCTTTGCCAAGGAGCCAGCCCTGAGCTCCCCGGAGGTCCGCTCCGGACCGGCTGGATGTGCGGAGGGCTCTCCTGTGCTGGCCGGCTGCACGGGCGGCGCTGCCTCACTTGGCTCGTTTCTGCTTCCACTCCTCAGAGTTTAGTGGATGCTAATCACTGCTGTCCCCTCTCCACTGAAATAAAGATGCCCTTGGAGTGGAAGCCCATTCACATCGTGGCCTCACAGCTGCACGGAGTCCAGAGCGGATCCTCTGAGGGAAAGAGGACTGGGATGCTGTCCTGCGGCACGGGACACCGGGGAGAGCCTTGTGGCCGGAGTCCTCCAACATCGCTGTCCTCCACTTGCCTCTTCACGGGAGGATGTGGCCAGACCAACCCAAGTCCAGGATCCCTCCTCCTGTGACAGAGGAGAGCGGCTTTCCCGACCCAGCTGCACGGCTGTGCCTCCGCCAGCAGGCAGAGCACCTGCATCCTTCCCCCCGCAGTCATCCATCCTTGCAGCCTCCGGGCTGAGCGCAGCGCCCGGTGCTCCAGAGAACTGCCTGCCCATCTGGGTGTAGCCCTTACACGCTGGCTCCGAGAGCTTAGCGATCAGGCCACCGGCATCTGCTTAGAAACGGCCGGGGAGATGGTCCCTCCCCCTGGATGCAGTCACCGCGTGGTAAATTCCATCTGAAAGAGAACTGAGCGCTTTGCTGAGTCACAGAGCTCTGGGAGCCGACTGCACAAGCCGGGCCGGGTCTTGGGTGAGCGGAGACAGCTTGGCCGGGCCAGAGGAACGCGGGTGAGAGGAGCAGGGCTGGGCGACCCTGTGGGCCTAGATGCGTCTGTTCTGACTGCGGTAGAGGCTTGGCCGCCCTCGGGCTGGGCGGAGGGCTCCCCGCACAGGTTTATCCCGTGTGAACTGGCGTCTGTGTTTCGTGTGCACACGTATGGAGCTGGAAGGCTCACGGTGGGGGAAACATGTCCTCTCCAGTGTGCAAAGGATCTCGCACAGGAAGGAGCTCCATCTGCCCCTTTTGCGTCCATGCTCCTGTGTGCGTTTGCAGGCGGGTGGGGCCTGCTTGGCTCAGGGCTCCTCCGCTGACACCCGGTGTTTATCTGATTCGTATTCAGAGCCAAGCCTGCTCTCAAGGCAGCCGAGGGATGGGGGGAGCCCGGCTGTGACCGCCCTCAGGGCGGGGTGTGGCGAGCCCCCTGCACATGGCCCAGAGGCGCCCAGATCCCTCTTTCTGGCTGAAGTGGGATGGGGCGGGGTGGGGCCCTGCGTTTTTCTAATGACAGGAGTGTTTATGGCTTCCTGCCCTTTGCTGGGATGGTGTCTTCTCTTTAAAACTTCTTCAAGAATCCCCGTGTGCTCCTTGACATCACTTCTCATGCAAGGAACTCAAGTGTTTGGGGGTCACACAGCTTTTGAGCTGATTTCCAACATTTTTCCTTGAAAGAAATGGGTGCTGAGACATCATGCCTCACTGTCTCCAGTTCAGAGGAAGTTGGAGGTTGACTGGGGCTGGCAGGGTTTGGTGGAGGCAACATCACAGGTAATTTGGCAAGGTGTAAATTATTCCGACACATATTAAGATGTAAATTGAGATGTAAGTGGCTGCAGATCTAAAGCTGTGGCCTTTGACTCTGTGCATTAAGTGTGGGAGAGAGAGCACAGAGCACAGCGCAGAGGAGGGCTGTTCATTCAACACCAGGATCCGCGTTGTAGCTTTGAGGGCGTTCCCCGTGGATCCAAGCCTTTGAACAGACCAGTAGTAAACGCTACCTGGTTCCTGAGGGAGCAGCGCAGCAGAAAAGCAGACGAGGCCGCGGCACGGCCTTGGTCTTTCTCCCCGGCATTGCCAGCGGAAGCTCAGCTGCGTCCAGGCTGCTCTGGGGGTCCAGGTGGGTAACCACCATCGCGCAGAGGGTGGCACTTTCATTCTTGAGGCTGAAGGGAGCGTGGCCACGTGTGTCTGTGTCTAAGCTTGCTTTCCCGATCCTGTGCTGATCTGGGCGCATACCTGATAAATCCAAGCGACGCACCGGATTGGTTCCTGTCACCCTGCAGACCCCCCGGGAAGACCCATCACTCTGAGACCCTGACTGACACCTTGGGGACAGCTGGGCGGCAGTCCAGCCCGGGAGCTGCGGGGAGGAGGAAGGGCCCCCGTCAGCCCCGGGATCTTGAGATAAGTGCGGGGGTCCTGCAGACCTTCTTGGAGGGCCGCTCTCGCCTGGGGGCTTCTGTGAACTGGGAATTGCGCTCAGGACAGACGCCACATCTTTGGTTTTCCTTGTTCTTCCGTTTCCAGACAGTCAAGCCAGAGGCGAAGTGGGTGGTGATGTTAATTTTCCATTCGGACCCGGAAACAGCCCTCTTTAGTACAGGGATTGAAGGAGTCCAGGACACGCGCCACAGCGAGTGTGCCTTTTTGAGAACGTCACCCCCAGTCTCCCTCCCCGGGCCCCGGGCGCGCACTTCCCGGCTCAGAGGCGCTGGCTGTGGGTCCCGCACCCCAAGGTGCTCCAGAGCCGCGGCCCCAGATGCTTCGCGCTGCCCGCCCCCTCCCCTCGCAGGACGGCGCGTCCTTCCCGAAGGCCCCCGGTGCTGGGTTAGCGCCTGCTGTGCCCTGTGACACCTCGGGAAGTCACCTCAGAACATGTCCGTGGCTGTCACTTCCCAAGCGGCTCAGCTGACGAGGGGGCCACGGGAAAGCACCTCTGAGGCCTGGGGGACTGGGCTCAAAGCGAGGTGGCTCCCCGCCTGGTGCAGGGAAGGCCTTGTGCCGGGGGTCTGTCCCTCCCGGACGGAGGCTTGGACTCCAGGGCACAGCCCTGTGTCCCAGACCAAGAGACCTCGCACAGCCGTTAGCCTGTGTGCTTTGAGGCTGGGGTGTTTGACTGCACCCGTCAAAGGTCCACTCGTGGGTGGCAATGGCCCCAGGCCGTGTGGCGTCCTCCCTGCACTGTGACTGGCATTGTCTCTGAGCCGCTGCCTTTCTCGGGCTCCGCCTGCCTGCTGGCTGCTTGACCCAGTGTTACTCTGGGCCTGCAGGGTCTCTGGGTGGGCGCCCGCTGGTGGGGGCGGGCGGAGCAGCGGGGTGGGGGCCGACGGTCTTGGGGGCACGTCTTGTTGTCAAGCCCCAGGAACACTCTCCCCCAAGTCCACGGTGAAGCTGAGATCGAACGTCCTCCACGACGAGGGCGCTCAGAACAGGAGACGGTCGCACCCATCACGTCTAACTTAGGCCCCCAGACGAGTCTTCCAGGAGCTCGTCTTTCAGAAGCGGACGCTCATCAGGAAGAGCTGGGCTCTCCCTGAAGCTCCAGGGGCACTTGCCACGGTTTTGCACGTTGAGTCCAAGGTTCATCTGGGTGCAGGCCCCCTGGAGTGACCACTGGCGCCTGCATGTCAGCGTTTTATTAGAAAGTGAACTTGGCTTGTAGCCTGATTGGGGCGGGAAGAAGACAAAACCCAAGGCCAGAAGGACCTCTTGGCAGGGAGGGGTGGTGATGGTGGGGTGGCAGCGGGGAGCTCTGGGGGCTCCACCAAGCTCGTCGCTACCGCTTACCCACAGGGCAGGTGTTCACTGAGCCGCATGTGCAGGCGTCCCGGGGTCAGGCCCCACGGGGTGCACAGCGGTCCCAGCCCCAGGGGCTCTGACCACCCAAGTCTGCTGCCCGCCTCGTGCCGGAGAGGGCCCTGGGGGCCGGCAGCAGCGGTGGGCGCACTGGCAAGGCTCACTCCGCGCCCCGCGCGCGTGTCCCCCAGGACCGCCGGCCCTCTGAGAGTGCTTCTTCCCTCCTCGGCTGCTTTTCTGTTCTTCGAAATTGCTAATCACCAGGCGTCAGCTCTGCTCTGCGAGCTGGGTGCTCCTCTGGGCCTTTCGTTGTCACTCATCCATTCACTCATCCATTCTTGTTTTCCGTTCACCCAGAGGAGAGGGAGTCCAGCTCTGAAGCCTGCCTTAGTGCTCGCCTCTCCACATTGTCAGGGATGTCCGTTTAGTTTAAGAAGAGCTTAGTCTCCAGGGCTTTAGAAGGAGCCCCAGGGCCCCATGCAGACACCCGCCCGGGGCCACAGCAGCAATGCGGGAGAAAACTCAGAGAAGACGGAGGGACAGGCACAGCTCGGAGGCACGGGCGGGGCTTCCTCCTGGTCCGGCGTCCCCAGGTCCCCCACAGCCACCCCAGATCCAGCCCCGCAGCCGCTCAGGGACCCTTCCTGGGCACCGTGGGACAGGGATGGTCTTCAGATGTGCTCTCCTTATGGTAGTTTTTTTTAATTACATAAAACAAATACATTCTCATTATGGAAACTTGAAAAGTATCTAGAAAAGAAGAAGAGATGAAAATAATCACATTCTTCCAAGATAAATTACTGCCCACAAGATAAAACACTAAAATTTTGGAATATCTTCCTTTTCTTTTTTTTCAGTTTTTTTGCGCTGTTAGGATCATTCTGTCCAGTAAGTGTTGCTTCTCTCTCCTCCCCTGGTGTGAGACACTCATTCTCCTTTTTAGAATAAATTCTTCTTAAGCACATTTCATTGTGCAGAAACTCACTTAATTCATGAGCAGGTTGTTCCCAGGGTTGCACTATTATAGATAATATTGTATCGAACATTTCTGAGCATCAGGTTTTCTCTGTATTTACAATGACTTCTTTGGGGTAGAATCTGAGGTTTGAAATTCCTGGGGTAAAAGTTAGTGGCACTTTGAAGACTTGAAAATTCATATTATCACGCTGCTTTCAGAAGAGCCACGCCAGCCCGCCTGCCTCGTCGGTGGTCCCCAGACAGTCCCTTTAGCATGCTGCTTATGGCTTTGAAACCTCCTTTTCTGATGATTCAGTGCAGGAAGCGGCGACACATGCGCACTCCCGCCGAGCCGTCTCTGCGCTCAGGACAGTGCAGACGCCTCTCCTCTCTGCGGTCCTCCCCTCCTGCTCCTGCCTGACAGCCCACCGCGTCCCCGGCAGCCTTCCAGGACTGCGTGTAAATGGAACCCTGTGGTGCTTTTTGTATTTTGTTTAGGTCTTGCTTCCACCCAGCGTACTTGTTTTAAGGCTTATTGTCGCCTGCATCAGTCGTGAATCATTGAGATTATTCTTGCTGAGCAGTGTTCCGTTGCGTGGACGTACCCCAGGTTGGCCCGTGGACTTGGGGCTGCTTCCAGCTTTTCCCGGGACAGAGGAAGATGCTGTGAACTTTGCTCTGCAGCCCTCTGCCCAGACTCGTACTCTCACTTCCCTCGGGCGGATGCCTGGGCGGGGTCACAGGGTGGGTGTGTGTGAACCAACAAGGTGTTTTCCAAAGCGGCTGAGCCAGGCCGTGTCCCCAGCAGCCCCGCGAGGGAGGCCCTGTCCTCCCTGCCCCTCGCGGCGCTGGGTGCGGCCAGGCCCGCCTTTGGGCGGCTGTCCGGGGTGTGGAGGCAGCCCGGTGGCTTTATCGCGTCTCCCTGAAGACGGTGATGCTGACGGCCCTTCGTGTGCCTGTTTGCTGTCTGTGCACCCGCTTTGGTGACAGCCCTTTCAAGTCTTTGCTCGTCTTTAAATCGGGTTGTTTATCTTCTTCTTACTGAATTTTGAGACCTCTGAAGAACACGTGTATTCTGGATACAAGTCCTTTATCAGACGTGTGTCTCCGAGTGTTTCCTCCCGGTCTGTGGCTTGTCTTTTCATTTTCGTAACTGTGTCTTTCAAAGACAGATGTAACAGTTTTCTGGAGTCCAATTTGTCAGTGATTTTTATACGGGGCCTGTGCCTTTTCCCTCCTCTCCGATCACTTTTTTCTAATCCAAGGTCATGAAGGTGTGTGTCTGTGTTTGGATCTGGAAGCTCTGCAGTTTATGTTTCACATTAGCTCCCTGATTCATTTCTCCTAGGTTTCTAAATGCGGGTTGAGCTGTGGGTTGTTTTTTTTTCCTCTCTTTTGTTTGTTTGTTTTCTCATAGAGACAGTGTAATTATTCTAGAACGATTTGTTCAAGACTATCTTTCCTCCATTGAATTTTCTTGGGCCCTTTGCCAAAAGTTAATTGGCCAGATGACATGAGGGTCTCTTTTTCTGTTTTGCTCCATTGATCTGTATGTATTTGTATCAATGCCACATTGTCTTGATGAGTGTAGCTTTGTTGGAAGCTGAGTCTGGGTAGTGATTTCCCATTCCAAATCTGTCATTTTCCAAAATTTCCTATTAGATCTTCCGAAACTGCAAATATAGGTCATTTGCTTTTTCCATATTCAATTTAGAAACAGCTTCTCAGTTGCTACAAAACAAAATCTACTGGGACTTTGAGGCTGCGTTTAATCTATGTTTCCGTTTGGGGAAAATTAGCCTCATGACAGTATTGAGTTTTGTGATCTGTGAACACGTTACGTCTCTCCATTGATTTAGATCTTTAATTTTCTCTCATGAATGTCTTGTGGCTTTAAGTGTATAAATATTGTAAGTATTTTGTAGGCTGTATTCCTGAGTATTTTGTATTACTTCGGTGCTGTGGTAGAATGGTGCTGTTCTGAAGTGAGATCGTTTGTTGCTAGTTTATAGGAATGTAATCGATGGATGTAATTGATTTTTCTCTTTTGAGTAACTTGATAAACTCACGTGTTCTCAGTAGATTCTTTGGGATTTTCTACATCATATGTGAATAACGATGTATTTTTAGTTTGCATTTGGCATGGCTTTTGGTTCTCTTTCTTGTTCGGTGTTGAACAGAAGTGGTGAGATGTTCAGCATTGTTTCCTATTTTAGGGGAAAAGAAGTCAGTCTTTCTCTGTCGTTAGCTGTAGATTTTTTTGTGGACTTCTTTGATCAGGTTGAGTAAGCAGCCCTTGCTTGGCTCACAGTTGGTTGAAAGTTTTTATTTTTTAACAGCTTTATTGCGGTATGATTCCTGTACAGTAACTACACGTATCTCAGAGGTACAGTTTGATGAATCATCTCAAAGGTTTTATAGCTGAATGGATTTTGAATTTTGTCAAAAGCCATTTCGCACTCCCTGTGCATGTCCCAGCTGCCCACACTGTCACCCTCCCTGTGTGGGCTGGATCTGAGAGGCTGGTTTTGTTAAGGATTTTTGCGTCCGTCTTAAGGAGGGGTGTTCCTTTCGTGTACCACCTCTGTCTGGTTCCCGTGTCAGAGGAACGCTGGCCTCGGAAATGAGATGGGAAGTGTTCACGTCTATGCTTCTGGAATAGTTAACACAGAACCGTTCTCTCTCTTCCCTAAATGTTTTTAGAGTTCACCAGCACAGGCCCTGTGCCTTGGGTTTTCCTTTTCGGAGGTTTTTTTTTTTTTTTTTTTTTTAACCACAATTTCAATTTTTTAATGGACAAAAGGCTACTCAAGTTCTGAGCGACTTTCGTTAGTTTGTGTCTTTCGAGGAGTCAGCTGCTCCGTTGCCGCTGTTCTTTCCGTGTCTGTGGGCTGCGTAGTGACGTCCCCTCTTTCATGCTTTTCGTTGTTTTTGTTTTTTGTGGCGGGGGGTAATTAGGTTTATTTGTTCGTTTGTTCATTAGCAGAGATGCTGGGGATCGAGCCCAGGGCCTCGTGCATGCTAAGCACATGCCCCACCCCTGAGCTACGCCCCCCCCTCACTCTTCATCGTGGTGGCTTGCGGCTTCCCTCTCCCTCTGTCTCTCGCTCCTTCATCAGTCTTTCCAGAGGTTTGTCAGTACTACTGTTTTCACAAACTCTCCCATCGACTTCTGCTCTTGTTCGTCTGTCTTCAGTGCATTGCCTTCTACTCACATCCTTATTGCTCCTGTTCTGCTTACTTTGCATTTATTTTTATTTTTCTATGTGTTAAAAATGGAGAGTTAGACTAGGATTAGACTGCGATTGGAGCTGTTTCGTATTTTCTAACACAAGCGTTCGTTGTCATCATGCCCCCTCCCATTCCACTTCAGTTGTGTTCAACAAATTTTGATGTATAGTGCCTTTATGTACATACAGTTCAAAATATTTTTCTGATTTCCCTATAATTTCTTCTGGAGTGAATGGGTTATTTGAAAGTGTGTTTTTTACATTTCCAAATATTTAAATTTTTTCTTTTTCTCTTTTTATTATGTATTTCTAGTTCACTTTCTTTCTGGCTGGAGGACATTCTTTGCATCGTTTCAGTCATTCTAACTCTGCTGAGATTTGTTTTGCCGCCCAGTACAGAGTCTCCCTGGGTGGATGTTTTATGTGTGCGTGAAAGTCCGTGCGTTCTGCGGCTGTTGGGGGGTGGCCTGCGGACGGCAGGGCGGCCTACCTGGCCGAGGGCTTCCCTATCTTTACCTAGTGTTTTGTGCACTTATTTCATCTCTGAGAGGTGAGTGCTGAAGGCTCCACGTGTGAATATTCCTGTTTCTACTTTCATTTCTGACAGTTTCTGTTTGATGCGTGTTTGAAGCCCTGTTGTTTGATGCACGAACATTGAGGATTGCTACGTCTGCTTGGTTTACAGACTCCTTTATCGTCATACGGTGTCCCTCATCATCCCTTACAACGTTCCTTGCTCTGAAATTTATGTGATTGAACATTAATACAATCACGTCAGCTTTCTTTACATTAGAATTTGTATCATAGAGCTTTTCCATCCTTTTACTTTTGGCTGATCTGTCCCTTTATATTTAAGTGAGTTTCCTGTAGATTGCATAGAGTTGGTGCTTGCCTTTTAAACAAATCTCGTCTGGGAATGTCTGCCTTTCAACTGTGTTGTTTGGACCGTCCACAGTTAGTATTTAGGGAGATGGTCGGACGCAGCTGTAACTTTCTGCTCTTTGTTTCCCACTTGCGTTGTCTCCTCTTTGCTCCTCTCTTCTTGCCTTCTTTGGGGTTGAGTATTTTTTATGATCCTCTGTTACCTCTGCTATTGGCTTCTTTGTTATGCTTCTCTCTTAATTTTTGGCACTTTCTGTGGGGTTTTCAGCATCATCTTTAGCTTATCACAGTCCTTGATGTTTTGCCAACTCACATATATTTAATGACTCTGATTTTCTCCCTCCCATTTTTTGCTATTGTTTTCAGATATTTTACTTCTGTGTATATTACAAACCCTATGACACATTGTTACTCGTTTTGCTTCGAATAATCTGTTGTCTCTTAAAAGGATTAAAACTAGGAAAAGAGCCTTTTATGTGTACGTCCTTCTTACCATTTTGAACATCCTTCACTCCTTTGTGTGGATTCAGTTTTCCGACTGATGACTTTCTTCTGTCTGAACATCCTTTTAACGTGTTTTATGGTGCAGGTCTGCTGGCAACAAATACTTCCAACTTTTGTTTGTCTGAAAAATATGTATGTACCAATGGTAATAACTTTAGTAATATATAACACTATTCACAGAGTTCGGCAACTAACCACAAATTTAGAACCTTCCCAGCACCCCAAAAGAAACTGTATCTTTAGCAGGCACTTCCCACCCCCTTGTCCCCAGCCCCTGGCAATCACTAACCTCCTTCCTTTCTCTGTATGTTTGCCTCTTCTGGACATTTCATATAAATGGAATCATACATATGTGACCTTTGGTGTCTGAGCTCTTTGACTTAGCATTACGTTTTCAAGGCTCAACCACATGGTAACGTCTATCAGCACTTCATTCCTTTTTATTGCAGGGTGATATTCCATGGGCGGGCTGCACCACATTTGGTTTATCTGTTTGTCATTGATGGACATTTATCAGTAGCTTTTTGGCTGTTGTGCATAACGCTGCTGTGAACTTTGTGTGGACGTTTTCTTTTCATTTCTCTTGGGTGGATCTCTAGGAGCAGAGTTGCTGGATCATGTAGTAACTCTGTCTAAAACTGTGTGAGCAGCTGCCAGACTGGTTCCCGAAGCAGCTGCTCTATTTGCCATCCCCACCAGCAGCAACAAGGGCTCAGATTTATCCGCATCCTCACCAGCACTGCTATTTCCTGTCCTGCTTTGTTTGCTTTTGTTTGGACAGTAGCCATCCTAATGGGTGTGAGGGGGTCAACTCCTTCATTTTTGAAAAATATTTTTGCTGAGTGTAGAATCCTGGCTTGACAGGTGTTTTGTGCTTGTATTGTCTTGTTTTCCAGCACTTTAAAGGTACCTTTCCCTCGTCTGCTAGCTTGCCTGGTTTCTGACGAGGCTTCCATAATTCCTATCTTTGTTCCTCTGAGTGTTATGCGTCCCCTCCTCAGCTTTCATTTCTTTCAAGGTTGTTTCATTAGTTTGACTGGGATTTGTCTGGATTTTATTTTTCTTGGTCGAGGATCTGTGAGCTCCCTGAGTCTCTGGTTTTCTTCTGTTTTATTAGTTTTGACCAAATCCTCTGTCATTTTGTTTCGTTGCGTATCTCTCCTCCCTGTGTGCTCTGTGGCCCCAGCTGCTCGTGTGTTGGGCTGCTTGATGTTGCCTGGCAGTTTTAGAGTCTCTGTTTGGTTTTGTTTTTTCTTTTTATATTTCGTATTTGGTACTTTCCATTGGCCTGTCTTCAGGTTCCCTGAGTCTGTCCTCAGCGTTGTCAGTTCCCCTGATCAGCTGGTCAAAAATGCTTCACCTCTGATACCGTGTTTATTATTCCTAATGTTTCCACTGAGCCTTTTCTATCGTTTCCGTTTCTCTGCTCTAATTTTCCATCTTTTCATCCATGTCATCCACCTTTTCCATTAAATGCTTAGATATGTTAGTCAGTTACTTGAACTTCCTGTCTGGTAGTTGCAACAACTTAGCATCTGTGACCTAGTGCTGTCGGCTGCTTTATTTGTTGACAGTGGGTTGTTCTCCTTGCTTTTTTCTGAGTCTCATGAGTTTTAACTGAATGTCAGACATTGTCTGTGGAAGAACAGTGGAGACTGGGGGAAAAACATCACGCCCAGAGAAGGGCACACCTCTCCCTGTGTTAGTGGGTGGGTTTGGGCCCGCCAGGCAGTGGTTGACGTGGGCCAGGCCTGCTGCTTCCGCCTTTACCCTCCACTGGGGGTGGCCTTATGCTGTGTGCAGAGTGGTGCCCAGGGGGCTGCGGGGGTTATTCTGTGTTCCTGCTCCAGCCTTAGCTTTTGACACTCTGCACACCTGCACCACAGAAGGGTTGTCCAGCACTAGACAGCTGTCGCTTGTTACCCAGTGCAGGGCGATCTTTCCCCTTTGGGGAAAGGGCGATCTCCATTCTTCTGATCCAGCCTAAGGGCTGTCAAGGCTTAGGTGCCTGAACTTGAGGAGGGTCTTCTCAGCATCCCCGAGCCTCGCCCGCAGCCAAGCCCTGCTTTGTGTCGGTGCAGGATCTTGAGCCCGAGGGGCCTCCTCTTGCTCCCCGGGGCAGGTGTTTTTGGCTTCCACACTTACCCTGGAGGCTGGGGTCTCTTCCTAGCTCCTGGGCAGGACGGAAGGAGAGATTTTACTTTCACTCCTCTCCCCGTGGCCCTGGGGCCAGAGGGCCTGCTGCTCTTCTCCCAGTGGCCGAAGGCTTCTGCTTTGTGTGAAAGAGGGGCCCGGGAAGTGGGGTGTGCCTCGTGCCCACCCGCCCCAGTGGCAGCCGGCTGCCTCCTGCCTCCTGCGCCACGGGGGTGTGGAGCCCCTCAGCTCCTGTCCAGTCCTCGGCTTTCTCATGTCTGGGCTCCAGGAGTCCACACGGCTGTGCGAGCCCACAGGCAGCCCTTAGACACACGTGGAAACTGGAGCTGATTTCTTCTCCCCACTTGCTCCTGGGCTCTGCCAGAGGTGAGCCAGCCCAGGTGCCCGTGTCCCTCTGGAGGGGCTTGTCACCGCTCGGTTCCCTTGGGACCTGACCCTTTAATGGGCCCAAGGAAAGACGTGATTCGGGTGATTATGTGGCCCTTTCTCACCTGCGGGGTGGTTTTTCTCCATCTCAAGCGGAGACTGTTTTCTTGTGTATTTTTTAAATCATTTTTTTTCCTTTTTTGTAAATGATCTCTTTTGATAGTTACCTATTTATCTTGGAGATCTTGGTGTTGTTATTGAGTTTCACAACCTCCTAATACAGTAAAGATGCTAACGTTTTTGTTGTATTTACTGCAGATGTTGTTTCAGCTTGTTTTTAGCTTCTTGATCGCATCGCGCTGGTAGTGAGGGGGTGCGAAGCTGCCGCGCCATGCGGCCCCCCGGTCCTTCCTCGTGCGAGCTCCTCTCATCTTCTTCAAGCCCAGAAAGTCGTCTCTCTCCAGAGATTTGAGCCGTGCTTGTTTCTGCTTCTCCCCAAGGGTTTTAATGCTTCGGTTTTCACCCTTAATTCTCTCTAATCCATTTAGGATTCTGTAAGGCAGTATCCTGTAGATTCATTTTTCTTTCACAATCAGCCAACTGATCACCCCAGGACTTAGGACTTAGGGATCACACGCCCCTTGCTGTCGAAGACCGTGTGTTAGATTCTCACGTGTATCAGGGCCTATTTTTGAGTCGTGTAATCTAGTCGTGTGGCCGTCCATGAGATTTTTTTTCTGCTTAGTAAAATTACACGATTTAGACCAAAGAGATGACTTTGCTGTTAGAAAGCCACCTGCTATGTCTCTCCCAGGCGCGTTTCCCGCAGCTCTCCGGATGCCTGCTCAGAAGTGCCGGGTGGGATCGACGGGCTCGCCTCTCGCTGCTGGGCCTGAGCGGGACGTGACGTTTAACCGGAGCCACCACGCCACCGTGTGACCTGAGCTGCCTGTATTGACCTGCGCGTTGTCGGACCGTCCAGGCCATCGGGTCGGGCGTGCGAGGTGGCGTTCGGTCATCAGGAGGACGGGGAGCCCACGCGACCTCGGCACAGGGAAGTCACGGGAGGGAGTGGCCCGAATGCCGAGGGTCTCACCCAGCGACACCGCCTTCTCCTCCCCACTCACACGGCGGCCTCGGGGGCACGTCCCTGTGACCAGGTGGCCGAGGAAGAGCGGACTCAGGCCTGGTGTACAGGTGGTTGTGCACCGCGCGTGAAACAGACACCCCAGGCCTTCAGCCTTCGGGGACTAGGGTCTGTGTTAATTGCCACCAAACAGAGGCCACAAATCTAGCAGCTGGCAGCAGCACAGACTTACCTTACAGCTGTTGGTGAAGTCAGAGTGTGGGCAGGTGCGGTCCTCTGGGGACCTGGGGGCCCGTTTCCTTGCCCACCTGGGTTGATGGTGGAGCTCAGCCCCTTGTGGTCAGAGGATCCGGGTCCCTGTCTTCTTGTGCTGTGACCTGAGGCCATCTGAGCTCTGAGAGGCCGTGTCGGTCCTTGGCTTAGGGCGGCCTTCTCCATCCTCAGGGCCAGCACTGGGGTCCGGTCTTCCTCAGGTCATGTCTCTCGATCTCAGCTGGGAAAGGGTGTCTGCCTTTAGGACTCACGGGATTAGACTGAGCCCCGGGGACAATCCGGGATAATCTCCTCTGAGAGTCTTTAGCCTTAATCACATTTGCAAAACCCCTGTTGTCATGTGAGGTGATGTGTTCACTGGTTCCGGGATGTGACCCACGTGTGGACCCCTGCCGCCTCCCACACGGTGTGTCCGCAGCTTAGCCTCGGACCCTCTGCCCCAGGTTGATACCGTTTGTGCTGCGGGGATGGAATAGTCATGTTTCTAGGAAATCTCACATTTAAAAAATAAATAGTCTTCGTGGATAAAAAGGAAGGTGGAACTTTCAAGTTTACAGGAACAGTGTCCGTTTTCTACAAAAATCTCACTCATGACAGCACTTCACCACTGTAGGTATTTTTTTAATTGGTAGATGCACAGTACACACTGGTAAACTGAGACAGACAGAAGCAACCTGAAGTTTATGGAGCAGGTTCTGAGCAGGTGAGCCCGTAGCAACGGCAAGAGGCTCCAGGACCTTCCAGGCAAACTGCAGGTCATGTGACAGCAGCCGGCGCGTGCGGACCAGCAGCAGCTCCTGAGCACTGGCCACGCACGCAACTGAAGCCACCGGTCCCCTGGGCCGTGCCCTGAACGCCCGTCTGTGTCGGAACGCTAGGGCCCCGGCAGCCCGCCCGCTGCGCACGGAGCATCACAGCTTTTGCACCTGAACTTCATATTTTCAAAACTCCTGCTGCGGGAGGGAACACCGTGAACTGGCTGTTGTTAGACGCTACCCTGAGCAAGTGTCCTTTTCCCCTAAAGGGACCTCTTAGGAGTAAGTTGCATCTGAGTCAGGGCAGAGTGGTCCCGTCTCTGCCGGCACTGGCAGGGCCAGTGCCCTCTGGGCTGCTGTCGGGACCGCTTTGTCCCATTGCTCAACGTCTTTTAGCTTTTTCATTTCTAAACTTCAGTCAGACACACCCCCACGCGTAAATGGACACACATGTACATTTTTCTCTTGCTGCCTCTGACAGAGGACACTCATCACCAGCCACTATAGCATCTCCCCTACGTTATGTTGCCAAACGCTAGTTCTGAGACGTGTTCCATGAACAGAGGGTCTTCTGAATTCCTCTTCCGGCTGTGATGGAGTAACTGGCACTGAGCTTGCTCTCCTACCATAAAAAAACCTCTAAACTGACAGGAGAGAGAGAGAGAGGGCAGTAGCTGTCTTCAGGCACTAACCGCCGGCTGGAGCAGAACTTGGGGGCCTGGAGACGGCAAGACACAGAGGGCGCCCGGCTGGCTCCCTGGCCTCTGGCTGGTTGCTTTTCCACTACAGCCGCGGGGCTGCAGGCCGGAGCCCGGGATCGGGCAGGGCCGGGTTGAGGGCCACGCAGGGGGCGCCGGAGGCTGGGTGAGGATGCGCCAGGGCCTGGCTGAGAGCGAGGCTGTGCTTCCGCAGGGAGGCTGGCAGGCCTGGCCCGGCTGCAGGATGACGTCGCCCGGATGGATCGGGGTGGCTCAGCAGCCCTGGTCCACAGGCGGAGGGTGGAGAGACTGCTCCGCGTCTCCATCTCACTGGGACCAACGCCAAGCCCGTCGCCCTGCCCACGGCCCCTGGGCGGCCTCTGGTGGGGGTGCTCTCCACCCCCTCCCCGTTTCCCGTCGCGCTGTCGGCCTTCTCCGCGCTGGCTTGCCAGACTCCTCGCCGTGCTCTGGACCCCATGCTCTGGAGGTGTGTTTAGACGTCTCTTCTGACCAGGGTTTGCCTTCCACCCCCTTTGTCTGATTCGTGCACGTTCTTACTAAAGCCCCATCCATCGGTTTCCTTTATGGGAAGTGTTTTTTGTGTCCTGTTAAGAAATCTTTGCATCTTCAGGGCCAGGAAGACCTACGAGGTTTTCCTCTATAGGGTTATCATTTCACCTGTCATGTCTGTATCTGCAGCCCGCTGGAAAGCGGCTGTTGGTCTGTGGTGGGAGGTAGGCGCCCAGGCGGACCCTGGACCTGTGAACATGCAGCGAGGCCAGCACCAGCCAGCCCCTTCCCCTGCCCTCGCGTGTCTCTCCGTCACAGACAGGTGGTGACACCTGTGTCGATCTGTCTAGCCTGTTCCTTTGACTACGGTCTGTCCACGTCTCAGTCCATGGCCCCTGCCCCTGCATCTTTATTTGAACCCTCAGAGGGAGCCTCCAGCTCCGTCTCCATCTCCAGCCGCCTCAGTTGTCCTTGGCCCGGCCCTGCCACGAGCTTAGGACCAGCTGTTGAGATCAGCAAGGCCTTCTGTTGGGGCTCAGAGTCCTGGGGAGCTGCGGCGGTGGTGGCGAGACCCTCCTTCATGGCGCGTCAGGCTGACAGGCGGGGGCCCCGCACACGGCGGGCGGACACGTGGGGGCTGCATCGCAGTCACGCGTGGGACGACACAGCCGGTGTCGGGCCGTCGGTAACCGCAGGCCTCCCCGCCCCCGCCCGCCCCAGGTGGGCAGTTCTGGGGCTCCAAACACAGGGAGCAGGGAAGGCTTTAACCCCCGCACTCTGACCCCCAGCCCCGCCAGCTCGTTCAGAGCTGTGTTCCTAATACGTTTCATCATTTGTCCGAACGTGTAATGTGTTTGGCTTTTGGAGCCGGTTATGGAGCCATAATAATTGCAGTGATGACTCAGCCTGGAAGACATGTTCATAACCTCAGCGCTGAAGGTCGCAGTAAAAAAGTTTAAATTTCCGTTTGTGTACGTTCTCTTGTGCTGTGAGGATGTGACACAGTGATCAGTTAAAGGCCTTCGAGCAAAAAAAAAAACACAAAGTATTCCATTAGGGGCCATATATCTACATTTTTCTCTTCTTTTTGAAAAGCTACCAAAATGTAAAGATTCTACTAAAGAAGAGGCTGTGGACATGTTTTAAAGTCGCTGTTCTATTTTAGGTCATCTTTGTTGCCGTGTTGCAGGTTCACTGACCTTTCCTTTTGCAGTGCACCACCCTGCTGTCCACACCGCCCGCTGCATTTCTTACCTCAGACGCTGTGTTTTCAGCTCCGTGTTACTGATTTGGACTTTAAATTTACTCCACATCTCTTCTTAACCTGCTGCTGTTTCCTTTACCTTCTTTTTCATTCTTTTTTTCCCCATCTTTTAAAATAAGTGTAGTTGACAATGTTGTGTCAGTTTCTGGTGCACAGTGTCATGTTCCAGCCATTCATACACATGCATGTGTTCCTTTTCATGTTCTTTTTCATGCTAGGTTACTACTGTGCTGGACAGTAGAAACTTTATCTATTTTATATACAGTACTCAGTATCTGCAAATCTTAAACTCCCAATTTATCCCTTCCCACCCCCTTTCCCCCTGGGTAACCAAAAGTTTGTTTTCTATATCTGTGAGTTTCTTTGTGTTTTGTAAATAAGTTCATATGTGTCTTTTTTTAAGATTCCATATATAAGCTCTATCATATGATATTTTTCTTTCTCTTTCTGGATTACTTCACTTAGAATGATGATCTCCAGGTCCATTCATGTTACTGCAAATAGCATGATTTCATTCTTTTTTATGGCTGAGTAGTATTCCGTTGTATAAATATACCACGTCGTCTTTATCCAGTCATCTGTTGACGGACACTTAGGTTGCTTCCGTGTCTTTGCTGTTGTAAATAGTGCTGTTGTGAACATTGGGGTGCATGTATCTTTTTGAATTAGAGTTTCCTCTGGATACATGCCCAGGAGTGGGATTGCTGGATCATAGGGTAAGTCTATTTTTAGTTTTCTGAGGAATCTCCGTACTCCTGTACCTTTTTGATCACGTGGGTTTTCTCAGTCCTGGCTGTCTTAACGTCCTGGTCTATGAATTCTCGCATCTGCTTCACATCTGCATGTCTTTCTGCTGTTTCTCCCTCTCGTCAGGAGTCCTGTTCCCCCACTTCTCTATGTGCCTAGTGCCTAGTGATTTTTGATTGGACGCCAGACACAATGACTTTACATCATTGGAGCTGGGTGTTCTGTAGCCCTTTAGGTATTTTTGAGTGTCGTTCTGGGCACAGTTGAGTCTTTTGGGAAGAGTTTGATCCTTATGAGGCTTTCTTTTCAGCTTTCCGAGTCAGAAACAGGGCAGCTTTGGTCCAGGCTCATTAGGCTCACTCCTGGGTGGCGGGGGCGCCCTCTGGGGTCTCTCCCGGCTGCCTCGGATCACAGCCACGTTGTCCTGTCTGCGGTGGGGGGAGCAGGCCTGGAGCACATGCTCTTAGGAGGCAGCATTGTGTCCTTGGGGGACATGCTCCCGCTGGACCCCAGTCTCCTCATCGGAAGAACCCAGGTTTGGCTGGCGGTGCTGAGTCTCCTGCGCTGGAAATCTGGTGGTGACACGTCTCTGTTTGTAAGTGGCGGTTGGCTGGGTGCCTGGTTTGGTAGAAGCAGACCTGTGTCTAAACCCAGTCCTGTTATTTTCAAAACTTGCACTGCCGCCTGGAAAACATCTTCAGCACTCAGTGGTTCACGTGATGAAGTCATTGCCGCTGCCCCTTCCCGTGGCTCAGAAGACATGTCCAGGTGTTCGTGCGGCGTTAAGCCCCCTCCCTGGACTGAATCAGACAAACTCAGAGCCGCACAGAAAGTGGCTTCTGCAGAACATGTTTTCCCTGAGAGAGTCATTCACTCAAGGACAGGAGGTGGGGACCCTTTCCTTCAAGCAGGTGGGCGGTTTTTACACTCATTTAATAGAATCTCTGTCTTTTATCCCGAGACGTGAGCTGGCAGATGTTAAATCCTGCTTGTGATTTAAATTATAACTGAAATAATAGTGAAGACCAGTCTAAGGTTTTTTTTTCCTTTGATCAAAAAGGTGGGGCAGGACTTCTGCCTCCAGGAAGACAGAGTAGATGGACTTGTGCCCCCTCTTGCCAGGAGTGCAGTAAAAACTCTGGACATTGGGTCTAAAGCAAACAGAAGATGACTGGAAGGTGAGGTGAAGAAGGCAGCCCCGGGGGCCTCAGACCCAAGAAGACACAGCAGTGAGTTCTTTGAGTTTTATTCTGGCCTCGTGCATCCCGGAGTCAGAGCTGAAGAAGCCAGGAAGTCAGGAACACCAGCGGACACAGACAGAAACAGCCCCGAGAAAGCTGTTCTCTCTGGCCAAAGGGCAGGACGGCTGAGAACAGCCCAGCGGTGCGCGTTTTGCTGAAGAGGATGCACCCACGGCACACGAGCACGTGAGAAGACGTTACCGTTAGCGTTTGGGAAATGCAGATTAAACCCCAGTGAGGTACCGCCCATCAGAGAGGCCAAAATAAAAAGCAGCAGCCACACCAAGTGCTGGCAAGGATGCAAAGACACCAGCGCCCTCTTACGTCGGTGGCAGGAATGGAAAACGGGGCGGCCCCTCTGGAGAGCAGTTTGAAGTTTCTTAATTAACTAAACATTTGACTGTGTGTGACCCAGAAACTGCACTTCTAGGCATTTGTATCAGAGAAATGAAGACTTACGTTCACACAAAAACCTGTATGTGGGTGTTTGTAGCAGCATTATTTGTAATAACCCAAACCTGGAAACAACCCAGGTGTCCTTCCGTGGTCGGGCGGGGGTAAGCAGCTGTGATGCGCCGGTGCTGGGGAGCATTCCGCAGCGGTGAACGGGATCGAACGTGAGCTGGTCACGCGCCCCTCGGATGGATCTCCAGAATTACACTGAGTGAAAAGCTGATTCCAAAAGGGCACATCCTATACGATCTCATTTGTCTAACAGTCTTGAAGTGACAAAATTATACAAACAGAGCAGATTTGTGGTTGCCAGGAGTTGAGGAGGGTATAAAGGTGATGAGGGGGGCGGTTAAAAGGCAGCGGGGAACCCTCCTGGAGAGGGGGCTGTTCTGTCCCCCAACAGTTCCCAAGTCAGCGTCCTGGTTGGGATTCCACACTGGAGCTTCTCAAGATGCTTCCAGGGTGGGAAACTGCATTGGAGGAACCTGGGATCTCTTATTATTATTATTTCATCCGGTTGCACGTGAAGCTACAGTGATCTCAGACTAAAAAGTTTATTTAAAAGTAAGTCATGGCACCTCCTGGAAAGCTGAGCGTTTTAACTCATTCGCCGGTGAGTCGGGACTGCAGCTGGAGTCACACGCCTCTCCTTTCAACGAAAGGAGAAACGCGTTGGTTTCGGTTGGGCAGACTCGCAGTGATAAGGCACCGTGTCGTTTAGAGATAAAAAGCACGTGTGTGTTGGCATCGAGGCCGAGTTCTTGAGGACGACACCGAATCACTTTTTAAATTTTTAAAAAATACTTTGGGGGGGTAATTAGGTTTATTTTATTTTTATTTTTATTGGGTTGGTTATTTAATGGAGGTACTGGGTATTGAACCCAGGACCTTGTGCCTGCTAAGCACGCACTCCACCCCGAGCTCTGTGCACCCCCGTCACTTTCTGAGGACCGCGGGTGTCGCTGTGAGAATGACAGTGTACCCATCGGGACTTCTGTATTGCCCTTGGCCACGGTAGCCCGTCTCCAGTGGTTTCTAGACAGTGTCGGAGCGCGCTCGCCGCTCCCAGCAGGGAGTGCTTCTGAAGCCAGTGAGGTGCTCCTTTCTGTGAATTTGCCAAAAGGCAGCGTTTCAAAACCGAGATGTTCCTGAAGTCGGGTGCCGTCCAACTGGGAGACAGGAATAGGGGGCACGTATCTTAGCGCAACACTGGGCCCAGGCCGTGACTTCAAGGTCGGGGAGGAGCCCCCGGCCCTGGCCCTCAGCCCGGCCCCCGGGCCCAGGCCCACTGCAGGGGCTCTGGCCGTTTCTCTTCTTCCCTGTGGGTCCAGACGATGCGTCGGCCCAAGGAATCTGGAACAAGGCTGCCTGAGTTGAAGGCTTGCCGAAGAGCCTCACTTTGGAGGGGGCGCTGTGTGTGGCCGCCTCTCTGGGCCTTTTGCTGACCCGAGCTGCTGTGACCCCGTGGGGTCCGAGCGGGGACAGCAGAGGCCGCTCAGGAGTTTTCTCAGGGGCAGTGGCTCTGGGTGGGGGAGGAGGGGCTGCTGCTGCGTCTGCTCGGAGCTGGGGCTCTGCCTCCTGTTCTGACATCAGGACGAGAGACAGCGCCTGGGCGCTCGGGGCGCGGAACCGAGGGTGCCCGTGACGTTGCTCAGCTGCCGGGGTCCCATCCTGCAGGCACGGCGCTCTGTGGCCAGCGTGGCTGCCCTGAGGCTGCTCCTGTCCCCGGTCCCCACAAAGCTTCCACACGGCAGCCCAGTGTGCACCCCTCAGACTCTTCATCTCTGCCGCTGGCTTCTAGAAGACACGTCCTTCTCCTCGGCCCCACCTCAGCCCCGTCAGGCCTGCCCCCAGCCCCCGGCTCAGTGCAGCTCTCCTCCAGTGAGGGCGCCGCAGCCCAGGACGTGATCCAGGTTTGCCGCTCGGGGTCCAGAGTCCTGGGCACAAGCCAGTTGAAGCCCCTGGCACTGCCGAGGTGGGTGCTCTGCGGCCCTGGATGAGACCTCGCCACTCCCAATGCCTCTGTCTCTCCTGGGGCTGGCCTCTTCTGTCTCCAGGGTGACAGGAAGGATGGGGGCGCGTGTGAGAGACTGGACGTGATCCCTGCAGCTGGCGCTTTACCAGATGTGGGGGTGTGTGCGGCAAAGCCTGGGGTGCAGAGAAGCACATAAAGCAGACCGGGAGACCCCGGAGCATCCCTGACGGTCACTTACTTGATGCCTGACTCCCTCTAACGTTGGCAGTGGCGTCGGGGGCAGTGTGGTGGCTCCACCTACTGAAGCGCATCGTCCAAAGGCTCCAAGCTGCTGTGTTTACTCCAGTTGGGGTGGGGTGAGAAGTGGGGGTCCCCTGTGCCTCTCCCCATGTGGCAACCTGTCCAGCACCCCTGGAGGACGAGCACGGCCTGGGCAGGAGGAGGGGCCCCTGGACCCCCTGCCCAGGGTCTGGGCGCGCGGGACCCACCCTGGGCTCTCACTGGGCTCTGGGGAGAGTTACTCTGTTCACACTCATTTCCATGAATAACACACTTACCATGTTTGTCCCCAAACTGATGTTGGAGAAAACAATTCACTCTGCCTTCAGGGAGACGCCGGGCTAGTCTGAAGACTGTTGCTGCCTCGGAAGCTCTCAGAGCAGGGAGGCCAGTGCCAGGGTGGAGGCGGCTCAGCCCCCTGGGGTCAGTGGTGGCAGGCAGGGTTCAGAACCAGCCAGAGCTGGCGCCATCCTTGTTCAGCCTGTGGGAGGGAGTCAGTGTGGACTGTGTTTGGACCGAGGCAGAAGCCGGTGGGCGGTGCAGAGGCCAGGCTGGGGGCGTGGTGGGGGCGGGGAAGGCCCACTCTGCTGCCGTGCAGTGTGGGACACCCCCCGGTGCCTCCCTCTACCTGACCCTGCCCTCAGTCACCTCTTAGACGGCTGGTGATGCCACCTGTCTATCCAGGAAAGGCCTGCAGAGTTTCATTTTAAAATAAGCAAAAAGTAACAAGGAAACATCGAGTAAATAATAGTTCTGGTGAAGCACAGCTGGCGAGTCGTGCAGGTGCTCAGGAGTTCACTGCCATCCATAGCGGGACCCTTGAGCAGGAGGGTGGGGCCAGGTGGCATCTTGGAAATGGTGGCTTGGGAGGCAGCTCTGGAGAACAGACTGGAGAGGATCACAAGGGGATGTAGGGAGGACCGTCAGGAGGCTGGGGCCCCACGTGGTCCAGGAGAGACGCCGTGAGACCGAGCCTGGGGACACTGCGGGGCAGGGGTGGGGCCAGGTCCCTGCTCACAGAGGCCAAGGGCTGGCATGGCCAAGCCCCTGACCCAGAGCTCCTGGCCAGGGGGTCCCAGTGGTCCTGCAGGGCCTCTCAGACCAGGCCATGAAGAGCCTCACTAGGTGGACAGGACCCGCCATCCAACTTGGGCACAGGATGTCTAAAGCCAGCAGGGAGGCCTTGGTGGATGGGACAGTCTTGAATCTCTTTGTGCAGGTGAGGAAATGGAGGCACGGGGCTTCCTAGGTAGTCAGTGGGGAGCAGGACTCAGCCCAGCCTCCGCCTTGTCATCCAGGCAAAGTCAGTGGACATGCCCACTTCCCACACTTGGTGCCGGGCACTGGGGCCTGTGAGGAACACAGGGCAGCCCCAGGCCTGGAGGCACGGGATTCAGGCATCACGGCGCTGGGTGGTAGATGAGCTTGGCCAGGGGGCCGGGGGCCGGCCCGTGGGGTGGTCTAGAGGGTGTGCTCGCCGCTGAGCCAGCTCAGGCACGCGGGCCGAGGGTGAAGCTCCTGGGCCCCATGGAGGCGTCCAGGGCCCCGCCTCAGCGTCTCCTGTGTCCAGGAAGCTTGAGTTTCATGCCCACTGCTGCAGTCAGGCTGCGTGGGATTCAAGCCTCAGAGTGGGGTCCCCGTGTTTTAGTCCAAAGGGGCAAAGAACAGACACTGAGTGCTGGTCACCTGGAGGTGGGGACATGGTCTTGTGCGGGGGTCCCCATCGGGGTGCTGTGTGGAGGGCGGACGGCCCTGCGGTCCGGAGCTGTGAGCTGCCGGCAGTGGGGCCAGTGGGCAGTGGGGCCGGCACCCTCACGCCCCTGCCCGCCCCACATGCGGCCTGAGCTCAGGCTGAGGCCAGCCGGGCGTTGCCTGCTCACCAGGTGTGTTTCCCTCCAGGTGAGTGAGGAAATGTGAGGTGGCACCGCCCCAGCTCAGCGTGCACAGCCCAGCCCAGACGAGCGGTCCCCCGGGCGCCCCTCACCATGTCCAAGAAGGGCGCGGGCGGCCGAAGCAAGGGGGACAAGGCGGAGGTCCTGGCCGCGCTGCAGGCTGCGAACGAAGAGCTACGGGCCAAGCTCACCGACATCCAGATCGAGCTGCAGCAGGAGAAGAGCAAGGTGGGCGCCTCTCCCCGACCCTGCCCCCTCCCCCTCCCCCACCCTGCCCCCAGGTCCCCTGCCCCTGCCTTCCCTATGCATCTCCCCGCCCTTCCCCCACCCTCCCCTCCCCAGCCCCCTGCCCTTCCCCCTCCTGCTCCCCAGCCCCCTCCCCCTCCCCCACCCCTCCCCTGCTCTCCTGCGGTGGGGGGGCCCTACACTCCCTCTCCCTCTCCCACCCCTGCCACTATGTCCTCTCCTCCCCCTCCAGTCCCCCCAACCCCCGCACAGCCACTAGGAGGTGCATGGGCTCTTGGGAAGAGGATGCAAGGAAGAGAGGATTTGGGGAGAGGGTGGCAGAGGGAGACGTGAAAGTGCAGGGCAGGCGTCTCCCCCAGAGGGTCCGAGAGGTCCTGGGTCGTGGACTGCGACTGTGACCCACCCCCAGCCTTGCGCTCCTGGGAGGCCTGGCGGGGGAGGGAAGCAGGGCACATGGGGCCACCTTCTTCCTCAGAGTTCCGCCTCCTCCTGGCTGAATCACAGGAAAAGTGATGTTTTGTGACGCACTATGCTTACGTGGAACTCAGGTTTCAGTGTCGGTGAAGACGTTGTTGGGACCCAGCCCCGTCCGTCCATTTGCACGTTGTCTGCGGCTCTCGCAGCACAGAATACTGACCACCTGGCCCTTCACAGAAAAAGCGGGCGGGCCCGTCCTGGTCACTTCCCTCCCGCCTTAGGTCCCCTGTTCTGTAAAAGGGACAGAAGCAGGGCCTCCAGCATGGATACTAGAAAGCGGCCATCATAGTGACCACGTGGCTGCTCCCGTGGCCGGGCCGCCTCCGTGGGCCTGCTGGGGGCCCACGGGGAGGACCCGGGGAGTCGATGCCAGCGCCTGCTCTGTGCCAGGTGGTCAGAGTCAGCAAAGAAGCCCAAGGGGCCCGGACGCGCTGTGTGGCTGGAGCACAGGGTGAAGGCACAGCCTTCAGTGGCCTGGGATGGAGATCTGTCCCCAGACGAGATCGTCCGTCTGGCACACGCAGGGTGGCATCCGGCACTCCGAGCGTCTTGTGCGGACCGGACTGTAGATGCTTCATGGCCAGGCCTCCGACATCACCCAGCCCTCCCTCTCCCCCGTTCGCGGATGGAAGAGAAGACCTGGCTTGTTAAGAACTCAATGATAACGAAGCGTTTTGTTTTATTGGGCAAAAATATAACAGCAATTTATTTTTCAACACAGAGAAATACCATGAGGTGGAAACCACTAAGCAATAGTGCTTTGCCTGAATCTCCAGAATCTGCCCACTGACCGCAGATTCGCGTGCAGCCTCGTCCCAGCCCTTCCAGTCTGCGGCCGCCCAGGGGCGTGTGCCGGCCCCTCGCTGCTCAGCCGGCCACGCCTGGCCAGGTCGCAGCTCCTGGCCCTCCTGGTGCCAAGCAGGAGCCCTGGGGCTGGCTCTGCGGCCCTGGTATTTATGCAAGGTGTACCCACTATTTTTAGAAAAGATGATGTAACCTCTTGATACAGAATTCCGAAGGAAGAGAAGGAAAGGCCTGGCGCTGACCTCCTTTCTCCGAGTCCACGCCCCTGGCGCCTCCCAGAGGGGTTCGAGTCACGGTTCCGTGAACGCACCTGTGCAAGTCTCTTCTTAAAGCATCAGTGACACATGTGGTTCTGCCAGTCCCCTTTCCTTGTCACCTTCACCGAGCGCCGTGGGGACCGAGCTCCTGTGGACGCCTTCGTCCCCTCACACGGCAGCCCCGCGGAGAACATGCCTGTCTGCGTGTCCTGGACCTCACGTGCAAGCGCGTGTGACTGCGGGGTGTTGGCGATCACACCGGGGCCTGCTGAGAGTGCGGGCTGGGCTGGGGGTGTTTTAGCTGCTGCACGGCTGCCCGGAAGGTGGCTGCTTGGGGCATTGCTGCTCAGAGCCCCCTCCTCCCCGGCTGAGCCGCCAGGTTCCTCGGTCCCCATCACCACATCCCCCGGGGCGCGCGGGGAGCTGGGAGCAGCCCTCTGGTTTCCTTCGTGGTGCAGGGTGTACATGGTGTGGAAACGGCCCCGCCATGTTTCTTTTTTCTATTCTTCCTGCGTTTTCCTTTTTTCCCCTACAGTCAGTTCAGTAAATAAGAGGTGCCCGCATTAACCTAGGTGTCTTCCCGAGACGGTGTCTCCTGGCCGAGGCCGCGAGCAGGCTACATGCAGGACTCAGGAGATGTCCGGGGCTCTGCCCGCTCAGCCCAGAGGTGGACACTTCACCCCAAACGCATGGTCTGCCGCAACTCCAACTGACCCAGCGGCTCTGTGGGGGGCAGGCAGGAGTGTCCATCAGAAACACACCGGAACGTTCGGTGATGCCCCAGTGTCAGGCTGGCGTCTGTTTTGACCTGGCAGAGAGGCACGCTGGGCCCCACGGGACGCGACCCAGTTCTGGGCACATGTGAGTGGCGCAGGGCACCCTCGACCTTCTTAGAGCTTTACTGGATGTTCCGGAAACAACCTGGCCGTAACTGTCCCACTCACGTGTGTCAGAGCCCTGTGGGGGCACACAGCAGCCGGGCTCCACAGCCCACCGTGTGCGTGTGAATGCGCAAGGCACGCGTGTGAGGACAGGTGCACGTGTGTGTGTGGGGGGGGGTGGGGGGCGTGGGGGTGTCTGGGTGATCACAGGACTAACGGGCCTGGCCCCGCATTCCTGGGGCCCCTGCAGTGCCTCCCAGCTCTCCAGAACCTCGTGTCAGACCCCAGGGGTGAGGCCACGGCGCTCTCCTCCTTGGCCTCACCTCAGACTCACCCGGAAAGCAAGAGGTTTAGAAAGAGTCCCAAGGCCCAGGCTGCCCCCCCCCACCCCCACCCGTGGCAACGCGTCAGCATGTTGAGGTGTGTGGGACGCGGGCACCCGTGTTTCTCAAAGCTTCCCCGGGTGCCGACGTGCAGCCAGGGTGAGAACCACTGGCCCGAAGGGTCTCTGCCCAGAAAAGTCACTCCCTTCATCAGAGATTGTGGGTCAGTTGCCGTAAGCAGTGTTTGGTGAGAGCCTCGGGGTTTGGAGGAGAGGCTGTTGATACACATGCAGGATTGTGAGCAGACAGGGTTCCACGGGGAGGGTGTGCTGAGTGACAAGTCCCTCCTCCCTCCCTCCTCCCCTCCCCCACCCTCGCCACTTTCCAAAGTGAATCGGCCTCAGTCCCCACCTCACCTGAAAGGGAAACAGACGCGTCGGTCTGCGCTCAGGGTGAGGGCGGGGGGTGCTGAGAGATAAGGGTGAAGACTGGTGGTGGTTTGCAGGGGTTTACCGTCTGAAGAGCAGGTTCCTGTGTTTCTTCTCACTTCCAGCCTCTGAGGAGGGCACGGTGGGCCCAAGGTCCAAGGCAGCGCTGGACTGAGGGTCCCTGAGTTCTGGGGAAGCCAGGCCTGCTGCTGGCTGGCTGGGAAGTGGGTGCTGGGGCCGGGCCGCCTTCAGAGGCCACCACCGGGTGGTGCGGACGGCCCCCGGGGCCTGTGGACGTGGTGGTGCGTCTTCCTGGCTCCTGGGCGGGGTCTCCAGGGCGGGGAACCCGCTGCTTTTCTTCCTCCCCTCCAGCTTTCAAGCCCAAAACCATCTGGCCCAGGGAGAGCTGCTCAGCTCCTGCAGCGGACAAGACAAAGGGTCAGCGGACGACCTCCTTCAGCCCTGGGGCGGCTCGGAGCATGCGGGGCACCTGGCAGGGCCCGGCTGGGTCCCAAAGGAGGTCAGACCTCCGTGCTCCGGCTCCTGGGACCTTCGAGCTGCTCCCTCCTCCTTCAGACGTGATCTCAGGAAGCCAGGTCACAGACACCAGCCTCCAACGTCCAGGCTGTCCAGGGTCTTGTAGGAACGGGACATGAGGCCACTGCTGTTCCTGTAGGGCTGGAAATGGGGCACTCTCAGTCCCCGGGGACTCATGTCCAAGACACCCACCTGCCCAGAGGGCATCCTGGCCACACCCAGAATCCAGAGTGGTCCATGCCCACCTCCAGGCACAGACGGCCCTCCTGCAGACCTGCTGTGCTGGGCCCTGAAGGAGAACCGCCTGTTTCTAAGTGTCTCAGTTCATGGAAGCTCACGTGTGACGAGCACACGGGCTTGAGGGATTTGAAGGTGATAAGTATACCCTGCCCCCCGTCAAGGACAGACCTTTCACTTCAGTAATGAATTGAAATGCAGGGGCTCGGATGGGGCTCCAAAGGCCTGGAGACCCATCCACTTGGCCTTGATGGATGTCCGGAGTCAGTTCCCGCGGTGTTGAACGGAAGCGAGTACAAGGCTCCGCGGTGGACAGCGCGTGGCCTCCCCAGCACACAGCCCGTTCCCAGGTGTGGGCCCCGCCAGCCAGCCACAGGCAGGCTCAGAGAAGAGGCTCCGGGTCTGCAGACCCACGGGGCAGGAGGAGGGGGGCCCTCTGGGGTGCCTGCTGCCATGCATCGTGGGTTCAGGCCTGGAGCGAGCCCGGCCCAGGCACAGAGGGAGCCGGGACGGGGTCCTGCCTGCGCCTCTCTCCCCGGCCGGCTGAGGGCCACGTGGAGGAGCCCTGCCCAGGGCAGGGCTGGGTGATCGTGCCCAGGTGGACAGGCCTGGAGCGGGAGGGGCCGCGCAGGGTGGGGAGGGTTCTCCAGGCAGAGATGAATCCGAAGCTGCAAAAAAGTGGCAAGTGTAAACTCGGGCCTTGTGCTGGGTCATGTGGGCTCTTCCGACCGGGCCCTTTTGCCCCCCACGCTAAAGGATGCTGAGGAAACGGCTGCCTGCCCACCTGCAGAGACTGGGAGGTGTACAGGAACAAACACCAGAACCAGGTATGGGATCAGCCAGGGGCTTCATGGTCCAGGACCTAATTAGGACCCTTCGGGACAGGTTCGTGGAAAACTAAAGTACCAGAATGAATGACAGGGAGACATCACGGTCAGATGTCACCAAGTTACTACAAGACAAGAGCCAGAAGCAGAAAAGGTCCTTACAGACAATGACAGACCTGCCCTAATGACGGAAATACACGGGGCTGGTTCAGAGGGAACCAAAGACATTCGTGAAACGACACGAGACAATAAGAAAGCCTAAATCAGAATTAGGACAACACAGACAAGGACTGCCAGGACACGTGGACAACGGAAATGAAGATATCTTAGGAACAAAAGCTGAACTAGAGAAACATAAGAGTGTATAGACCACAAGTAGCACATTGAGAAAATGGAAAGTGAAAATGAGGAAATAACTGAACACAAAAAAGGAAGAGAAAAGGGCCTGGGAGAAAATGAGAAATACTGAAAACAGGCAAGGATTACCCAATATATGGATGATAGAAGTCCCCGAGGAGGAAAACCACACAAGGAAACAGAACAAACACCAAAAACGGTAATTCAAGAAAACTATACTAAAACATTTTTGTTGTTGTTTAAAAAAGGAAAGAAACAGCGTATGGAAGGAGCTCAGCACGTGCCTGACATCAGGACCTAGGACAGCTCGCAGCAAACCGTATTTGGGTCACATCAAAGACACAGGAAATTCAGTCATCAGGGCAAAAGGAGCACATGGCCTCTCGGGGGAGGAAGGTCAGGTCGCCGTCAGGTAGCTGACAGCAGTGGCTTGATGCCAGAGGAAGTGGCCAATGTGAAGACGCTCAAGGGAAAAACGTAAGGGAGGGTTTTATATCCAGTAAAAACGAACTTTGAGCGTAAGAGGTGTGGACAGACTGGGGCTGACCTGCAGGAATGCAAGTCACAGGAGCACTTCCTAAGGGTCTCCTGAGGGTGGGCTTCAGATAGCCGGACGGCCGTTGGTCACCAGCGTGAGGGTGGCCGTGAGCCCTGAGCCTGCAGTTACTCTGAATGAAACCTGAGTGATGGTGCGGCCCAGGGCCACCTACAGTCTGTGCTCAGAGGTGGCCTTGCAGGCACCTTCTGAGCAAGTCCAGGCGGGGAATTAAGAAATACTTTGGAGCTCCTTAGGAGAAAATTAAATGAGAGTACATAGGGAAGGAATGTAACGTGCAACGATCACGTGGGCCCACGCTGCAGACAGTGCAGCCAGGACAACCCAGACGCAAAACGCCAACCTTCTCCACATCACGATGATGGTGACGGTGTTAATGTCGCCCTGCTGTCAGCAAAGCCACTGTCTGTCCAGTGTGGACAGAATGGGCCTCATCGAAGTCCAGTGTGGATAACTGAGTGATTACGGGCTGGTCTAATTCGGGCGTCTCCTGTCTCCTGGGAACGAGGCTTCTCAGTGTGAATGGATGGAGAGACGGCGGAGGGCATACAGGAGAAGTGAGACTGGCTTCGAACTGGACATTGTAAATGTCAGTAGGAACTCAAAGTGACTTTATCAGATACAGGTTTTGTTCTATATATAAGACTTACCAGTATATCTAGCTCTGCCTTACAACCCTGACCAGCCCGGTGCATGAGTCCTGGGGCCCTGTGACCTTGAAGTTCTGTTTCCCTTTAACAGAGGTCAGGGCCACCGGAGAACCGTTTGGGGCAGGAAGTGAGCAAATGAGGCTGGAAGAGCCTGACAGACGAGAGAGGCTCCTCGGGTCGAGTCGTGCTGAAGGATTCAGGGGCCACCTCCAAGAGGCTCCCACCTGCCACAGACGGGACCCTCTCGGCTTCAATAAGGATATGATTGGCAACGAACAGGAATCCACCAACTGGGTTTAAATCCACATATTCTTTTTTGGGGGGGGGGGGTAGGAGGTAATTAGGGAGATTCACTTAAATGGAAGATGAATAAATATCTGTCTGCCCCGGGATCTCAACAAAAGTCCAGTTCTCCAAACAGCTGGACTGGTGCTCACTCTGCCACCTGGGCAGTGGGGATCGTCAGGGGCCCCGGCTATTAAAATTTCTCCAGTCATTGCCAGGTCCAAGACAGGGGAGGGTATAGCTCAGTGGTGGAGTGTGTGCTTAGCATGCACGAATTCTGGGTTCAATCCCCAGGGCCTCCATCATCAATCAACCAACCAACCAACCTAATTACTCTCCCCAAAAGCAAAACAAACAAAAAAGTAATAAAATAAAAATTGCAGGGTCTGAGCCGAGCCAAGGGAAGTCTCAGCACTGAATCCTACAGGACAATAGGACTGCTGGTCGGCAAGCACCATCTGTCCTAGTGGGGAAACAAAAGAGGATAAGGCTGCCATGGCCCCCTGCTCCCGGGGAAGCTTGCTCAGGCGGGGTGGGGGAAGACAGCACAGTCACAGAGAGAGAGGGAGACATGAGGCACTCTGGGGAGTGAGAATTGCTGAGAAGAAAGGGACATAAAGTAATGGCGTTGGTGCAGTGGGCACAGGAGGGCTGCTGGCCAGGACCATGGGAGGGCACACCTGGCAGAAGCTGGGCCTGGCTGGGCAGAGTGAGCAAGGGAGGAGGCAGCTGCAGGTCCAGGGGCCGTGGGGTCAGGGCTCACACGGCTCTGTGGGGAAAGGATGCACACCCGCAGGGCGTGGGGCCCCACGGAGCGGGGCTGGGACCTGTGCCTCGTGCTCCCATGAGGGTGTGCCCTGGGGGTGGCTTGAGGTCATGGAGATGGTGCCCTCTTCCAGGGCCCGGGAGACGGTGATGCTTTTACTCTAAATGCACCAGGAGCCGGAGAAGCGGGTCACACAGGGACCGGGGAGATGAGCTCTGTGCTTCCGGAGCCCTCTGGGTGGAGAGTGGGTGGTGGGGAGGGAAGGCAGGAGGCGGAGCAGGCCTGGGGGGCCGGGGAGGTGGACAGACTCGGGGTGCACTCTGCAGGTGGGGCGGTGAGCTTGGGTGTGCTTGCCGTGGGGCGCCTCCTGATTGTCTGCCCCCACCCTCCATGTAGACCCAGGGCCAACCTGGATCCCAGCCATTCTTTCATTCCAGAAATAGATTTTGAGCAGGATTTCCTGCCACATGGAGGGGTGCGTGGTCATCCTGCTGAGGTCAAAGCTTTTGGATGAAAATAAACCATGCAGTAAAAAAAACCCTGAGTTTCCCCTGAGATCTAGATACCAGACATGTAGTCAGACAGCCCAGCTGCCTAGTAGACTGGTTTCTCCATTTGCCGAGCGTGTCACCGAAGGTAAGCCCGTCACCCGGCTCAAGGGGGCGGGGCCCAAGCCGGCTGCAGGGCAGAGCCCCCCACTCCCTGCTCCCCACGGGGCCGCGCCCTCTCCGTGGAGGGTGCACTTGGGAGGGAGGGTCTCCCCCTCCCACGCGCTGCAGATGCCCGGGGACAGTGTGTCTGCGGTCTTACTTCCCCGGCCAGCTGTGCTTCCAGGCGAAAAACACAAAACCCAGAAACCTTTCCAGAACTTGTAGGCGGGTTTCAGCAACGGCAGAGGGCGGCTCACAGACAACAGCTGTCGCTCGCCCGCAGGTCAGCCGCGTGGAGCGGGAGAAGAACCAGGAGCTGCGGCAGGTGCGGGAGCACGAGCAGCACAAGAACGCCGTCCTGCTCACGGAGCTCAAGAGCAAGCTGCACGAGGAGAAGATGAAGGAGCTGCAGGCCGTGCGGGAGACGCTGCTGCGGCAGCACGAGGCCGAGCTGCTGCGCGTCATCAAGATGAAGGACCACGAGAACCAGCGGCTGCAGGCGCTGCTGCACGCGCTGCGCGACGGCGCCCCCGAACGGCTGCGCACGGTGCTGCTGACCGAGGCCAAGGAGGAGGCCAAGAAGGGCTTCGAGGTGGAGAAGGTGAAGATGCAGCAGGAGATCTCCGAGCTGAAGGGGGCCAAGAGGCAGGTGGAGGAGGCGCTGACCATGGTCATCCAGGCGGACAAGATCAAGGCGGCGGAGATCCGGAGCGTGTACCACCTGCACCGGGAGGAGCTCTCCCGCATCAAGAAGGAGTGCGAGCGCGAGATCCGCCGGCTGGTACGTGCGCGGGGCGCGGGGCGCGGGGCGCGGGGGGCGGGGCGCGGGGCGGGGCTGGGGGGAGGGCGGAGGCGCGGTGGGGGGGGGTTGGGAGCGCTGGCGGCGGGGGCGGGGCGTCCCTTCGGCTTTGCTCCTCCTCAAGTTCGTCTGCAGAGCGCGCCTCACACCCCTACTGTTGCTTTGAGGACTCCAGAGAGGCCAGGCTGCTAAAAACAGCGGGATGTGGTTCAGAACTCCCCGCAGTCAGCGCCCCCAGGGCCGGCCAGGCCGCAGCGCCCCCCGTCCGCCCACCACGCTTCCCAGGTCCTTCCCATTTCCAGCTTGCCCAGATCCAGATACCTACAAGGGAGCCTGCTGCCCTAAAAGGGCCACCTTCTTCCAGCCCCAGGTCAAGCCCAAGCCAAGCAGGGGCCAGTGTCTGATGGTGGGAGGGGCCTCACTAGCAGGTCCTGGACCCAGAGAGGGGAGACCGGAGGCCCAGGGGCGACGGTCGCAGGGTCAGGCCGCCCTGACGGCCCGTGCTGTGCACTGTCTGGGAAAGCATCGCTCTTGCAGGTCAGGAAGTTCACCGGGTGCATCGACACGGCTCTAGAGGCTGGGTGCCCAGTGGCGGCGCGGGCAGACCCGATGCTCTCAGAGCCCCATCGCCGAGAGGGTGGAGGGAGTACTCAGGGGCTGTGAGGGACACACCCGATTCTCCTTGTTCCCTGCAGCCTAGACCTCCTCCGCCATTTGCGGAAATGGAGCCCCACGCCCCCGTCAGGTGCTTTGTCAGGACCCAGCTGACTTTGCTGCTGGCCACACCTGGGCCCCGGGGTGCCCCTCAGTGGGGAGCAGCCAGCTTTCCAACCAGCACGGCCACGCACCTGGCCCCCTCTCCCTGCGTCCTAGGCCTCTGGTTTCCAGAGACCACTGTGTTGACTTCTTAGAAGGGTCGCCGCCCTTCTGGACACCTGGCCCAGAGGGGAACTAGGAACAAATTTGTGAACAGATTCAGCTTTGCCACGGTGTGCACATGGGGACCCCCAAACATCCCCACCCTGAATGGTCCCCTCTCCCTTTCCAGGGTGCCCCTTGTTCCATTCTCCCCCATTCGCCTGGCCATCCATCCCTCAGCCACGTGCTGGTTCAGGTCAGTACCCGCTGCCCAGATCCACACAGCACTTCAGTGGTCCCGACTGGACTCAGTGTTCGTCATGGGGGCAGTGGCCTGAGTGCCTTAACCAGAGACTTACAACAGAACCAGCCGTCCCCTGCGGTTCCCCCTCAGCCCTGCCGTGGACTCCCCAGAGGCACCAGCTTGCAGCTCTTCTAGCTGATTCTTCTGGGTTTTATTCCAAATTCTCAAACACAGGCTCAATCTTCTCCTGCTTGGTTTCTGTTGTAGTGCCTCCTCTGCTCCCCCCTCCGCCCCCTGCCCCCCTAGGTCACCTTGGCCAGGTTTCTGCAGGAACACACTAGCACACCCCACACGGGGAGCTGAGGAGGCTTCAGCGAAGGAGCAATTCACAAAGGTGTGAGCGGCTCTGTGGAGACCTCTAGGGAGTGGAGACCAAAGCGGGGGCCTAGCTGTGGCCCAAAGGTCGGGGACGGAGCAAGTGCTGCCCTGTGGGCAAGGGCCTCGGGCCAGGAGGGTGGCCGTGGGGGCAGCTCAGCCCAGCCAAGAAGCGGAGGGAGCGGACACCCAGACCTCCCCCGCCCCCCAGCTCTGGCTGTCCTGCTCCAGGGCCGGGAGGTGGGAGCACGAGGACCGGCCTCCTGGGCACAGAGCGGGGAGCATCTCAGGAGATCCCCGTGACTCCTTCTGGGTTAAACCACAGTTACTCTTTGCGTTACAATCGCTATGTAAACGTTCACGGTGACCCACCGTTACATTATCTTTCTCGTACACACTTTTACTTTCCTTAGAAGTAATTTTTCATTTGCTCAATGTTCTAAGTGCCTATCACTGACTCACTCCTGAATTTCCAAGGGAAGGAATCTCTTCTGGACACAGTCAGAACGTTAGGAATTCTGTCCGTTGAGGTTTTCTGAGACATCCTTCCGGAGCACTCTCTCCTCCTGTCTGCACCTGGACCGTTTTCTCCCAAAAGCTGCATCACCCTGATTTCTCCTCCATCCTCATCTGGGAAACACCTCTGCTCGCTCCTGTGTCAAAGCCCTTCCTCCCTCAGCTTCCTCTTTTTTTTAGGAATGTTTCCCATGTTGGTGAAACTCATTCTCTAACAGATTCCTGGAAACACAGAGATTGGGCAGTACATTTTGCGAGACCTTGTGTGGATGAAATCTGTATTCCGACCTCGCAATGGAAGTTTAACTGGGTATGGAATTAGAGGCTGGAGACATTTTTTGTCAAGAATTTGAGGGTATTTCTGAGTTCTCTTCCGACTCACAGCGCTGCTCTTACGAAGCTGGGTAACATTCCAGCTCCTGGTCCTTCATGTGGCGCTGTCTCCCTTCCCCGTCCTCCCCGGAAGTTGTGAGATATCCTCCTTGAGCGCAGAGCACCCCTGACGTTTCAGGGTGATGTGCCTGTCATCTGAGTGTTTGCTCAGCCAGCGCACCTACGGTCAGGAGCCCTCTCTGACCGGAAACTCGTGTCTCCCAGCTCTGGGACGCCTCATCCCACTGCTCCAGGCATTCTCTCCCCCTTTCCTTCTAGAACCTGTTAGTCAGATGCTGGGCTGTGGAACTGACACTCTGATTTTCTTATTTTTCTCTCCGACCCTGGTTTTTCATTCTTCTTTTTAGGAAAAGGCCTCAACTTTCTCTGCTAACTTTTCCGTTTAATTTTTTTATTTCCTCCTTTGTACATTTAATTCTCCAAGTGTTTGTTCCCTGAAATAAATTTTTTTGTCTTTTCCTTCTTGCTCATAGATGTAGTACCATCTCATTTCTCTGAGGATAATAATCATAATTAGTGTTTTTCCTTCTGTTTCTTTCATTGTCCATGTTACTTCAGAGTCCTTTTTTGCATTTTTTTTTCATTCTGGTTCCTGTCTCTCATGTTGGAGGATTTCCTTGAGCGACAGGGATTCCCCCCGCCCAACCGTATCCCGGCAGGGACACCGACCCGACGCCCTGGGTCTGTGTGTTTGGAGTGGGGGCTTTAAGGTGAACTGGAAGAAACTCTGCCATTTTTGGGTGGACGTTTTTCCTCTCACCATTTTTTTGGTCTTTGCCCACTGCGGAATTCAAACCAGGGTGCTGAGGCTAAAGAAAGACATTAAAGACATCAATTTGGAAAGGAAGAATTAGCACTGTCTTTTCGCAGGTGACATGACTTTGTATGTAGAAAGCCCTAAGGAGGTCCCCAAAATGAGCTATGGGATGAGTTCAGCAGGCTTTCAGGATATAGGATCACTATGCAAAACTCAGCTGTATTTTTATATACTAGCAGCAAACAATCCAACAGGAAATTTTTAAAATTCCACCCATAGTGGCATGAAAAAATAGAAACCTTAGGAGTGAATTTAACAAAAGACATGCAAAACATGCACACTGAAAACCAGCAAACATGGCTGAGGGAGACTGCAGGTGAGCTCGGTGGAGGGCTGGTCCGTGTTCGCGGATGAGAACTCAGCATGGTCGGGATGTCCGTTCTCCCCAGGGCACCCCAAAGAGCAGACACAGCCCCGGTCAAACCCCAGCAGCTCCTCTGCAGGCCTGGACAGGCTGATTCTAAAACTCACATAAAAATGCCACATCTTCCCCTGCCCTGTGGTACCTTTCTGTATTCTCAGCGATACCATTTTTTAGCCTAAAGCTTTCAGTTCTTGAGGAGTCCAACTTGTCCGTCTCTTCCTTTAGGGACGGTGCTTGTTGTGTCTTGTTTAAGAAGTCCTTTTATTCTGAAGCATGAAACTTTGTCATTTTGTCTTTCACGCACAGGTCTCTGCTCCACTGCCTCATGTGTGTGTGTGTGTGACGTACGGTAGAGGCCCAATTATATATACACGTGTATGTTTTAATTGAAGCATAATCAGTTGCAACGTGTCAGTTTCTGGTGTGCAGCACCACGTCCCACTCATGCATATATACACATACGTCCTTTTTCATATTCTTTTTCATTAAAGGTAATTACAAGATACTCAATATAGTTCCCAGTTGTATTTTTTCCATATGGATACACAGTTGTTCAAGCAGCTCTTACTAAAAAGACCATCTCCCCCAACCCCAGTCGACGCTGCCTCCTCTGACTTCCATTAAGTATTCTTTTATGAGAGCCTTCTAATTTGTTCTGCCATCTGCCCCTCTTCAAGCCCATTCTGTATGAATTCCTCCAGCTTTATTTTAAGCCTGGATTCCTGGCGTAGTGAGTCCTCCCACTCCGTTCTTCTTCAAGGCTAACTTGACTCTTCTCAGCCCTTGAGGCTTCCACAGAAACCTCAGAATCATTTTTCCTAAATAAAAAAACAGTTGGGATTTTTGTTGGGATCATAACTAAACTGTTAAAGGATAGGTTTTAACAGAGGATATAATCACGGTTCTCATACACTGAATATGTGTCCACATTTTTATTTAAATCATTAGCGCATGAGAAACAAGTGAAATGTGACACCAATTCAAACCAGAATTGGATCTGAATAGATTCATGTGCCCTGTCTGGCAGAGGGCATTTGCAAGGCCGGGAGCAGAATTGTTTGTACGTCTGTGGACGGGAAGTGTCTGCACGGCTGGCAGTTTTCCCAGGTAAACATCAGAGGCGCAGGACAGTCTGGTCGAGGATGGAGGCACACAGCTCTGGGCAGCCAGACAGCCCTCAGGAACTAGGAAAGGGGCCAGACTCCTTTTTTTGCTTATTTCGGAGCCTTCCACAGTTTTTCCCTTTAGAATCCATGATCATTTGGGGAAATCTCCTTTAGTTACCATTCCATGTATATGTGTGTACATATACGCATATACTTCACGTGTATGTATGTGCGTATCACTGAAGATACACACACCTGAGAACAAGAAGACCAGTTTACTTGCCTTTCAAGACCGCCCTCCTCCAAGAGCCCCACTGCTCCCCGGCCCAGGGGGCGGGAATGGGCTCTGGGGTCCCATTCCACTCCCGCACCTCCCGCCCCTTCCACCAGGTGTCGCTGTGGAGGCGGGCCCGCAGGGGGCCGCCGCTCCGCCCTCTGTCCACTGTTGCCAGAGCCCAGCCGTAATTCAGAATCTATAAAGTTTTACTGGGATGTGATTGACACTCATCACTGTGTAAGTCTGAAGTGCACAGCGCTGCGGTTTGACTTCCACACGTGTGGAATCATTGCCTCCCTGAGCATCACTAGCTTCTGCCACCTCATGTAGATACAGCAGAAAGAAAACCCTAAAAAAGAATAAAAATTTTCCTTGCGGTAAGAAGTCTTAGGATCTACTCTCGTAACAGCTTCCACATGCGTCAGCATATATCCATGTTCCGCTTTTGCGCCATTTAAAGCGAGTAGTGAAAAACACATCAGAAGCCTCAGCCCGATGGCCGCACGCAGTGGGTGCCCTGGGAGCGCTGGGCAGTGAGAGCCAGCTCCCGCAGCCCGCCCACAGGCCCAGCAGCCCGGGCCTTTCTCCGCGGGGCGCCGCCCCCGTGGGGTGCCCTTGCTTAGCCCAGAGCCTCCTAAATCTTCTCATGATGCAGGGCTCTGGCCCCAAGCCCGACTGTGGATTCAGGGACGACACCCGGCCCAGTTAGTGCGGGCAGGTCTGACGTGAACGCTGCTGTGGCTGACCCGGGAGAGGGCAGCCTTGGCCCAAGGTGGGAGCTCTGAGGCATCTTTGGATTAGGCGGGGGTGGCAAGAGGGAAGTGAAGGGTGGAGGAGAAGGTCGAGGCAGCCCCACGCAGCGGCCTGGGGGCAGGTCTGAGAAGGGGCCTGGCTCCGAGGGGAGGGGCCTGGGGAAGCAAAGTGCTCTGGTCACATGGGACCGCCCTGTGCCGGCCTGACTGTGTGTGGGCCGGGGGCCTCCCTGGTGAGGCCAGGCCCGTTGTTGGGGCCCCGTGATTCTGCTGCACAGCGGGGGTGGGGGTGGGGGAGTGTGTCGGAGGGTGGAGGGTGGGGTGAGGGCGGGGCAGCTCCCGTGGAAGCAGGCAGACTCGGGTGAGGATTCTGACTCATGCTCCTGGTACTCAGGGAAGCCGTGGGAGGGATGAGCCCTGATTCTTGCTCTCTAAGGTGATTCTGTGGCTGCGAGGGACAGGTTGTAGCAGGCACAGGTGGACACAGGAGGCCAGTGGAAGCCACTGCAGCGGTCCCGGTGAGGGAAGGTGACCAGCGGTGACCAGCTCGTCCCAATTTACTCTGTGTCAGCTTTGAAAACCCCTGTCCTGGGCTCCGGGGGGGTAGGGGGTGTCACCTGGGTGTGGGTGTCGGGGTCGTGTGGGTGTGGGCACAGGTGGTGACGTAAGGCGGGGACAGGAGTGCACCCCTGCTGTCTGCCGCGCTGCCCTCCAGGACCCCAAGCCCGCGGAGGGGATGGGGAGCCAGGACCCAGGGGCAGGAGCGCAGCTCTTCACAGCCTTGTGTTAACCCACCTTGCAGGGAGGGAGCCACGGGTGCAGGGTGCAGCCCCCAATTCCACGCTGCCCTCCAGGGTTTCGCTGGCCATCCTGTTACCCGTGTTTAAGTATGTGCCCCCTGTGAGGTGGGGGCTCACGCGCAGAGCATATTTCCATCTCATTCGGGGGTCCCTGTCCTGCACACGCACTTCCTTCACAAACGGGCCTTCTGAGCCGAAAGCAAGGGACTGGGAGGCGCAGGGACATGCCCTTGGCTGAGAACTTGCGACATCTTGGGGAAAGGGAGACGCTGTGCGCGGGACCTGGGGCTTCAGGAGGCCCCCCCGGGGCACCGCGCTGATCTTAGAGGGGGTTTCCTGTCTTCAGAAGTCAGAGCCTGCCCCCCGTGGGAGCGGCCTGTCCGCGGATTTCCTCTGCAGGCGGGTCGCGGAGCCCCGCATCTGGGTGCCTCGGCTGGCTTGGCCACGAGACGTGACGCGCACGGTGGCTTCTCGGGGAGTCTGCTCTCTGGCCCAGACCATCTGCCTAAGCAGCAGGGATTAAGCGGGACTGTGTGGAAGCTCTTGTTTTCACATTTCCTGATGAAAGAAAAAGGATGTTTCTAGAGTGTCTGTGTGTAAACGTTAGACCGGAGAACGCAGCTGCTCGCTAACATGGCTGCATTTTCACCGGCCTTGGTTTCCGCTGACTGACTGGGTTGCCTCTTCTGCATTTCTGCCCCGGGCAACGGGGATGTAGCAGTGAAGGGTTTTATTCTGTTCAGTTCATTGCCAGCCTGGGAATTCTGTGATCTGGGCTAATTAGACATTAGACTCTGTTCCACACCGACTTCAGCAGATGGCTGATTTGTTAACTTCTTTGAACCTTCCACAGCAAGTGAAGCAGCAAGATGTCCTAGCCTGCTCTGCTGTTTGAAAATAGGTTTTAAACCAAGTCTTCTTGTAAATCTAGCGCCATCTGTAATGATGCCCACAGCGCCTGAGTCCGTCTGTCTGTCTGAAGGATGAGTGGCAGCGGGGGGTCCGTTCCGCCTCCCTCTCCGCCAAGGGCAGCGGGTGGCCTGCATCTTGGCCAAGGACGCACCTGGGGCAGCTGGATGCGGGGCCCAGGGGCAGGGGCAGTGGTCAGAGGGGTGAGCACTTTAGGGAGAGTGGGGCGGGCTGCGGACCCCTCAGGGCCACCAGCCCGGGCGGGTCAGATGCACTGGGCACTCCTGTCCTCCCGTCTGGAGCCCGCTTGTCCAGGGACCCTCCCCCCCCCCAACCCAAGTCTTAGCTCAAAGGGGGAGTAATGAGAACTGTGGCTTTGGCTGCAAACAGCTGGGCAGCAGCCCTGCTTTTTGTGCACACCTCGGAGCCAGAAGAGGTGCGTGCGGGGTGAGGGTGTTGGCCCCACGCGCTGTCCAGCCTTCCCAGGCCCGGCACCCGCCAAGCGGATGGAAAGGGCTTTCGGCCCCAGGGCTACCTCACACGCTGACACCTGCCTGTTCTAACACGAACCTCGCTCATCATACCCTCCCGTTGACAGGGGCACAGGAAGCCTGGGGAGTCCCTGCTCTGCCTAATGTGCAGCACAAGGCGAGGGGTGGAGGTGGCCTCTCTGGACCCCGCCGGACACCGCCAGTCCTGGGGAGCCCCCGCAGGCCAGCGCAGGGGAGGGTGGTCCGGCCGGGTGTCCGGGGAGGCTGGGGTGGGGTGCAGTGTCCCGGAGGGAGTCCTCAGCTGGCCGGCTTGATCTGAGCCGCCTGAGCCAGAGGCCAGCCACGACCGGACAGTCTCAGGGCGATGGGCTCGCAGCCCTCCGTCCGGGGGACTTGCTTTGCTTCCAGTCTCAGAGCCCGAGTCGTGGCAGGGCCGC